>NW_028301539.1:33885000-34237500 GCF_042242905.1 Orbicella faveolata
TCAGCCTCCTGTGTTTGTGAAAGGATCCGGTTCATGTCTAGTTCCGAAGGTTTTCTTTTTTCCATTTCTCAGTGAAATGTAAGCTGTGAAGCGGCGATAACGAGTTTCGAAGACCGTCGTGACGTCGCTTAAGAAGAATGAAAACCTCTGGGACCATGAGAGAGGTGTAGGGCTCCTGGATCCTTTGTATCAATTTCCGTCATTCCCTACCCTACCCCCTACCCACACCCCTATCCCCACCCCACACAGCTGCAGTCTATGCCATATACTGAAGAAGCTATTCCACAATATTTAGTATTTTTGCGTTTTACAATTATTACCGGGATATTACTGAAGGGATCCGCAAAATATTTGGTCGCAGAGATGTAGCAACCGAGGTAAATTAACATGGAATCAAAACACAGCACGGATAGTTACGATTTGGACAGAGAGAATGTTTTGACGTCCAAGTGCCTTTCAGAGTTCTTGTTAGGCGCTTCTTGATGTAGTCTCGATTGCCAGTCGGCTACGTTTTCGGCGATCCGGAAGGAACCCGTGCTTCCTACCCTTCCCCCTCCCTCCCCCCCCCCCTCCCCACCCACCACAACTCACAATTTGTCTGTCTGTGAAGAGTTCTAGCCTTCTTGATCGGGAGCAATATTCACGTAAAAACCCCCAAAGTCGTCAATGAATCTTGACGTCAAAGGGAGAAAAGGGAAATTGAAAAGTTTAATATCGGTTACTAACGGCGATATTCAAGAATAAGCGCTCGAGGACCAGTCCTTCGCACGGAGTTAGCCTGCTCGCTGAGGAGCAGAGCAAAAGACGGCTGGAGAGAAATTAATGATAATAAGTAAGGAGTGCGACGCGGGCTCCTCGCTCGATAACCCGTCTATTAAATTGTGTTTTCAACGGAGCGTTCTTTTTAACTTTGACTTTATATTATTGTAACAAAGTATTTTTTTTTTCCTCGTTGTTTGATATTTTAAATAATCCAAGTTAATGGTATGTCGGCAATATCAACACTCGACTATTTTTGGCTTAAAAGCACCGCAACTTGAATGATGCAATAATGACTGGTGGTTGCATTTGCGAAAACATTTGCGAAACGAGAGTGTTTTGCGCGGGAGACAGTTACCACGAGGCCTAAACAACTTGATGAAAAAAAAAACAAAAAAACTGAAAGCACATTTCAGTAAATGGAAAGTCTAAAAAAATTCTCTTGCTCGATGATTTAAATCGCCATCTCTGGTAATATTTCAGTTTCAAGTCAATTGAAAACAAAATGCAAATTAGTTTCTGGTGAGATTAAAATATTATCGACTGACCTACGTTGGATATTTACACGTGGAACTTATGACTCAGTCCTATTTTTAACCATATAAACGTTTTGACTCGAAAATAAGTCATTTACTGTTTCGAGCAAGGCCTCAGCGTTCGAGAGTTCGCGCAGTTTTGAGATCTGTTGAGTCGTACATATAGTACAGCACGTTATTTAGCGTTATTTCACGTGATGGGGTTCATCCTCGGGGAATCTCCTCTGCGGATTCAGAAGCGTGTGGCAAAAGCTTGTCACAAGAGCTTGCGAAACCTGAAAAACCAGTTTCGTCCGAAGAAAAAGATCGTTGTTAAGCAAGGAGGACACAATCAAAACAAACATTGTGCTACTCATGGTACGTAATCGTCGGTTACAAGTTCTTTTAATTCTGTAAAGCCAACAAACTGCCACTCTTTTCGCGTAGCTCGTCGACGAGCGGCAAGCGAAAAGAAGCGAAAACAAAAGTTGGCCGTTCTAATATTAGGGGTCGAGATCTCCGCGTTCGCCGGTGATTTTTGTTCCCCCTTCCTTAGCTCCCTCGCTTGAGGGACTACGCGACTCGTAGTCAATCGATTATACAATTTAATCTAAATTTGGTGCATCTTTATGTAAAAATTGAGATATAAACAGTAGAACGTATGAAACCTTTTTGCTATTTTGTACAGTCCTTGTTAAGTTTAACTTATTATTCCGGGGCCCGGATGTTCAAGGCACGATTTAGCTGATCCTGGGATAGCGTCGACCTTCATTTTGATTTTCTAACTTCCGAATACGGGTTTGTCTAAATATTCTTTACTTCCCGCGCGTTTTATTTACAGTGTTTCCTTTTCTGTAGAGCGAAAGATGCAACAAAAATTCGTAAGATACAGACCCTATTTTTTCCTCCTTTATATTTATTTATTTATTTATCTTCGATCTTGGGTCATAAATATAATAAATTGACGGAAAAAATACTCGGTTCGTATCCTATGGACCAGTCTAACCAGAGTATTAAGTGGTATGGAATTTTGTCTCTAGGGACGGGAGCGTTTGATGCAAAGATTTTAGCGTCGATGTCGACAACGGAGCGGCAAAGACAGGTAAAATAATGAATGAGTGCGTTAGCTTTCTCTTTTCGACTCTCTTGTTCCATTGCCGAAGACCCGATGCCGTCTCCTATTCCATTTTTCCGAGTTTATTTTAACACGGTTTCAAGGAAGTCTTTAGAGTGGTTTACAATTGGGTGTCGTAAAACCAAAACCAAACTAACGACTCTTGCCAATCACAAAGGACAGGGACAATACAGTGAACCAATCACAACTCGAAGCAAATACATACATTCGGCAGCGCATTCTGCGCGAAGCGCGGGAAAACGTTTGCGAGCGAGTCACGATTGGTTTTGGTTTTACTTGTGATTGGGTGACAAAGTGGCTCGAGTCGCTAGTACTGTAATACAAAACAAATGCAAATGCGAATTATCTTCGACACTCAAGTGAAAGGTGCTTTATTATGATTTTTCATTTTGTTTTTGTTTGTTTGTTTGTTTGTTTGTTTTTCGGGATGGTGGGCGGGGGGTGTAGGGGGGTGTCGTAGCCAGCGTGGAAGATGAAGTTAGGTTACCCCAGGTTCCTATTTATTCTCCTCAGTGGAGAAAGGTACTGGGAGGTCAGTCAGTAAAAAGTTTTGTTACCCAAGAAAACAAAACAACAAACTCGGCCAGGGGCCCGGGACTAGATCCCATACCCCTTGAACGACGCTCTAAACATAAGGTCCACCGGCCACTCAGGTGTATCCATCTACTTCTTCCTTTTTGTTTTTTTTTTTTGTACTTAATCTATTCTCTACCCTGCAGAACGTTATATATGAGTTGATCAACACGGAGCAGACCTATATGGATGACCTCAGCGCGACCCTGGAAGTGAGATCATGATTCAAACTATTGAAGTGATTTATTTTGTAGAAATTGCTGTTTCATTGTGTTTTCTGACAAACGTCTTACAAATTACTTTTTGGTTAAGTTGGGGCTTACGTCTGGTTTAAGTACTTGGTTACTAAGTCGCATGTATCCTTTCCGTGGAAACATTTCTTTCCCGGTTGGAATACATGTAAAACGGTTGTAGAATTGAATGCTCTCCCAGTTCCCGTTATCATTGATCCCCATCAAAGCCAAACTTTGGTCAAAATCTAAATTCTCCCACCTAATTCTCATACATTTTCAGAAATTGTCGTTGGGGGAATTTGTTTCCATGCGAAGACCCTTTCTTGAGATGATTTGCTCCGCACCGTTTTTCTCTCCTTTTTAGCCCAACTGTTTGTATTAATCATTGCTATGTAGGTAACTTTAAAAACCTCCGCTCCTTTTAAACCCAATTCTTTGCATTAATCATTGCTATATAACTGAAAGTTAAAAGCCTTTTTTCAATGCTTTAGGTGTTTTATAATCCTCTGGCGGACTCTGGTATGCTGACCGAACAGGAACTAAGTACTGTGTTTATCAACTGGAAAGAGCTCATTTGGTGCAACATGAGACTACTCAAGTATGTGTAATACATCATTAAACAGGGTACGATGCACAGGGGTAGATACAGTAATTTTCAAGGAAGGGGAAGGGGGTGTAGAATCAACATTAATGGGGCATGCCCTAAAATGTTTCAATTTGAGAATTGCCCAGTGTGTTTGCCTTCATTTCTGCAATAATATTCACAGTCCTTTTTTAACTTCTCTTTCATAGGGATGGTGAGTCGCTGGCTACCCAATCCACCCCCCCCCCCCTCCCAAACCATCCCTAGATGGGATAGCGTTTATAACCATGATATTATGATGTATTTTTTGTGTATTTATTTACTCCATGGGTTTCATTTTCAGGGCGTTTCTTATTCGCAAGAAAATGAGCAGCAGCGTCGCTATTACCTCGATTGGTGACATCCTCTGTGAGATGGTAAGATATTCACCCCAACTACTACTGGAATTAAGATCATACAAGCAATCTCTTTGTAATTAAAATTTCGTCTTTGTTGTATTTTTTAGCTGCCCCGTCTCACGCCGTACGTCAGATTCTGTAGCTGTCAGTTGAAAGCTTGTCAGTTGCTACAAAACAAGATTGAAACAAACCCAGACTTCAAACAACTAGAAAAGGTAAAGAAAAAAGCACAAGAACACTTCTAACCAGGTCCAGACGAGTAATCTGACACTGGTAAATGGACAGTTCGTCCTTTTAGGTTGTTCGTAGTGCGCGAAAACGGTCACCAAGCTCTTTATCTGCTCGGTTTTCAAGTCATGGCCTACCATTTTTAAACGTGTCTGGCCTTAGAAACTGCTGTTTGTCAAAAACCCATTTCCGAGTTGACCTAAGCCTCTCTATCAAAGCGACACCTGGTGCACAGCCATTCATAGAAAAATGAGTTTAATTTGCATGTGAATGAAATCTCTTTTTCATATGAAAGGATGGACACCAAGACTCGCGTTGAGAAAGAGCTTATTGCAGTACCCGGGTTACAGTATGAAACGAATCGGTCAGATACGAGTCAAAAAATTGGCTGTATTTTTTTTTGTTTATTTATTCTACACTGTTTTTTCGTAGTAAGTGTTAGCCCTCATTAGTGAATGTATTTTTTCAGAAATGTAGCGCGGATCCTCGAGCAAAGGGTCTTCCTTTGAGCAGCTATCTACTGAAGCCTCTGCAGAGAATTTGTAAATATCCTCTTCTGATAAGAGAAGTAAGTAAACTGCACTCGTTACTTACCGTCTTTCTCTACTGCCCAAGTAATGAATTTTACTTTTCTCTCATTTCGGCGTGTAAGTGCTTATTTGCCGCCGAAAAAAAAAAGTACCATGTAGTATCTTGTAGAAGTGGGTTCACATCTCTCACGGTGCAATTTTAAAGTAACGCGATTAATAAACCCCAGTTTAATAAAGAGTGCCAATGTTTAGCGGATGTTTGATCAGACGTTTGTTTCAAGCTATGCCATGGGTTAGTACTCGGGTGTGGTTATGGCCTTTGGTTAAATTATTGGGTTTTTTAACTTTATTCTCGTCAGATTTTAAAGTTTACGCCCGAGAATCACTTTGACAGAATCAATTTAGAAACTGCACTTGAAAAAGCTGAAGACCTCTGCCAACAGGTGAGTAAACATGATGCTCTCCTTATCTCCCTCCCTGCCTTGTCCCCTCTCTTTCCCATGTTGTTTTCTCTCCCTTTCAATCTGGATAGCCATTTCATGGACTATTAAAGTCGAACCCTCGAACTACTTTTCAGTTTTTTCTTTGTAACTACACTCAAAAAATGAGTGTGTTATTACTTGTTCACGTTATTTTTTGCAGGTCAATGAAGGTGTTCGATCGCAAGAGAATACTGATCGCCTGGAATGGCTTCAAACACATGTGAACCTTGAAAGCATTGGAGAGGTTGGTATTTTAGGCTCTTCTTCTAGGGCGTAAGGGAGCCGAAAGATTACCGTAAATTGCGATAACAGCAAGAAGCACGGGGGAAAAAATAGGAAAGAAAATATATGTTTCCCACTCCTCTTCACTGTGCTTGGTTAGGTATTGGGTACATTGCGTCCGATGAAACTGAACTGTACGCCTGGATCCGCAGGCTATGTGTAAACAGTTGTTGTAAACTTTTTGTTTTTTATTAACACAATTATATGCTACGTTACGAAGCTGTTCCTCCCTAACATGTATTTTAATCTGTTGTCTCCTCTTTTTTATGTAGCGATTAGTTTTTAATTCCACAACAAATTGCCTGGGACCGCGAAAACTCTTACACTCTGGAACACTTTGGAAGGTAATACTTTTTTTGTGATCAGTGATGGCCCGGGGTATGCAATCGATGGAAATCGATGATCGAAAAACCAATCGATCAATCGATATCAATCGTTAAAATTAGTTAATTGGTATCGATTGGTATCGGTCAATCGATCATCAATCGATAACCACACAAAAAGCGTTCATCGATTGCATCGATTGGCACAGCAACCTCGAACCTGTCCGATCATCCGCCATTTTTAGGAAGCCCAGGGGACGAAATTGTTAAAATAATTCCGACCCAGTCTTCTCAACGCAAAAAATATACCCCGTTGCACGTGTACTCCAATTACCCACTTGCCCGTCATTGCCTTTCCGTGTCATTATATATGTCTACGCAAGAAGTCCGGGAAGAAACTTTACTGAATATAAGGTGCATCGCTAAAGGCTATCATCTTTGCCGTTTTGAGATGAACATCCGTGAAGTATTTACTGCTGACAAGTAGAGGGGAGAACGCGGAAACGCGCTTAAAGTGTTTAACCAAGCAAGAATGGGAACAAACTTTTGAGTTGTCAAAAGAAGACGAGTACCTGTGGACGGGGCGTTGAAGAGAAAGAAGAGAGGCTTGTTCTCCTGTTAACGTTCAAAGGATTAAACTGAAATCTGTTTACAATTACTGCGTATAAAGATTGGATATTTATGCACCGATTCCTTCAATGTGCAACCAATCGGTACCAATCGATATCAATTTATCTATCGATTGTTATTGAAAATCGATACCAATCGATAACCACACGAATCTTCGCCATCGATTGGTCATCGATTATCAATACCAATCGATTAATCGATATCGATTCGTATTGATTGATATCGATTGTCATCGATTATCGATTTCATCGATTGGATACCCCGGGGTGATGGTTATTTTCCCCACATATATCGATGCGATGTTAATCACATACGCGAAAAAAGCAATGAAGTTCGTCACTTAGTGAATGTCGCCCCTTGGCCTGATAAGAAAGCGTATTTGTTGTTACCTCAACCCGCTTGGGTATAAATACTCAACCGAATGTGACGTGCGTAATGTAAGTTTAGAGCTATTTCAGTCCTTTTCATGTTGATTGCGAAGCGAATGTGTCTCAAAAGGGGAGAAATCAAGCTTGCGTTTGTTACAGACGTCGTCCTAGGATTATTATATAATTTCGTTCGCTATCAGTGCAATCTGTGTCGTGAATTATGAGTGTGGGAGACACGCTAGCCTAGTGGCTAGCACGCTGGTCTCTGGATGTTGGGAAAGAAACTGTACTCTTACAGTGCCTCCTATCTCTCTCCAGGGTGTATAAACAAGTTGCGGAGATCTCGTATATAGGGAAACCTAACAATACGGGGGACTAACCTACAATCCCATCCACGAAGGGAGTATGCTACTCACGTTGCTGCGAAAACTGAGTTGTAAACCGGCAGTGTGGGCTCTGCTGCCAAGAACGACTTTATCTTCCTTTAACTGTAAATTATGGACTGCAATGAAAGATAGGCCTTCAATTCCCGTCATTTTGAATTCGTTCTCGGCTTTTGTTCATTTCAGGTTAAGAGTGGAAAGGAGCTCAAAGCTTTTCTGTTCAATGATTTCCTTATGTTAACGCGACCGCGAAGCTCCATTACCGGAAATCTGTCCAAGAAGATTGGATTTAATGAACAGGAAGTCATCTATGACATCTACAGAAAGGTAAGGCGCGTGGGCATTTCGGTCGCCTCCGTTGACGTGCCAATCTCGTCCCCAGAGTTCGCGCCGTCGGCGTTGGGATCGAACGCCCGATGCTCTGGACTAAATCCAAAACCTGAACCAGAAAATCATGGTTCCAGTTTGATTGTACGCATGCGTTCATGGTCAATAACGGTTTCTGAACATGCGTAGAGAGGGTAACCGCTGTAACTAATGCTGGCCTCAATTTCTTGGTACTGACCAAAAGGATCGCGGCCTCTGGGAACGAGATTGGTGACGTACATGCCTTGCGTGTCTTGTTTGTGTCTAGACTCGAGTCTCTCACTCTCGTGTGGCGCTTTAGTAAGATTCCCGCCTATATTATCCCCCTTCTCACTGACTGCTGGCTTTTGTCATCCTGTAGCTTTTACTTGTTGTCAAGCATTGATTTGACATTTGTTTTGATTTCATTTCAGCCTATCATCCTCAATGAAGTCTTTGTCAAGAGAAATCAAGATGGCAATAGTACGTTTGTATTACTAAGGCTTGGCTACGTGTCCATTTTGCAATCCATTCCCATGCTCGCCTTCGTTAGTCTTCCTCGTTGCCTTATTGGTGCCTTTGTTTTGTCGAGTGCTTTTCTTCAAAATCAAAGAATTAATCATCGGTTTCATGTGCTTAAGAAGTATTTTTGAACCTCTTAGATTCATTCATTCATAGATTGCGTTATCTCAAAAACACGACATCTTAGGAAGCATCGCTGATAGAAAAAGAAAAAAAAGAGCTCTACTACAGGCGTTGGTTAGGATAAGAAAAAGAACTTGAAAATTTCAAATGTTCTCACTGGAAAGTTTTTAGTTAACCTGAGACTTGTCGTGAAATCCTGCTTGTGTACACGCCGTAGTTTTCAGTTTCATGAATGTTGACGCTATATTTATTCATTTACTTTCAGATGACGAATACGTCTTCCATTTATCGCACATCGATCAGATTTACTCCTTTCGAGCAGAATCGAAATCTGAAAGGTACCTGTCACTCGTGTGATGCTATATGTGTTTTGTTGCAACGTATTTTAATCCGGGGGGGGGGGGTTACTCTATACGGAAAGGCTCCGCCAAGAGGTCAAACCCCTTGCCCATTTCGTATACTTTTAATTGAAAAAAGGTGCCCCTTCCACATGCTTTCAAAACTGGCCGTATCATGAATAAATCACCAAAACTGGAAGTCGTCTTGTTAACGACGACAAGAACAAGCTCTATTTCCCTTTGTCGTTTTCATGTAGTACTTAATAAATGAAATGATACAGCCATAAGGCGCGTCTGTTCGAAATATGTTAATTAAAGGCCCTTTTGAAATAACTAAATGACAGATTTCCCTACATTTTCATATATCCCAACTTGTGAATTCCCTACCCTTTTATATACCTGAAGCCTGAAAAAGGTAACCCGTTTGGGCGGAGCTTCTCCTTTAGGCTATAATAGGGAGTATCCCCCCTGGGATTTTCATTAATAGATCGGGAGCCGTTTGTGCTTGAAACTGTCGCTATTACTTCAAAGCAGTATTAGAGTGGTTTTCACTCCATGATGTCGAGAGTAACTCGCGTTTGCTTTGGTTTTGCTTTAGTACACAACACGATTGGCTTCAGAAAAATGCTCATGCCAATTTGTCATCCAAACAGAAGAAAAATCAAAACCAGTCGTGACTCGCATGCACACTTTTTTCCACGCTTTGCAACAACTTCATGTATTTACTTCGAGTTTTGATTGGTTCACTGGATTGCCTGTGTCCATTGTGATTGGCCAGAGTAATTGTTTTGGTTTTGGTTTTACGACACTCAATTGAAAACCGCTGGGAACAGTTTAAATATTGTAACATAGTGCTTTAGCGTACCCAAACGATAAGCTGAGTGTTCGTCTGTTTCTTAGAAATCGATGGATGGAGTATATGGAGCAAGCATCGCAGAAATACATTGAAACAGAGCGTGAATTAAGACAGAAGGCTCACAGAGGTCAGTGTGATGTTAATTCGATGTTCAGTTTGTTATGATTTTTTTTCTCTTTCTTTTCTTCACAAACGTAGCATTTTTTTTTCGATGGTTGCCCCACTTGCGAAAAGGTAAAGGTTAGTCGCCCGTCTGGCGGGCGCTTGTTCCCTGTTTCCGTAGCGTAAAACGACTGGGAGAATTTATGGGATCCCGGTACCCATTTATATAGCTGCCCAGAGACAAACACTTCCAGGATAAATAGTCTTGCCCAAGAAAACACCGACCCCGATCAGATCTCGAACCCGGACTGTTAAATCCGGATTCCAATGTACTAACCATCAGGTCAGCATCTAGGGATGTGGCAAGACGTTTATAACCCCCCCCCCCCCCCCCCCTCCACCCCCTGTACCTGTTAGTGGCTTCATGAACACGCTGTAACTTTTTTGCTATGTTGCCTCTCTGACGCGCGTTTTTTTGTATTTGTTTTTGTATTTGTTTTTGTTTTTGTTTTTGTTTTTGTTTTTTTTGTTTTTGTTTTTTTTGTTTTTTTGTTTTTTGTCATTAGCAAAATCTTTCAGAACCACTGGAATTGGCAAACTCAAAGTCACCTTGATCGAGGGTGTGGACTTAATAGCTTCTGATCCGAATGGTGAGTTTTACATAACGCTAGGTTTTCCACTATTGTGGAATTGTTATCTAGCGACTTGAATCCACCACTTACACAACTCGAAACAAAAAACATATCACAGGTTCCAAGCACGGGAAAACGTGCAACCTATGACTAAGCGCGTGAAAACGGTACCAAGTGCGGGAGAATTGACACGAGCGTAATCTGGATTGGTTGTAGCTGTTTCAACTGCTTAGGGAATAGCGACCTCACTAATTCAGTAGCGCGCGCTATGAGTCCATAGGGGAGCTAGTAGAAAAGAACAAAGATTTCTTTTTGTCAAAAAAAAAATCTGGAAAGGTAATTTTTAGAGAAGACCTCGCTGAGCGCTCTGTTCTTAATTAAAAGTACTGAGTCATAAGTTCTTGAACGTATCATTTGGCAAAGGGTCTATTCTTGATAAAGGCTGCTTTTATTGACTGAGGCTGCGTAAACTGGCCCTGAGCCCGTGAGCGGAAGCCATCCTCTCAGTGATTGGAGGAAATTGCTATCACATCGCCTCGCTTGCATGCCGATAGGCAAATACCTCGTTTTCATCCCTTTTACCCAACTGTTACACAAACAGCAGCAAGATATAATGCTGTGGTAACAGCTGAGGTGCACTTGTAAGATATTTAGAGCTTTTTTCTGCTTGGTGAGCATGGCGTGAATGTTATTAAATTACATGAAGTGATAATCGAGTAATTACAACCCAACTGCCTGAAACAAAAGGATTAATAAACGTGACGTAACTAGAAATACATCCTACTTCAAACTAATAACCTGCTTCTTTATATTCCGTTCGATAAGTTTAATAAACAAGAGCGCGCTAAACGAGATTATATACAACAATTTTAAGTGACACTGTGATGACAAGAATCACCGCTACGCGCAGTGAGAGGACAAAAGCTTATTGCAAACTGGCTTTTTTTATTTCTTTTTTGTTGCTGTCGTTGTTGTTGTTTTTTTCTTCGAGTAAAGAGCTTCAACATTTAAACCGCGCTTGGCAAGATTACTTAGGGCGAATCGTTCAGCCATTTTCGCATTTCCTATGCACTTATCTCAAGAGAAATTTTAACAAGAACTTGTTGATTTAAATCGTTTAGGCTTCTAGAATTGCTGTCAAATTTGAATGCACGTTTAATACGAGAGTGGAAAAAGCTTTTTGGATTAATAACGTGTTAAATTGACAAAAATAAATGTGGCGTCAGTCTTTCAACTTAACAGAAATTTATTTAGTTTCAAGTAATAAAGCTAAACAACTACATTAGCACTCGATGCTGTGACTGGATCGCTCCACAATTATGTGGCGTTGGAACTCTATACAAATGGTAAATGAATTAAATGAACGGATATTACTAAAGAAAATTTTCATTTTGTTTTGCATTTTCTGGAACTTCTTTTCAAACAGCGGAGATCACAAAAGACATCTTTCTCTAAATAGACTTTGAAATTAAATCCTGTGTTTTAAAAGCGCATTTGCGGAATGGGAATATTGCAAATAAGACAGTGTTCAAGGTGGCTAAATTTCTTCCGGACAAAAGAAACCAGTTATCAGAAAGCAGGATAAAGGTCACACCCTAACCAAAAGAGGTCTTACCATAATAAAGAATTCGAATCGTACTGTTATCTAGGGTTTACCTTATCTTTTATTTCAGTTTCCTTTTGTTCTTTTATAGCATGGAAAAATGTATCATATTGTTCGACATTGGTGTGAAGAAACGCTTGTTTTCTTTCTTTCTTTCTCACGCTGGAGGCAGCGTAATCGTTTAAACTTAATCCTTAAACGGAAAAGTTCTTTTATAAATGAAATCCTGGATGTTCTGTGGTAAACGAGAACATCAGATTTAGAATGGATTAAGATACTTTCTTAGTCGAAACCTTGCGACTGAGAAAAACGAAAGTTGTTTTCTTAATATTCAAAAATAATCATAGCGCTGAGAGTTATGCGCAAAATGTCAAGCTAGGATACCATTATCGTTGTAACAATTGTTACAAGGCACGCAGAACACTTTGAACTTTCGCGTAGATCGCACATAACAATGTGATCAAGTAAGAAGATATTTTTCAGTCTTTTCTTACAAAGGCTTTTTCTGTCTTAGAGAGCATCGCTTTCAGACATGCCTCCAAAATAGAAGTGACAGAACCGGAACTCGTTTAAAACCTCCTTGAAGGCAGTACGGTAATTTGCGCTTCCCAAGGCATAAGTTATAGGGTTTAAACTGCAACTACAATAAACCAGAAAATACGAGATCTTATAAAACGCGCTGGTCTGCGCAATGTTTGTAGCTGTGGCGATCGAGTATGGAAAAAAGCAAAACACGAACGCGATTGTGACAATTAGCAACATCTTGACGATTTTTCGCTTGACGATAGCATCGTTTTCTCCACCGGCGTTCGCGTTAGACGAACAAATCGTGTTGGTGAAATACAGACCTTTGATTATGCTGAAATAACACACAAACATCGTAACAAACGCTGTTATTACTATCACAGCGAGTATGATCCAGTAGGCGCTGGCTTTCGCAGGCCACAGGGTAACACATCCCTTTGTTTCCTCGTCGTACGTCTCGAAAACGAACAGCGGACAAACGTAAACAACGGCGAAAACCCAAATGCACACAATGGCGTAAAGGACGTTTCCTTTGCTGAGCCGAAAACGCGTTTCCATTGGAGTCACGAGTGCCTTGTACCGCTCTACAGAGATTAAGGTTAACGTCAATCCAGATACGATCATACCAATGCCAGCGATGCTATGCGTTGTAATGAATTTGCAAAGGAAAGTTCCTAGCTGCCCGCTCGGCTGTGCGGTGTAGGAGAGAATCGTCCCGGGTAAACACCAGAGAAGAGTCAACAGGTCCGCAATGGCGAGATTGACTAGCAAGAAATTCATGGTTGTATGCATAGAGCGCTTTTTTCGGACCACTTCTATGACCAGTGAGTTGCCGCAGATTCCAATTAAGACCACAATGGTGTAGGCTGTGATCAGAAAAATCTCGTCCGTGGACGCGTGCATATTGGAACGTTTTGTTTAGAGTAACTAACAGTAAGATCCGGTCGACTTTCCTAGTTGGTTCAGTGAAGTTCCAAATTGTAATTTTCACAGCGCTAGTATAGCTTTGTTGTCTTCATTGGCCATTGCAGTATTTTCTAATGTCGATTCCTTTCCTAATAAAACGTGTCTGTTCCCCCTCCGGCTGCTCGTGACAAGTTGCGAAGAGTTTCTCGTATTTAAATTTTGAAATCAAGCGAGAACAGCAGTTGTCCTTGGGGTTCTGCCAATTATTTTTATCAATTTCTCATTCTATCTTCCTCTGTCTCAGTGAAATCCGGCTAGTAGTAGCTTAGGCGTCAAGTATTTTAACGCTTCTCTCCGTGGGGAAGTCGAAATCTTTGCTCTGTGTGGAGTGGTCTAGCTAAAGTGACAACATCAAAGTTTGTTCACTGTAACAAAAAACCAATAAGAGGCATTAACTATGTTGAATGAAAATCTCTTAGTAACTGGATCAATGATATGTCAGTGCGAAGCATTTAAAAAGAGATGTTTTGGCGGCGAAAGTGTTTTGTGTTTAGTTTTTACGCGAAGGAAGCATTTAACGCTTAATGTTTGGATTTTCAACAGCTGTTTTACAACTCAGTTGTCTTACTTTACTCTGCTTTCGAAAATCTGGGAAATAATAATAATAGAAAAAACGCTCTGTGTCAGGGAATAAATTTCTTAGATTTTGCCCAAGGCCAAAAGCATTATCTCCTTCTTAGTTGGGAATAATATTGTTTTCTGCTACTGAAATACAAAGATAGTTTACAAACAGAAGTGTAGATTACGAAAACAAAGGTGTAATTAAAAACTCGGTGAAGTTCACATTTCTGTCAAGTGATTTATAGAGCTGTCTTTAAAAGCTGAAAACCTATTGGTCAGCTCTTGAAGGTTCCACTGATTACAGAAGTGTTCAGCTTAACCTCCCGTGAGCAATTTATTTTTCTTTCAGAACTCTTTTGTAATAGTCTGATGTATACAAATTCAAATGTATTTGCTTATCAATGGAAAACACTTTGAAAGAGTAGAAGACGAGTATAGAGCGAAAAACAGATGCACAAAACTCGAGTTGCATTAAATATAATTATGTGAAATTTAATCGCAGATACCCGTCGCTAAAGGCGTCAATTAGGCAAGTAACTAGAAGACATTCTGAAAGAAAGAAAAAATAAGGTGCATGTAACTCCTAGGCACCTTTAGAAGTGGACTGCCGAAAGGATTTCTCTCAAGGAAATAGGATGTGATATGAAATCAGATATTGTCATTTCCTCTCCTTTGTTCTGTAAATAGCAGCTCTCTTCGAGGGACTGTAAATGGTGGAGAGAATTGTCTTCTTTAATCGATACACAAATATATAACGGTGAAGAAGCTGCGTTGCGAGTTGACGCATGCTGTAAAACATACATCCTAAGTTGTGCTTAATCTCCCCGCTTTTTAACCATCATTGTTTCAGGTTGATTTACTGTTTTAACGTTTAAGTTTCTTTCGATCTGGGATTTTACGAACCGTAAATTATGACTTAATATGTCTTGACAACTCCAGGGATGGCCTTCCTACCCAGTGCGGAAGATAATTTCACCAACGCTGTTGATTTCTAGTTTGCGGCTAAGTGACAGGTTGTAAAGCATATGATTAGAGCTGACTTACCTTTGAATCTTACAGGAGGAATTCGTCGCTTTTTTTCGGGCACGTTTCTATGATATAATTCCGTCAGCAAATGGGATCTGCAATTCACATCAACTGGGCGATAAATTAGCATAAGAATACCATGTTTGCATATCGCTTCGACGTTTGTCAATATGGTTGATTTTTCACATTTTAAGCCTAAGGGTGAAAAACGCTTTTTTTTTCGTTCAGAAGGAAGGTGTCGACAATAAATATAAAGTATAAGCTTGAACATTTGAACCTGTAAATTCTCCAAAGAGGCAATGGTAAAGTTGTGTGGAAATTATGAAGGAGAGTTCACGTGTCGATTATGGAAACAAGATGATAAGAGTATACTGCGCTATTCGGATTGGAATTGTCGATGAGAAGACATTTAATTTTGATCTGTTTCTTTACGATTAATGAAAATTATTTCAACATTGTCTGGTCAGTTAGCAAAATTGCGCCATCAACCCAGACGTTTCCAGTATTTTATTTATGCAGCTTTTGTCTTCTTTATTGAAAATCTCTGATTTTCCGTCACTTAGTGAGTGGGGATTTTCTAGTTTTGTAGATTGTTTAAGAATTGAAAGCGCTTCTAATTGTTTTTACTTCTCACTTTTATAAAGAAACAGATATTCCGCGTAAGAAACTTTCCTTAATTGAGGGCCTTCCGGCTTTATTCAATATATATTTATATTTTAATCGCCATACAATTAAAATTAAAATTTCGTAGGGTTAAAGAGTTTGGGTGTCTTTCAATCAGCTTTACGTTCCCTGATTTAAAATCTCTGATTTTTTTTTCGTGGCGTACTGAGTGAGTTTCTAGGTTTTGAGATTCTTCACGTTATAGAGGTTCCATATCTTATCTGCCCGTCGTACAAATAGGGAATTGTCTTTGAAAGAAGCTCAAATCACCTTTGTTATTTATCGGCTTATATTCAGTTGTTTAATTTCACTTCCACATTTGTGTGTTAATTACAGTATCCAGCTTAAAAATTGAACTTTGTTGAGAATAAAACGTTTAGTCGTCTTTCTCTCTCGAGACAGATACTATTCTGAACAGATCTAGTCAGCTCTAAGGAATACAACTGCTGGTTCACCTTAGTGCTGAACCTGCGTGATTTCGCTTTTCAAGTCTTGTGTCAGCGCTGTGGGGGTTTTTTCTTTTGTCGGAGAATAGAAACTAAGCCCAACTGCTTGTGAATAAACAAGAATATTGGCGTCCTGGTTGTGTGTCTGCTGAGACAGAAAGTTGTTTGACGCTACATTAGGTAAAGAAAATAATTATTTTTCCCTTGATTGCACTGTTACAGAAACATTCGAGAAGGTTTGTAAGAATCTCCATAAGGTGTGGAAACCCATAGCTTTTCTCGTTCTCCTAAACGCGCACTTCATTGTGTTGTCATTGCCTTCTAAAAAAAAGAAAGCAATGTTTTTCGGGGACGACCGTGAGCAAACTTTCAAAGCGAAAAATAAAGGCTGATCAAACAACTTCAAATGTTTCCTTTGATTTGCTCAATATTTCGGTTAGACAAAATTCTCCACGGGTTCCGTCTAGCAGAAGTATTGTGCCAAATCAAAGAAAATGCTTTTAATTGTTTGATCAGCCTTCTGTTTTTCTCATTTGTTTTGTTTTTTTTTTAAATTATTTATTTCTGATCCCAACTAAGCAAAGATCCGGAGGAGAAGTTGCGTAAGTTGAGCGTTGTTCAAGTGGGAGCTTAAGCGAAGACGACGACACCGAGGACGGCCCCTAGTCAAAAATGAATTTCTATTTCACCTTCGAATTTCGCAATTGTCTAGATCTGTTCAGTACGCCAATGGCTCTGAAATCGTGCTCAGGCTGAATATGCAATGACAGCGTTCAATTTCAAACGGAAATACGAAAAATTAGCCGCCGTTGCTCGCGTTCCCCAGACTACGCAGAACTTGGTCGTTTCACGTTGTTGCTTTATAGAAGAAGGCAAAGAAATGTTCAAAGTTTGATGACACACGTACACAGCCATTGTTTTTCTCATTAAACCTTTTGTTTGGTGGCGTTTTCTTTGCCGTCGTCGTCGTCGTGGTTTGCGCAGGCTCCCTAGTATTTATTAGAGGGCTTAAGCAATGACGGCGGCGATCCCGAGGACAACACCTAGTAAGAAATGAATTTATATTTTACCGTCGAATTGTGCAGTTGTCTAGATCTGTTAAATGCTCCTATTGGTCTCAGAACTGGCTCATTTGAAATATGTAATGCGAGCGTTCAATTCCAAATGAAACTACGAAAAATTAGCCGCCGTCGTTCGCGTTCTCCAAAATACGCAGAACTTAGTCATTTCACGTTGTTGTTGTTTTGCAGACTGGACGGCAAAGAAATGTACAGAGATTTATAACGCACGTTCACAGCCATTGTTTCATTAATCTTTTGCTTGGTAGCGCTCTCGTTGCCATTGTCGTCGTGGCTTGCTTAAGCTCTGTGTATTTTGCTTCGTGTTGACAAGCTTTCCCTTGTTGAGGTGCTTTCTTAGTCAACGCTTCAGGCGACAATCCGCAAGACTTTCCATAATCTCTTTTCCAAAGGAAGTCTTTTCAAAGCGATATTTTCAACCAATCGCGGCGCGTCACTTATCTCGGATATGTTAATGCATGGGTTCTCCTACAGCTCTTCTGCAGAGTTTGGTTACTGGGACAACCGGCTACCAGCTCTTCGAAATTTGATTACTTCAGACACCTCGTGCCAAAACTACAACCAATCAAAGCGGAGGTTTTTATTCTTAACCAACCTAGTGAAACATCGGGAACAATCTGCGAAATAACTCGCGTGACCTTTCCCGCTCTTGTTTCTCGCTGGAAGTTTCTGCTTCAAGTTGTGATGGGTTTGTGGTATCGGTTGAAGCCAGAATTGTAGCAGCTCTCGTAAGCTTGTAATTCTCTTCATTGTTAGCAGCTGTTATTGTTTTAGGGCTAGGTGCATTGTTTCTGTTGTTTGTTGTATTGTTCTCTCAAAGGGTAGTAAGCCATTCATGTGAGACTTTACGAGGGCTGCTACATCACCCGTTGAACCAGCGGTGATTTTGCATTTGTAGTGAAAACAATTCTCTTAATAATAGAGTTGAGTTTAAACTAGAAGTAAATGAAATCGACAAGCCTTATGTGCGAAATGTTGATGCGGGGTTTGTTTGTTTCTTTCTGCACAGGCCTCAGTGATCCCTATTGTGAAGTGAGCATGGGCAGCCAAGAACACCGCACGAAAGTTGTACCGCAGACGCTTAATCCCAAATGGAACTTTCCGGTAAGTCTCGCAAAGCAAGAGACATTTTGCTGCGCCTTCTATCTGCTCTGTTAACGATTTCGTGTTTCTCTGCCGTCTTGCAATCATCTAAGCGGACCTCTCAGGAAACTAAAGTTTATATTCCTTCAACGGGTTAATGTCTGGGGGTTGTGATGGTAGATTTCGATCTATTTTGTTTGTTTCTTCTTTTCAACTTTCGTTGATAGTCGTTATTGTGCTTCCGCAATCGTTTTGAACTGCAAAGATCGCGGGTTTGTGAAAGGCGTGGTGAAAGTTTCATTTACTCACAAACGATCGGCAACTCTTGTATTCAGATCGTCGAGTTTTTGACAACAAGGAATTACTTAACTTTAATATCGTAAGGTTACTCTTACAAGTTTTGATTTAAGCACAAACAGTCTTTTTTTTTTCCTGCAGATGAATTTCATAGTTAAAAACCTGGAACAAGATGTACTCTGTATTACTGTATTCGATCGAGACCTGTTCTCACCAAATGGTAAGATGATAAGCCGTAAACGAGTTCTTTGGGTGAAATTTTCAACCATCTTTACTGTGTTAAAATTGCCAGTGCTAAGTTTTCTAAATTATTTTCCATCTTTTACCCTCATCAGACTTTCTAGGTCGCACAGAAGTAAGCTTGGCCAAACTTCTATCAAAAGGCAAAGGTCCCTGGCATGAGAGACTGTTACTGTACGAGGTGGAATCTGGAGAAGTAGTGGTTAGGATAGAACTACAATTAGATGGAACATAACTGTAAAGTGTAGTCAACTTCGCGAGGAAGCTGATATGAACTCTAAGCCGGTGGCTTGAGCCGGCTTCCAATGTAAGCACATGGCACCACGTGGCGCCTTGTGACGCCACGCCCAGTTGTACATAGTCTTCTGTCGGCTAGTGGTATTGATGTAGGTATCCTGTGCATGGTAAGTACTTTATTGGATTCGAGATCGAGCGGAGCAAGGAGGAATAACAAGACAACTTGAGTCTGTGCTCGTTATCATTCTCATCATCCAGATAGTCGTTTTTGTAGATTTTATGGCTTTTTCCTCGAAGTCGTAAAGAGTGCCGGCCGATCGTTCGATCGATCACAAATGCGCCGGCAGCTTGCCTTGAATACTCTCATTGTCTTGAATGCAGAGCCTACATTGCCGTGTATGACTATTTCCAGTCTCCGGAGGTGATGAACATATGTCCTTTCCCCAGGAACTAATTACAGGAGCAACCTATGAAGGTCATGAGAACAAAGCAAAATTTGTTATTCTTAAGCAACAGATCGTGATCTTAACATTTCGAACTAGCGTTATGATAATTGTATGCACACACAGGGAAAGAACAAGTGAAAGTAAGACAATTTTTTTTTGGTCGTTTGTTATTGCGTTTAAGGGGAGGTGCGCTTTTCCCGAGGACTGTTTCACTATTAACATTCCAATTATAAAGTTAAAAATTTTTCATATTCTTTTAAGAGCATTTGAGATTCCTCGTTTTGGAAAGAAGTGGGTGGTTCTTACATTGCGTTCTACGCATTTAAAGGGCAAGGCCCATTGTTCAGCAAAACGTTGAGTTAATCCAAGATTAGGAACAACTTCGTAGGCTATTTTAACATCTGTAGACTGCAACATCCTAGTCTTGAAAACCGCTGTTAAAAAGATAAGTAAATTCTATATTAATCCTATGTTAGCATAAGTTGGCTTTTAACACAGTGCAGCAATTAAACTCAATCCTATTACATGTAAACCACATCGGCAAACAGTAACTTACTATAAATGGTTTTGTGAAATTTCAGGGTTGTAAATTTATAGTCCTGGGACCGGGTTGTTGAAAGCTCGATTAAGCTAACTCAGGGTTAGTGAGAATTTTGATTCGAGTTTTGTAACTGCGGTGAGATTGTCTCTTTACATTGTTTGTTCTTCATTTTTAAGTTTGAATAATCTCGAAATACACAAAACTTAAGCAGAGAAAGACACTTTTATACAGGAAAAATTTATACTTCGGTTAACGTTTAATCCTGGGTTAGCATTAACCGGCTTTCGAACAACCCGGCCCTGATGTACGAAACCTTCTTTAACATAAGTACCAGTTATCTAGTTATAAAGTTATTCTACTGCGGATTTTTGTTACCAATTATTCTTTTTGAATTATATCATTTTGGTTATTTTTTCTTCGCAGAATTTTAAAAATGAGCATATGAAGTAAGCGAAGGGAAAAAATTGTTGACTTTTTAATACGAATTTAGTAAGAAAATTTAAGAAAATGTAAGATAAATGAAATAACTGATAATGGAAGAGTGTTCTTTGTTTTGCACTCTCAACAATACTGTAATCTGTGAATTGTGATGTAACTTCGAATTAAACAAAGTCGTAAAGACTTTCGTTGAACTTGGTGTCTCTCGTCGATTTAATGCACTTTGACTTCCATGTAATCGCAAGGGGGCTCAATATTGACGTAAAACTGAATGAAAGATAATCTTTTATCGATGAGTGGGTGGTTTCGTGGAAACCATTGTGATTTTTAAATACGCGGTCAACTTCCGCGAGAGTCTGGAACCAAGAAATCTTCAGAAACTGCTTGTAGTTTTGACGGGCGATCGGATGACCCGAGAATATTTCCGAATTATTGGACCCTACCACTTATTTGAAATTCTCAATAGCCACCACAAAGCCAAACACGCATCAGTGGCGGAAAGGTAATCTTTTAGTGAACTTCAATTTATTGAGAGAGCGCTTTTGTGTGTAATTTTGTATTTGGCTTGGTTTTGCCTTCGAAGTTCACCGACCCTTCCGAACTTCTTTTACGACGTAAAATCAATCGCAGCTCGCAGCAAAAACGTGCAGTCCGTGCAAAGTGCGGGAAGTGTCTCCTAAACCATGTCACGTGTGGTTCTAATGTTATACGTGATTGGCTAAAAAAAGCTGGTTACCTGTGATCGGTGAGTATGCGGTGTACGCGTTTGCAGAGATCTAAAAATGCAAAATGTAAATTAACTTTTGAAAACCGCTCAGTGACTTGGAATCCGTTTGAGCGTGATTTGAACCCACGTCAAGACCTTTAGGATGAAAGTAATGCTAGTAATAAAATGATGAGTTTGTAAAGAAAGTGTTGTGCTCTATTGAGGGGTATAGGATTGTCACGCATCACGTAATGCTGAGTTATCTATCAAAAGCATTTAAGGAATGCCTTTTATCTATCGACATGAAACAGTCATAACCTTGCAAAGGACAGAGTAAAACTGTGAAAATGTTACATGGGAAACAGATTTCCGAGACGTAAATCATGCGGTCTCGCACGAAAGAGAGCATGCAGCAACAAAAATGGTCAGAGCCCCTTCATGTTGCATTTTGAAGGTTGTGATTTATGTTTCATGAAATAAAGAGATTTCTTCTAATATTCACTTGATCTTTGAGCACTATATCTTACCCTTCTGAGCTTGCCGTTAGGTGATCTTTGGCTTTCTTGAAAAGTAATTTCCATTTTTAGCCCCCAAATGTCTCAACTCTTTTGGAGTATGAAGAAGATTTTTCTTGTAAATTCCGTGGGACAAAATCCCGAAAGGTACTGAGGTCTTTACGGGAAAATCTCAAACCAAGACCTTGCCTTGAGGTCAATATGGCGAGGTTGAGATTTGAGATTTCCGCATAAAGACTGAACTTTTGAGGTTAATAAGTTGCTTATTATAGGGCCTTTTTGCTTTGGTGTTGAGGCCTGTGCGACCCGTGGGCATCACAGGAAAATAGTTTCCTAGAATCAGCCAATCAGAGCGCGCGTTATATCGGCTACAGATACTAGCTATATAATAATGAAGCGCACTGTTTTGCGACATCTGCTTCATAATCGAACTACTTACTAAATAATTAACAGAGCTTAAGTGCTAATTTACCATTGGTATTCCAAGGGTGTTTTATGAATGTGGTTTACTTCCCGCAGGTTAATTTGATATTTATCAAGGATAATTCTCATTTTGTCATTGTTTCATGTTCTTTAAAAGTGTGGTGTTTGGCTGACACCCACAATCGTTTGATATAAATAGCCAAAATTTAAGTTCTAAATCGCTTGTGTTTTCTTCCCTTTCTGCCTCGTCGTCATAGCAACTGTACATAAGCCATGATATCGTACAGAAAGAAATATAATTCAAGTTGTAGTCAAGGCATTTTTTAAGCTAAGTATGAGTTTAAAAGTACATCCCACAGGCGTCTCTTCGGTAACATCGAAGGAACTCCGGGAAATACAGAAACTGCATGAACTTGGCAAAAAGTATTGGGTAAGTAATGTAGGTCCCGACTTGACAAGGTTTGAACCTTGTCAAGTCACTGTATTTCCATACGTCTAGCTGATATAATAATTTTATTTGCACAAGTGTTTTTTGGAATAAAGCAATTTTAGAGACACATTTTCGGGTTTTCGTTTGACGAGCGGAACTCTTATTGGATCTCGGTAACCATTGCTAAATTACAATCAACTATAACATAACCGTCCCTTCGATTATTAAGCGCTGAAAATGAAGGGACATTCTTTCATGAATTTTACACTCCCTAGTGTTTTCATAGAGTAATGATGTAAAGAATAACATTTCGTGGATGTTAGCGATACGTTCCGCTTAGTAAACAATTTTTGGACGAACTTCAGTTAGTGAAATAACTAGACATCGAAAGCTCATATACTTAGCTATTGAATTCAGTTAACACTTCACTTCCCAAGTTTGAGAAACGTTATTAACTCCATTGTCTGCATTTTGTGTGAAAAGATTTATGATTGAAAACATTCAGTTTTGTTTTGTTTTAAAAGATTTTCCCTCGAAAGTTTTATTATCAAGACGACTAATCATCTATCATAAGAAATTCATGGTAGCTGTCTTAAGAAATAAGGAAACGGCAAATCACGCAGATGATGATTCATTCGGTCAGCGATCGCAAGCTACTTGATAAATAAAAAAAGAGTTCCTTGTCCTGCTACAGGAATCAACCAATAACCCTCCATACACTGGTCGCACTGAACGACTAAGAGACTAGTAAGATTAGGTCACAGTTAACTAGATTCAAATGTCGCATATACTGTGAGGATTGCTTTTTTTAAAAAATGTTGATATATACACTGTAGGCCATTAGCCGTTCTTTTTATATACGCTATGTCATTCATTTAATAATGTAAAACAGGAATAAATGTTAGCTCGTGCATATAACAAAAAAAAAAACCTTTTTTTAGCCTGCAGCTGATAAAAGGCGTTACGAGAAAGAGGAGAGTCGTCCAGAGCCCCGTCGCAGTAGATACTTGTTTCGTCATCCCTACTCCAGGCTCATCACGGCTTACTTGGTAGTGTTCTGTAACTTCCTTATCTTCGCCGAGGACCCAGTCTCTCACAGTTATCGTGAATGCATTATCGACGTCATAGGAGATATCTATACTTTTATATTTATAAGGTAAGGCATCCTTTTCTTTGTTTGTTTGTTCGTTTGCTTTCTCTGTTTAGTTAATTGTTTGAGCCTGTTATTTGAATTACAATGACTAATTCAATCGGAATTTCGTAGACTTCTGGAGCAGGTTCTTCTTAATGGTCTCTATACATCAGGCGATGATGAAGGGTGAGAGTTGAACCCCCATATCGGTCTTATTTCCAAGGCCTCTCTCAAGGTATTTTTATACATGGCACCCAGTTCACCCAACAATAAGTTGGGATGGTTTACCTTGGGGATGAAGATTGACTCTCTTGCCTTCACCCACTCTTGCATGTATATATTCCTTTTTTCGTAGTTCTGCTTAGAAGGGTTTTGAGAACTGTTACAATGTTTATCCTTTCCTTTTCAGATGGCCAAGAGGCTCCTTTTCGCTCATTAAGTTCAGCTGCTGGATGTTTGCTATCCTCCTTGGAATGTGCGTCGGTAAATGGATTATTCATGGCTGGTTCTTCTGTAAAAAGCTCAAGCTTAAGATGTTTACAGAAGACGGACAAGGCTCATGGATGGTCATGTTCCTCACCGCGCTGTTCTCGCTGTTCTGCTTTAGTTTTGCATACAACGGCTTTCTTATGCTTGAAGGTAATACTTAGCTGTGAATCAACCTGTAGTTGATGAAGAAAAAATTGTTTGCTCCAACGCTCGAAAAGTCAGTTCGGTCCTTTTAATTTACCCTTACCAGCTGCAAGTTGATAACTGGCAAACTGTTTCACTCGCCCAACAGCCCAACAGTTATTTTAGGATATTATAATTGTGCTCATTCCTTGAAGGTAACTGCCTCTCGTCAAAGAACCAACCGAAAGATTCGTGAACGTATCTTAAAAATATTTTCAAAATTTCTGCCAAGTAGGCATCCGACTATTGTCGAAATTCACTTTTATTATACGTTCCAATTTTACCGATATAATGTCAACATTAACTTATTTTGCTTCCCCAACACAGGCTTGCAGTTTTAATTTAGTCAACTTTATGATACTGTTGCTAAAACTTCTCTGTGCAAGAACCACATTTGAATTCAAAATCTCTGAAAGAGCTCGAGAACATGCAACTCCTTTATATTTTAATTTGCAGACGATCTTTTATGAATATCAGTGAGCACCATTTCCAGTTCTCTCTTTAAAACTTCTTTTTTCGACAGGTAAATACATGGACAAAATGCATGCTAGTAATCGCATGGGTATGGAGAACCAGACATTTATGAAGGTGGCTGCTATTTGCACATGGCTTGGGGATTTCATTACCGCTTGGATGGTCACAGATATGATGCTACAGGTAAATAATTCATATTTTACCCTTGAACGCCCGAGTAAGTGGGGAACCGAGCTCTATAGAGACACTGACACATTTTCCACGGGTTCATTCTGAAGAAAGGTGAAAGGAAACAAGCTGAAACATTTCATCAGGTATAAAAAGGTTTGTTAAAGCTAAGGAAAACTTGAAACAGTCGGAAAACTCATAATTTCTAGTTCTCCCATATTTGGCTACTATAAATCTTCAGAGAAACGTGCAGCCGAGCTGAGATGGGTTATTATTGTTATAATCTTCAATAAGAGGTTATGAGGAGTACCCATCCATTCTAATTTAAATTTTATTTTCACGTTTTCACTCAATTCCTGTCCACACAGGGAGCGCAGTATGCGCACTGGGCCCCAGCTCTCCGCCGATTTTGGAAGCAGGGCTTGAACCGGGTGTACGCGTTTTGGTTTGTGTTCGTTTCCATGACAATAGTGGTCAGCACAGCAATTTCTACAGACTATGTGAATTGGGACAAAGTGAATAGAGACTTTGTTGCGTCCAATGAGCTGGCACGGGCATTTCTGGCTTCGTTCATTCTTGTTATGGACTTAATGATAGTTATGCAGGTTGGTTCAAATTATGACAAAAATAAATCTCGTTTACGATCTGTTTGCATCTCATGCTCATGTCGCCTCATTCACTGTTCCTGAGTTCGACTAGCTTACATTTGCTTTACAACTGTCAGCTATTTCGGTGTAGTGTATAAGTAACTTTTTTTGTTGGGTTAGGGTTCTTTGGCTCCTTCTTGAATCTCATTCTACGGGACTAGAGATGTTTCTTCTTGTTCAAAGAATCCTGTCATTTCTAAACCGCTTATAAAGTTATACGTGAACTAGGGTTATGCTTACCTGGAGGTCGGAGGCACCACATTACGCTGCATTTGCGCAATTTGATGCAAGAAGTTACTCCTGTTGTTAACATTCCGTATGTACCTTTTTCAAGGATTGGGATTTTCCCCACTTTGCTGGTTCGCTGGACATCAAACTACCGGGAGTCAATTCAGACGCTTTCGATGTTCGCATTCCCGGCTGTTGTGGAGGTAAACCGCTGGACATTTACATCACGGGCAAATGGTTCAACTACGGGATAATCTTCATTGTCATGATCTTAGATCTGAACATGTGGAAAAATCAGATCTTCTACGAACCGTTCGCTTACGGCCAATACACAGACTCAGAGGGTTATATCTACAGCGTATCTGATAGACAATTCCTGAGATGGGGAAACACAACTCTTATGACTTACGAATGGCGCTGGAACCACATCAATCCGAAAACTAACAGGACTTACGGACTCGAGGACCTACGTATGAATGCTAAGTACAAAGGGTATTCTTTAACGCTGAAGAGTATCGCTTTCGTGCCGTCAATTCTCGCCTTCTGTGTCTTTGGTTATTTATTGTGGCTCTTCGGATTAGAAGAAAACCCGGATGAAGTCTTAGTGCGCAGGTATCGACGTGATGTTCGACATCACAGGCAAATGAAGCGATTGAGAAAGAAGAAGAGAATGGAAGAGAGAAAAAACAAGGTGATGGAGGAGGGGGAGGAAAGGGTAAGTGGACTGCTTTGCTCTTGGACGACTTGTGTATTCTCTAAGTTGAAACCAGCATGCAACGGGGTTTCATGAGGGTGAATTGTATCAAAGGGTAGATAGAAGACAAGACTAGTTTTAAAAGGATCACTGAAAGACGAGTTTGTAGCCGAGCATTCATACCTGTCTTGACGTGCAGTTCCGTCCTCCGCTCTGATTGACATCTGAGATGCGTGGGATTGGCTGTCACTTAATCGTCGCGAAAACTAAAATAAAAACCGAGTAACAACGCCTCACAACTTGTACACAGCAGTTAGGTCTTTCAAATCGAATCACAGACGTCTTTCAAGCGAGGTAAATATTTGGAGCGCGACGAGGCTGGAGTCTGTTGTTTTGGCTCTTTGAGTTTATTCTGTGTCCACTCATTTTTTACATAAGTACTTCATATCTTTCTTTCTCCAGCCACGTCCGTTTATAATTAATGATGGACGAAGTATTGCAAGCTTGCCTGTTTCCGCTGATGGGCAGCGAGGTAGAAAGGAGGAAATTATAGACATGAATCTTGTTTATGGCGAAACAGCGGATGAGAATGAAGAAGCTGTGGATTCGGGCCAAGGAGAGCAGAAGAAACCGGAAGTGACAAGGAACTTTGTTTATTACTTCCGGCACCCTTACTTTCGCATTACTACGTCGTACTTGGTCGTGTTTTGTAACTTCTTGATCTTTGCTGAGGACCCAGTCTCCCACAGCTACACGGATTGTGTTATTGACATCATTGGCAATATGTATGCGTTCGTATTTTCAAGGTAGGTTGTTTACCACATCTTTTGTGGTAACGAAATATTTGTTCAGGTTTATGTTCCCAGAAACTCGAAATGCATGTCCCCTTTCTTTGTCTACCTTCCAGGATGTACTGCAAATTCTCGCATAGATTGCATCTTTAAAGAAATCGTATCATGTATGGCATGCTTTCACAACATAGTTTAGGAATCTCTCGCTTCAATTTGGTTAGGGTGTTGTAACTGCCCTTCTCACACTCAAGATGCATAGAGTGGGAAGTGCATCAAAAAGTCGTTAACTCAGTTACACGACCAAACAACAACAACAGCAACAACAAACTTTAATGAGTGACACCACTTTGCAACTCCATTATCTTCACGAAATCTCGTTTTCCAAACAAACAAGCTCAGAATAGTTCATTTCCGCGGTAAAAATCAGTCTTGAGTAACGAAGCGTGGTGACTACCACCTATTCTTATTTCGCTTCTTCTTCTTCTTTGGTTTCGGCCGCCATATTGGTTTCTTAGGAGCAGGAGGCAAATTAGCAGCAGATCTCTTGCCATTTTTGTCTTTGAATGCCTGCCTGCGAGCGAAAAAAATAACATTAGAATCATTTATGACCTAATGGTGTTCTCTCAATAAGACAAAGCATCAAGGGCGCATTGGATGAAATCAACCGTCAACCAAGACGATTGTGAAAGTGTTTTAGTTAGTGTGCAATAGTAGTCTGTAGCCAGAGTCTGTATTCCCCTTGACAGGTGGCCGGGAAACGTGAAGTCCTTTGCGTTTCCCGGCCGCTGGTTAAGGGGGGTGCAGGCTCTTGATGGGAGATTGGTACAATTGCTGTGTTATAGTTGTTTGGGTTTCTTTAGTAAATGAAAGGTTTAAACTCCACAACCTGTGATTCACAAAAGCGCGGAGGAGAGTGTCCAGGTGGTTCCAAATTGATTCAGTTAACACATTTCCCGTAACCCTGAGAACTTTAAGTCACTGAGAGAAGACGTTGATCCTGTATTAAGATACACCTGCTATATATCAAGTCGCCTTCGTGCTTATTCTAGTTACGAGTGACCAGCGACTTCGCGGGGGAGGGGTCGGTAGGGAATCAGTGTGGGATGAGCGCAAAGACCTAGACGTCCACCGTTACAGACAAAGCTTTTAATCGTCACAACTCACCATCGTCGTTGAATGAAGTTCACTGCACATGAAGCCAACAGATAGAAGGCAAGGAGAAGAAAATTCAGAACCAAATCGATAGACATCACGTAGAAGACATCTTGCCAAGTCATGGCAATAACGAGATCCTGAACGTGTTTCACGTGCCCTGTTGGACAAAAATTTCAGATAAAAAATAAATACATTTGGAATAGAGAAGCTACTGATAATGTGGATAAATGATTCATGAAGGTGGTTTTGTTTAAATGAAAAGACGGAAACAAAACCAAACACCGACATATTGTCGTAAGTAAGAAGTGAATGAGATTAATCTGAGAAATAGAGAAGAAAATTTCTTTCTTGCAAATGAAACCAGTTTGTCGCCGCAAAACAGATTTTTTTTTCTTTATGAGTCTGACTGCTATTTCAATTGTGATTTAAGCAAATCGATATACGATAAGTTAGATTAATTAATGAAATGATTTAACCCATCTTTCCTGGAGTATTGTCTTGCCACCATCATTGAAATAAACGACAGTCATAATGTTATCACAATATCTTCAAACTACACACTAGATTGGTCCTTCACTTACTATCCATATATTCGCCATAAAACCCAGCAGCAACATCAGTTACGTAGTTGAACTCAACAGTAAAAGGTTTTCCAGCCCATGTAACTCCATCCCAGATATAGCCGTTCATCCAAGTAATTTCATTCGAGGTCAACTCGGTCAACCACTTAAGCTCATCCCAGATCCACTTGGCGAACCATGAGAGTTTATCACAGATCCAATCGGCCATCCATGTAACTCCATTCCAGATCCTAGCAGTCATTGTAATAGTAATGCTATGAAATTTGCTCCATGCCTGTGTTGCCATTGCCACTATAGAGTCCCGTGCATGTGATGTTGTTGCAACTGTGAAGTCCCATACTCGGGTCATGGGACCAAGGGATGTGGTTTTGCATGTATCGTAGCGGGGACATGTGGCATTTCGGAAATACTTGCGAAAGGTATCGAACGTGTGGATCTGACAACAGCAAGAGAAAAGATGAGTGCAAAGATATGGCATGGCCTAGCAGAAAACCTCATCATAAAAAGAAAAACAATATATAATATTTTGCCAAAAACCCCCTTTCACTGAAATATAATACAGGTTTGTGAACGAGAAAAAGAAGTTAAAGTTGTTTTCTCTTTCCTTTTTAATGACACTGCCTTCCTTTTTTGTGCGCCGCAATTTTTTTGGATCACCGCAGATCCACCCAAAAACTCTATGGCCGACAAAACTAATTGAGTGGCTAGTCTACCGTGAGAAGACTTATTTCATCCAGTGTCGCGATCTTTAAATTTATAAAGCAATATTAGAGCAAAGGGTAGACAAAAAAAATTGTTAACCTCAATCACATAACCCTAAAACAAAAAAGAATGTATTTGAACAAGTGACTGCTAACTTTAAGGTGCACTTTTGGATGAAAATCTTCCTTATGTTGGCAGGTTTGGTTGCCGTAAATTTCAAATGCACCAACCTCGTAAATCAAGCTTCCGTTTATAATCTTCTGATGTCCCTTTGGGTCGAGATCTCTGAAGAAATCCTGCCTCTGAACGGCTTGTGGAGTTTCTGCAAAAACGTTATTAAACTCTTAAGTAGTTCATTCTGGTTTGAAAATAAACTTTTTTCGTGTAAGAACCAGGTTCATTTTGTTTTCTAGTGTGGCAGAAAAGCCAGGAAAACAAAGCTAGTAGCAAAATATCAGTCAATTGCTAGTATTTGCTTGGTTATTTATTTATTTATTTATTTATTTTTTGAATGAGTATTCAATCTCTAGTCTCGAGTCTTTCGTGCTGAATATGGATTGGAAAGAATACATGTAACCGTTGGAGCGCGCGCTTCAAACTACAAAAAAAGACGCACGCGCTAAACCACTGGGGAGATTACCATGGCAACCGAAACAACATGTTTAGTTTCCGACGAATTTACAGCAAAGTTTGTAAGTTTGTAAAATTTGGCATCGGCGAGAAAAATAGAGTTTGGGCTCACAGTCTGGAAGACATTCTTTTCGCTGCCAGCAACTTACAAACTAGGAAATTTGGTGAAGAAACTTAATGTCTCCTGATGAGAAAATACCTATTTCATGCGCAAAATTACACAGTGCGAAAAGAAAAAGAAAATTAGAAAAAAAAAAAGAAGAAAGACTCGATCGCGAGCGAATTTCTTACCTTGCTGTTTAAAAGTCTGCGCAACTTCCAATAACAGAAAGGACAACGATAGCACAGTAATCCAAATCATCAACTTCATGCTGATAACGAACTTTTTTTCTTCTCACGAAAAACAAACAGCTTGTTCTTTCCGCGAGAATAAGCAAAGTGAAGGTCTGACGCCACAATAAGTGCCTATGACGCGCTGCGCGAGAGATAGTCAAGGAGACTCGCTACCAGGCTTTTTGTCTTTCCTCAACCAAAGCAATTAAAAGTCTTAAACTGCAGTCTTTCTGAAACGTTTTTATTTGCTCAGAACTCAGTTATTTTGCTTACGATTTTCACTTGGAGGGATGTGTATAGTAAACACGTTGTTTGATTGCTAAGACATGGACCAAAATTACAACAAGCATAAGCACTGAGCTGCGCAAAAGTTAACAGTCTCTTGGACAAAAGCCGGTGTAAGGGTTTTAAATGTAATAAACACAACAGGCCAATTCTAGCAACCTTGTGCCGCTGTTTCAAAAGGAGTCCTCGTGCTAAAGCTTTCATGTGAAAATGAGATTGATTTGCATAAAAAGGAACTTGTAGGTTGAACACATTTTCATAAGAATGGTTTCGCCCGAAGGCTCGTTTTGACACAGGGGCAAAAGGCAGTTAATAATAATAATAATAATAATAATAATAATAATAATAATAATGATAATCTTTATACAGTAGGCTCCACTCATATTCTTAAATGGCCTATTTGTTTCTCCAGAGTTCATAGCTTGATTTTTCAAATTGTTTTCAGATATCCTCCAGACGCAGGATTCGTCGCTCTCAAAGTCTTCATGTACCTTTTTGCCATCGGCTTGGGAATGTTTGTGGGAAAGTATTTTATTCACAAATTTCTCTTTTGTCGTGTTCTGAAGCTTCGCATGTTCTCTGAGGATGGCCAAGGGTCATGGATGGTGATGTTCCTCACCGTGCTCATGTTTCTGTTCATTATAAGCTTCATATACAACGAGTTGTTGCTTCTCGGCGGAGACCACTTTGCACCCTATGTCACCAGTAGTAATTTGGGAATCGAGAATCAGACGTTCATGAAGATGGCTGCTATAGGCACTTGGTTAGGCGACTTTATTACAGCTTGGATGGTGACCGACATGATGCTACAGGTAGCAATGCGTTTACCGTTGCAAGTGCCTACCCCCTTAAAATTAGGGAGTTTAAGAAAACCACGACGTCGCTAAACAAAAGGTTTAATTAGCAGGACAATGGCTGTGCGCGTGCGTTATAATTCTGCGTTTGGACTGGCGTGAACCGGACGGCCAATTTTAATTCCCTTTTCAAATTTATCGCTGTGTTCCTAAAAAATATAAAATAGAATATAAATTCCTTTTCTAATCGACGTTGTCCTCAGCGTCGCCGTCGTAGTTACTTAAACTCCCTATTATGTGTTTTAAAACCAAGTGAGATGCATTGGCCTAATAGTTGCCTTGTTTTAGAAGCTCAGTTAGAGGCGGTGCAGCGCGTGAGCGGGGATGGGGGGAGAGAGAGAGAGAGAAGCAAAAGAAGGCTTTATCATTATAGCTTTCCTGCGCAAGAGTTTTGGCCGAGGACTCTGTCTTGTCCTTTAATTTTGCGCAACAACTTTCGCTTCTCCTGCCAAGAGAATCATATGGTTCTCGCAAACTGTCATGTCAACCCGCAAGAAATGCTAAGAGCAAACTCCCATGAACTGCATACCTTTTTAGGGAAAGTGTAAGTGTGTGTTAAAGTCAGACTTCTTACAAATTTTTAAGGTCTTAACAAATGAGGGGTAGTGACGTAGCAAGTTGTCCTATTTTGCTGTTTAGCCTGATCCTTCTGAAATGCACTTTAGAGAACTCTTACTATGCAGAGGTCTTAAAACTATAGTCAAACCTCCCGTAAGCGACCACCCAAAATGTCAACCCCTGGTGGTCGCTTACGAGAGCTTAGACAATATTACGTCAAAATTTTGCCTCATTAGCATATGGTAACTGCAGATACTTACCCCCTGTTTTAAATGTTTTGTTCATGTCAAAAGTCAATATCGAGAAAAAAATTCGGTACTTCCCATTTAGAAATTTCCGTCTCTTGTACTACCCTGGAATGTGATAATGTCACAAAATCTTATTATCCAATTTCCACTTTATTATCTGTCAAGTGGTCGCTTATGGGAGATTAAAAACAAAAGAAAATTTCAAACTTTTAGCTCTAAAAGTGGTCGCGGTCGTTTACGAGAAGTGGTCGCTTACAAGAGGTTCCAAATATAGTGATTTGACTCAGAAACTTTTGGTATTTTGGAAAACTGGTCGCTGAGGAGAGGTGGCCGCTTACGAGAGGTGGTCGCAGCCGGAGGTTCGACTGTATTAATAATATTACAATTTGATGCAAAAGATAAGCAAAAGATAAACAAGACATTAACATTCAACAGCTTCGGGGCATTTTCACTTCCGAAACAATGAAACGGAGGACATAAATAAACAACTGCATGATCCGCCACAGTCCACAATAAGCTGCCTTGACACTCGAAGGTCCGCGATATTGCTTAACACTCGAACAAAGCATTTAGAAGCATTTAGCGAGGGTCTTCGTTTTGAAGTTCGAGCTGGCCTTATCTACAAAACGAAGACCCATTGATTTCGCGTCAGGTTGTGTCTGAAGAAAAGCATTGACCCGGTTTGACTGTCTCTGGTTTGATAGGCTTGTAAAAAAACAAGTCTTCGTTTTTGGGTCTTAGGTCTTAGGTCTTAGGTCTTCGTTTTTGTAGACACCCCGATTTTCAGCCCAGTTGGGACTCGCTAAATTGCATAAAATTGAGTCTGAAGGTTAAATCGAAAATGTCGTTTTTTTTAATTTTCTAGCCTTGCCGAAGAAATTTGATTTTGTTTGATTTTTCTGGGAATTTGCTCTTAAAGCTTGCGACAATAACCGGAAAATATTTTCCCACTTCCGCAGGAGGAGCAGTACCCAGACTGGAGCCCAGGCCTCAGAGCGTTTTGGAGGCGTGGTAGAAACAGGGTTTACGCGTTCTGGTTTATTTCATTCAGTATGAGCGTTGTTGTAGCAACTGCCATCACTACTGACTACCTCAACTGGGACGAAATTAGTAGTGACTTCATGCCCACCAACGAAATATCCAGGGCGTACTTGGCCTCCTTTATCTTGGTTATGGATCTTCTGATTGTTATGCAGGTATTATTCGCGTTGTCTTACATAAAGTAAGTGCTGATGTGCTAATCGGTAAAAGAGAATAGACCATTTCCGAGTTATCTTGTGCCTGTTTCAAAACGAGTCCTCTTGCAAAACCTTTCATATGAAAACGAGTTTGATTGACATGAAAATGAACCTCTAGGCGGAACACATTTTCATATGAACGGTTTCGCCTCGTTTTGACACAGAGGCACAGTAACTCGGAAATGGCCTATTCGTGATGTTAGGGGGAAGAAAGTGTAGAAAAGTTCTTGACTATTGAACGTTTCATACCGCACACAAAAATGAGTAAGATGGTTGCACTTGTTCTACTTGTCTTGTAGTTTGATAGCTTGTAAGTCACTAGGGGCTCGTTTCTCGAAAGCCCCGGAAAACTTATCGGTCCCGCAAAGCCATTTTTAATTAATCTGTATCTAAAAACAGAAAGGAGTATACTCCTGAAACTTATTGTATGAAGATAACCTCTATTTATATTAAGAATATGTGAATAAAACAGCTCTGTAATCATAAAGTTTGAGATTTTGTTACGGCTTTCCGGGTGTGAAAACATTTCGGGACATTCGAGAAATAAGCCCCAGGTAATTGCCTTTAATTTAGATGTGAATGCCGTTAAAAGAATTAATAAGCTTCCGACGCTAAGCATCGAACAACAACATACCAATGTAACAAGTGTATCTTTCTAATTTCTACTACCGTCTTAATTATTTGTTAAGAAGGTGAGGTGGCCTCATGGTTAATGCGCTTGCATCCGGATAGAGCGGTCCGGGTTTAAGCCCTGGCCGGGGAATTATGGTATGTTCTTGGGCAAGACACTTTACTCTCGAAGTACCTCTCTCCACCCAGGTGTATAAATGGGTACCGGCGAATTTAATGCTGGAGGTAACCCTGCGATGGACTAGCATCCCATCCAGGGGCGAGTAGAAATACTCCTAGTCGCTTCATGCTACAGAAACCGGGATAAGCTCTGGCCTGATGGGCCACTTGGCTCGCATGCAGACTTTACCTGATTTATTTTTATTACTTTTATCCTGTCTCAGGACTGGGACTTCCCTTACTTTGACGGAGGGATGGACATAAAACTCCCGGGTCTGAATACAGGGAACTTTCATTTCCATATTCCCGGGGGAGATATCCGCATCTCCGGGAAATGGTTCAACTACGGGATCATCTTCATTGTTATGATTCTTGACCTGAACATGTGGAAAAATCAGATCTTCTACGAACCTTTTACCTACGGTCAATACACCGACGATCAAGATTACATTTACACGGTCGCTGATAGAGATTTCCTGGCCAATGCTACCGAGGAAACGTTAAGTTACGCATGGCGATGGTCGCACGTGAATCTTCTGACCAATGAAACTTACGGCTTAGAAGATCAAAAAATGAACTCTCGATATTTTGGAGTTCCTCTGAGTGTTAAAGGCACAGCGTTTATTCCGTCCCTCTTTTCGTTCGCCTTGTTTGGCATATTGGTGAAGTACTTTTCCAAAGGTGGGCCTCCGGTGAAAGTGGCACCTTCTGAGGTAAACGATACCGTCGATGGCGCTTCTAACGAGCGCCATGCTAACGGTAGAGAGGAAGATGACTTGGAACCAAGCTCTTCTTCACCCAACGCAACGGCGAGTCGCCAGTCAATTACCAGTACCAAAAGTGCACTTATTGTCAACAAAGTCAGGAATCTGGGATCATTTTTGAGCATTGACAGCTCACGTGATGGTCTTGACGCATCACGTAATAACTTGGACAGTTCACGGAATAGCTTGGACAGCTCACGTGATGAGCTCCGTAGTTCACGTGATAATCTCGAGAGTTCACGTGATGACGTCAGGAGCTCTGTTAGAAGTCTCGGAATTGCTCCTGAGACCATGACGCAACCAAATTCCTCCCGCCCCGCCTGGTCAGCTGCTTCACCGATGATAACGCTTCCAGATACGTCGCAGAATAGACGCGATGAGTGCGTTGACACTGAAAAGTCTATCAAACACCTTCGGTGCTCAAATGACGACCAGCATAACGAAAACATGGTACAAGAGTTGGTTCAAGAGTTGTCTTTCTTAAACCTCGAGGATGAGGATCGTCAAACAGAAGAAAAGAAAGAATCAGATGGAAATTCCCTTCCCGTGAGTGATGACAAGTCTGAAGTTCTTCCGATTGGAGATCTTTTTCGACGTGACCCACCAAGCTCGTCCAGATCCTTGTCTCAGAGCTCCATTGCGTCGTCCGATGACGAAGGTTTAAAACCAGAAGTCAAAGCAAAGAAAAACTTCCTTCAAGTCCCGCGGCCAAAGTAGATGATCTGCTTGGGCATAATAACTTTGCTTGTACATAGAGTACTTGGACCGAAGGATTCGTTCTAAGACTTGCTCGGTTTTATTGGCAAACGTGCATCCAGACGAATATTGACGGGATAAATTGAGCAACTTAGAAAAGGCATCGCTCCCAGAGCTGTTGATCCTCTCACCCGACACAGCCTAAGTGCTATCGAAGACTGATTACAATCATATTTACTCAATATAATTAGTTTGCGCGCCATAACCAATGTGGAAAGAAACTTGAATCAATTTCGTGAGTCTGTTTTAAACCTTAACAAGATTATTTAGCAGGCAGCAACTTTTAATGCTCTCGGGTGATGTAAAACGCTTTATCACGTTTTCGTTCCTGTCGTTCTCAAGAGAAGATGAAGAGTAAGTGAGTTTATCCTTCATTTAGGCCTTATTCCTAAAGTAATCTCAAGTTATTTTTAGGTCACTCGCTTCAGAAATTCCAAAGGTGGGGGGATGTGGGTCTAGAAATAGCCAATCATGTGACGCGAATGCTATTCACGTGGATTACCCGAAGAGAATAGGTCATTTCCGAGTTACCTTGTGCCTCTGTTTCAAAACGAGTCTTCGTGCGAAACTTTGCATGAAAATGAGCCTGTAGGCGGAGCACATTTTCATATGAATGGTTTCGCATGAAGACTCGTTTTGAAACAGAGGCAAAAGAGACCTCGGAAATAGCCTCTTCAGACGCGTTTTGATCATCCACGAAAACATGCATGCAACTCGCGTGGTAAAATTATCCACGCGAGATTTGAATACCCTATCTAAAAATAACTTGAGAGGAGTGGATTATAGCGAAGATCAACCATTTTACCGTAAATCCTCTTTTGTCGTTCTACAGATCGCAGACAATTAAAAAAAAAATCCAAGCTGTGAAAAATTAATTTTTAGCCTGTAAAATACAGTTGAATCAAACTTTGTACTCAATTCTCTTTTCTATAAAGTTGTTAGAAATAATCTAGAGCGTGGCAAAGGTAGGGTACCAATCACGCATCAAGCTGAATTTTTCTATTAAATCATGATCACGCATTACGGATAATTTTTGTCACGAATCACGCGTCACATAAAAAGATGTCAGCACATCGCCAATTTTACTTTCTCGACCCTAAAAGCGTCGTTAAAAGAAGAACAACCACAAAAATGCATCGGCAAACATGTGACCTCTCATGCGAAAACGTTCCTTACGGTATCCGTTCGAACGGCTGAACACACGGCAGGTGAACTAAGCTGCGAACAGGTTCCCAGCGAAGGGGGAAAAATATCCGGCGGGGGCGGGAAAAAAAAATCCGGCGAGCGAAGCAAACAGTTAAGCGCGAAAAAAGTAATTTCTCGAATTGCGCTCCCCCTCGTCACCATTCCGCTCTCGGCTCTCCCCGCTCGCCCTGGAACACACTTGGCTAGCTCGCACTAAACCCATTAACTCAACCGGGAGCCTGTTCGCAGGCTACAAGGGAACAAATAATTTGAATAGCGATAGTCAAGTTACTTGTTCCTCGATATCCTAAGATCACTTGGTTTTACATGAGTTGATAACCACTGAATATAATGAGTAATGACTCTAGAAACGATTTAATGAAATGCAAACTGTGAAGGTAAATGTCAGGGATTCATGAGATGTGGGCTGTGTAGGCATATGTTAGGAATTAATGAGATGTAGGCTGTGTAGTTACATGTGGGGAATGTAATGAGATGTAGGCGGTATAGGTATATGCGGGGGATTAATGAGATGTAGGCTGTGTAGGTATATAATAATAATAATAATAATAATAATAATAATAATAATAATAATAAAATTTATTGTTACCTCCCCAATGGGGCTTTTCAGGAACAATTACTTAAATTACTAAGTTACTAATAACTACACAATCAAAATTAATCAAATTTAAAAAACATTTACAACATTATCTAAACTTTGTAGTCGCAAAAAATACTAAAAATAAATGAAGTTTATATATGTAGGGGATTAATGAGATGCAGGATGTGTAGGTATATGTGGGGGATTAATGAGATGTAGACTGTGTAGGTATATGCAGGGGATGTAGACTGCGTAGGTATATGCAGCGGATTAATTAGATGTAGGGTGTGTAGGTATATGTGGGGGATTAATGAGATGTAGACTGTGTAGGTATATGTGGGGGATTAATGAGATGTAGACTGTGTAGGTATATGTGGGGGATTAATGAGATGTAGGCTGTGTAGGTATATGTAGGGGATTAATGAGATGTAGGCTGTGTAGGTATATGCGGGGGGTTAATGAGATGTAGGCTGTGTAGGTATATGTAGGGGATTAATGAGATGCAGGATGTGTAGGTATATGCGGGGGGTTAATGAGATGTAGGCTGTGTAGGTATATGTAGGGGATTAATGAGATGCAGGATGTGTAGGTATGTGTAGGGGATTAATGAGATGTAGGGTGTGTAGGTATATGTGGGGGATTAATTAGATGTAGGGTGTGTAGGTATATGTGGGGGATTAATTAATGAGATGTAGACTGTGTAGGTATATGCGGGGGATTAATGAGATGTAGACTATGTAGGTATATGCGGGGGATTAATGATATGTAGGCTGTGTAGGTATATGCGGGGGATTAATGAGATGTAGGCTGTGTAGGTATATGCGGGGGATTAATGATACGTAGGCCGTGTAGGTATATGTGGGGGATTAATGAGATGCAGGCTGTGATGTATATATTGAGGAGAGATGTGTATATTGCGATGGAGTTAACTATCCGCCCAACCATCCGGGTGGTGTCGCACTTATAAAGCGAAAGAACAAAAGGTTTGGCTGTGAGCCAATGAGAAAGCACTGACGTCATAGCGATACTGAACAAACGATTTTCTGACACCGGCTGAATTTGATTATTCAAAATGGCGGACATACCTTAATTTAAGGTTATAAAATGCTAATTTGCCAAACATTCTTTATATGCACGCTTATGTTCTTTAACGGCCTTGTAATTTATGCTATACATACAGTTATATATTAAAATAAGCGTTCACCTTACGTATCTTGAGTTACATTATCCAGATTAAGCCTTGATTGATGACGTTCGTTTAAGGTTCTCTCTGCCATCTAATATTACACATTGCAGCGAAAGAGTAGTTCAAATTCATCGACAACGTCTACCGTCTAGGAATGTCTACGAGCGAAAACAACTTCTGGTGCCTCGCCGCCTAAAGCCACACAATTTTCAATGTTATTCCACCAGATATCATTGTCTCCGCAACGTTTAGATTTGAGGGCAGTTAAGTAGCGAGATCCCCGAGAACTGGAAGCTATGGAAAGAGAAATACTGTAATATTTACTTGGTTTGGATCGGGAAAGCCCCGAGTATCAACTCGCCATGTTCAAGGACGTTATTGATGACGATGGCCTTTAAGTGTTAAGCTTTACTGAAGAAGAAGATGCAAACGATTGCCGTGTAGTAATGGGGATAATGAAAAGGTATTGCATCGGCGAAGTAACGTAAACGAGATTGTTGCAGCAGGAGGGAAAAACTTCCTACCGAAAAGCTCGACAACTTAGTCGCTGAATTAAAAAGCTAGAACCTTGACAAAGAGCTGCAATTTATCTGGTTTTTTACGGTTTTTACACGATACTCTCATCTGCGTTCGACTGGTCTTGGGATAAAAACATGAGCAAAGCACAAAGCGGCCACTTAGGATGACAGACCCCACGTTAAACAAGTGTATCGACCTTCCAGCATCCGAGCTGCAAATATAGGAATCTAACAATGACGACGGCGACGCCGAGGTCGACACCTTGTAAAATTGAATTTGTCCAGGATGTCTATGGCTCTAAAACCTCGCTCAGGCTAAATATGTAATGACAGCGTTCAATTCTAAATGGAAATACGAAAAATTAGCAGTTCGACTCATCGTTCGCGTTGGCGGTCATTTTGCGTTGTTGTTTTGCAGTGGACGGCTATGAAATGTACAAAGACAATTCACTGAACACAATTGTACAGCCTTTGTTTTGCTCATTAAGCCTTTTGCTTGGTGGTACTCATTGACGTCGTGGTTTACTCCAGACTCCGTCCATACCATGCCAGAGGAATTTAAAAACGCATACAGCTTTATTTCTACGGTTAGCCCCGCGGTCCAGAGTAATCCGTCACGAAAACGAAGCTTTTCGAAAACGCTCTTCAAACCGGAGGAATTTGAAAACGCCGGCTTTGAGTTTTCATGTGGACGGAAAACATTTTAAAACAAACCTTTTCGAACACGATAGGATCAGGAGAGCCACGTGATTTCCCTGGCTGAGATTTCCTCAGACAAAAATATAGAATGACCGGTAATTGCTGCGATTTTAATTGCTCCGGTGTATTGTGGACGACCGGGCCTAAGCATCCTAGGCTCCTAATGACGTCAATAATCAGACTGCGTTCTTCAACGAGTCCAACGAGAAAAAAAACTGAAGGAGGTCCCGCGTAAAGGAGAAATGCACCGTAAAGAATGAAACACCGTAAACAAAATAAATATTTAGGAATGGAACTCTTAAAGGATAGTTGTATGTTACTAGCATTGTCATGGAGGCTAAATAAAGTTTTACTTTTCTTACTTTTACTGTCGGATTTATCAATATCAGAAGGAACCGGAACACTTTTAAGAAAAACTCTTGTTATTCATTAGTAATAGACCATCTGTTTGGGATTCAAAAACGAAATTCTTGACATCCAGATCTTGGATATACAATTAATTATCGAATACCAGGGTATGTAATTCGCATACCTAAAAGGAAATTCTTGAATCCCATCCAGATCTAAGGCGTACAACGACAAGCCGCTCGTTTTGTTAAACATTTGTATTATCGAATACCAGGGTATGTGACCGTTCTCTTGAATGAGCTAATAATGCGATACTACACAACAAACATCTAATAAGAGATTTATTATCCAGCTGCTGTAGCTATTCAATAAATTTATCGGTGAAAAAGGGAGAGTGTGACAGTTTTGCAAGCGCGCGCCGACCTGTCCGGCAAGCAGGTTCTACTTTACAAATAACTGTACAATATCGCTGGCTGTTATCTGCACGGTATTCTCTGCTGTTGGATAATAATGATGTATATCAACACTCAGTTTCGATGGAGCTAAGTAGCACATTTTATCCTTTTACACTGTTTTATCTGATGTTGTCAGCCGGCTAAGGCTACCACAAACTATACCTACTAGTCGTTTAATGGAGAGCGTAAAGAACTTCAGTTGTACCTCGTTGGCTGCGTTCGCTTAATAGAGGTGATCGTCCACAAGTTTTGTTTGCAGTATCGCACTAGGTATGATCTCTCTTCTTTGGTTACTCGCCCCTAAAGAGTGCCCACGGGACAAGAGTTTTGAGAACGTGTATTTTCCCGTCTCTTATTCAAGACGAACTCCTGTCGTGTTCTTGGAAAGACACCATGCATACTCTTACAGTCTTAAGTCTTTCTCCACCTAAATGCATAACTGACTAACGGTGAATAAAATCAAGTGCTGGGGCAGCCCTGAAAGAGACAGTTATCAAACTGAAGTCACATGAACTCAAATCCACACCCAGGGGATACACCCACAAAAATCGGGTGGAGGCGTGCGGCCCGTTCACCAAAACCCTTACCCCATTTAAGACCAATATCTGTGATTTTCCCTACCCTATTTATAACCGGACCAAAAATTTGATACCCTGTTTAAGACCTGACCCTTAAACAATACCCTGTTTCTGACCTGCCTTATAATTAGTTCCTTAGTTCAGGCCAATGTTAAATTGCCGCAAACATAATTTGTAAAGGGCTTTTGTTGAAGGTCTAATCAAGACTAGAGTGCAAAAACCACACCCTATTTATGACCAAAATGGCCATAATCGATACCCCATGACCAACACGGCTGAAAAACCATACCCTTTAGGGCCGCAGATACCTATATAGCCAATATTACGGAGTGCCCCACCTGGATTTCATTTTACCATCACTGACCTAGCTAATTTATTACCAAGTGGTCACTGCTATTTTCAAGACATTTGCTTAAGGTCCCTAATATCATCCCATGGTACATGTACCAGCCACCGTTAGCGTTATAATATAAGTACCAATTCCGCACGATCATTCTTAGTTTTGTTTTACTAAAGAAAAGATGTGCAACATAATCCAGTCATAAACGCTCATGGCGTGCGTTAAGTTAACTTTACTTCGCTTTGCCTAAGTTCAGTCGTGCGATTTTCTCTCATGCCCGCTTGATACGACCATTATTGTTTTGTTCTTTCCAATTAGCCCGTCTCAGCTATTCTTCTGCAAGATTAGTACGCCCTTTGTTCACTTATTTTTCTCGAGAAGAGTGCAGTTCATTATCAGCATACCAGCTAATTAGATAACAAGTGGTCACTCCTATTTTCGAGCCAGCGCGTTGATCATTATTCTTCAGCATTCACCTTGTATCACGGTGGTCCACACTTTAAGTTAGCAAGAAGCCGGAAACCCGAGAAGGACGTTTTCATCGTAAGCGTAAGATCACTAATATTTTATCGTGACACTATGCCCCAGCCACATTAGCGTAGACTAAAACTAGCAAATCCGCACAATCAAAGAAGGCAGGAAGCCTTTGATAGGTGACTTAATTTTCGGGCAAAAACTCAGCGTGAGGGTATTTTCAAGATATGCCTGCATGGATCTGAATGGTGGACTCATTCAGCGATAAGAATGCGTAAATAACTCTGGTTTACTTTGTTCTTTAGCTTTGTGGAAACTTGTAGCCATTCAAGAAGTCTGAACGCAAGATGAAACTTTACATCAAGGTTCTGATGGCAGCACTTGTTTTGTCGACCATGTTAGATATTGGGTGAGTGGATACGCATGACAGAGCTAGAATGACGGCGTGAGATGTTTAAACTAAGTGCATACCGCCTGAACGGGAGATTTATGATTTTCATAGAAAATGGGGGCATGTCAGCGTTGAAATGGTGAAATCTGATCAAAACTACGTAAACATCTATTTAATCAACACTGCGTTTTTTTAAGTGGAGTGTTTAGATCAGGACAGTTAATTAAGTGGCTGGAGAAAATCTTGCTTAAAACATCATTCTACCGGTCAGATGAGATATACATGGCCGAGGGGCGATAGCGAGAATCGTTATATTGATATCAGATGATATTTTTCTTTTTCAGCGAGTCAGGTTACTATGGCTACGGTAGGTATAGTGCTCGTCTTCGCAGTGGGTGTTCGGGATATGGTCGTCGGCGTTCCAGTTACGGTCACTATTATGGCAAAAGAAGTATGAAGAGGAAGATAGCCAGTCTACAACAAACTAATACCGTCTCCGAGTAAATGACGACTTCAGTAATAGTGCTCAGATCCGGCCAGGTCAGCGTGCTTGAAAAACATTGACTAGAACATTGTTTTTTAGACTATCTGCTATTTATTTTTTAAATCTTACAGTTGGCGTGATAACTCAAAATTTTTTGCTGACGTTAACATGTAGATGAACACCTCAAAGAACACTTCGCTAAAGACGGGAGGATGACAAAAACTTCAGGATTACTGAAACGTTTGTCCAAACCACTAAAAAACTCAACAGTAATAATTCATGTGTGTTTTTGTGACTTAAGTGTTCTTTCCTAGTATAGTGATGGTTTAAGCCACTAAACTAGAGAGTAATGTTGTCAAATAAAAATAAAATATTCCAGTTTTTTCCGCGAGTGACCATCCCAGGGTTTTGGTCTTTAGCACAACTATATAACGAAATAATACAGCTAGAGCGGTCTCTGCACATGATAATTTTTAAAAACGGTTCAAACAGACCTAAAAAATCGGTTAAAAAGAAAGAAGGAAAAGCAGCAACTGAATTTTCAAAGGGGCTTTTTTTTCTGTTTTTCGTCCTATCGTTCTCTTAAAGCCTGCGGTATCGAGAACTTGCGAGAGCCGCTACCTGAATGCTGTTTACCTGCGGAGCCAACATTCTCACTTTTTCCAGGTTCATGATCCGGGGAGGGGGTACTCCCAGAAAAATTGAGTGGGGGTGTGCGGCCCGCTTAACAAAAAACCCTTACCATATTTACGACCAAAATCTGCGATGTGAAGGTGAATTAATCAACATGACACGAGCATGGGACAAAGAAAAATTCTGAGTCCCCGACAGGAATCAAACCCATGACCTCCCGAACACCGGGCGGGAGCTCTATCCACTGAGCTACGGGAACTCATGGAAAGCAAGGTCATTTAACGGGAGGTCATGGGTTCGATTCCTGTCGGGGACTCAGAAGTTTTCTTTGTCCCATGCTCGTGTCATGTTGATCAATTCACCTTCACATTTCATTACCGAGCTTAAAATTCACCATCTTTATTAACCTATCAAAATCTGCGATATTCCCCACCCTATTTATGACCTGACCAAAAATTGGAAACCGTATACATGACCTGACCCTTAAATCAAAACCCTGTTTCAGACCTGCGTCATAATTAGTTCCCTAGTTCAGACCAATGTTAACTTACCGTAAACAACATTTGTGAAGGGCTTTTGTTGATAATGATAAAAAAGTGGCTTCTTCTTAAAAACACTGACCTATATCAAGACCAGGATGGGCAAAATCAGCTGAAATCGATACCCTATTTATGATCAAAACGGCTGAAAAACCATAACCTTTGGAGCCGCACATACCTATATTGCCCATATAAGAAAGTACTCCCCCCCCCCCCCCCGGGTTCATGATATGTTCGGTCCCTTACTTTCTTCAGTATATGTAAATGAGCACGTTCCATACTTAACAATGCGCTTCGACTGTTCTTTTGTCGTTCGGCCTTTGGGCTTCTTCAAAACACAAGTACCCAATGTTTTCACCGAGTGGTCTAAAAGACGTCTTGATATTTTCACGGTTCAAAATCTGTCGAATCCGTTCTGATAGTCCTTTCACATTTACGCCTTTGGATTCTCCCGCATTTCGTGCTGCACATTCGGTGAACAAATTGGACAAAAACTATACGAAGATGAGATACCTACTATGCTATTGTACAACCCATGTGCCAAGATGATCCATTTGAGATGGTGCAGTCCAAATTCGAATGCTTGCACTAACTTCGCTGAAGACGGGGCGATAATTTTTTTTTGGTGTACTTTAGCCAGCTCGTTAAACCAGGACCAAGCATCGTAAAGTTAATTGTTTCGCTTTGTTTAATGTTCCTTCTTGGTTTGGTAGCGGGTGTCTTGCGTTAGGCAGAAACTATTGAGGTTTAAAAATGTGAAAATGGAAAATAAACCACGTCAGTGTTATCAACAGTAAGTGTTTACCCCTGGAGGCAAGGGGGGTACTCCCAGAAAAAGCGGGTGGAGCTGTGCGGCCCACTTCTCAAAACCCTTACCCCATTTAATATTGTATGTACTCAAAATATGGCGATGTCCATGAAAAATTCCAATGTTTTGAAGATGCAAGATTTAAGACCCTTGAACACTTGTCAAAAACATTTTGAAACGATCTTGCCGAATTTGCCTGTAGATGGGTGTGAAATTTAAAGAAAGTACAGAGTGGTTTGAGCTTTTTTACGTAGCAAAGGCCATAGCAATGACTGTTTACAGTGAGAACATGAGCAAAAATATAAATTAGTTTTCACATATGTGAACGGCACTTTGTAGCAAAGCTGTAAAGACATGCACAACTCCATTTGTATAACTATTTGTGAAAAGCTTTGCCTGAATTACCATCAAAGGCTCATTCATTTCCCTCGGAAAAGGAATACACTTCTTACAACTGCCGTAACGTTTTACAACTGATAGAACAACCATTCCCCCTCCCCCTGAGATCCAATCTGCACTCCCCCTCCCCGCAATTCTTTGGCTTGTCATGTAAGAAACTTTAAATTTATTTTTCTCCAAAGTCTACTTTTGTACCAACTGACTACATGCCAACATTTCTACTTTGTCGTGATGCAATAGAAATAAAAAGAAATCGTAACATTTTAACGACTGTCACATGACACTAGATAATGTGTCCACTGGGTTTGGTGCCAAATAAGGGTATTTACAAATAAAGCCTGTAAAAAGCACCGTAAACAAGAGTTAAATGTCAAAACTTTAGTTTATTGCATGCTCAGAACGAAACAGTAATTTACAAGATATGCTTGTTTGAAAGTCAAATCGTGTTTTGTAAAAGTGCAGGAACTGTTGGCGTCAATGCTATAAAAGAGGGTCGTAAAGGGATATTCTCATGATGCGTGATTAGCTGATTTTATTTGCCGTGAAACGTGAATTTAAGAAATAACTCTTCGTGATCCGTGACTTGAAGGTTTTGCGTGACCTGTGAAGAACTTGAATTATTAACGATATTCGTGATTTCATCAGTCTGTTACTTGTATTCTACGTGATTTTGAGACGCGAGCCCTCCGGATGATTTGTTAAGACTGTAAGTCTCAAAGGCTCCGTCCATGCTACGCCGGAGGAATTTGAAAACGGAGCTTTGTTTCTCCAGTTAGGCCCTTCTTCCACACTAAGCACATGAAACAACTCTGAGCTGACTAAATGTGACGAGGTTATATGATAATAAATCTTTGAAAGGTTCACGCGCGTTGTGCGAATCTAAGGCCCCAACCAGACGGGCAGGCTAATGCGTTTTCGTTTGAAAACGTATTCGGTTTGATGCGTTTTCGCCTATTGTCCACGCTACAACGACCCAAAACGCTGATGAAAACGGGGACTTTCGAAAACAGTTTCAAAAGTGAAGCGTTTTGAAAACGCTCCGTTTCTTAGGCCATAGCGCTGCGTTTATCCGAACGCGGTTTCAAATCGACACGGTACATCCTTTCGAAACCGTATAAAAAATTACACGGTTTGGAAGTGTTTACACAAAAACGATTTATCCGTTTTCTTGGCTGTTATGTCATGGCCGCGACATGTTCTTTTACCAGAAATCTCAGGAGACGATTATACCTTGAAGCGTTGCATTAACGAAGCAAGCCCAGAAAACAAAGTTGGGACGGAAAAAGCGATCGTTGCAGTCGGCTTTGTATGTTCACCATATTAAGAAATTCTTCCCGCTAAGATTCTCCCGCTTTTTTGCGCCAAACGGAGGCCGTTTTCAAAGAGACAGGGTTACCCCGTTTACGCAGCACATGAGACCGTATCGTTTTGATAACGCTCTACTTAAGCTTTCGACAGCGTTTTCAAAAAGATGCGGTCCCATTAATTATTCCATCGTTGCCGTGTAAACGGAAGGCGTAACCGGATCGAAAAAGATGCGGTTACAGACAAATGAAACCGCGTCCGTGTAAACGGAACCTAACATGGACAGGTGAAAACGGAGATTTTTAAAAAGGGTGACGAAAAAAGCGTCATATACTGTCGCTTCCATCAGCGTTTTTAATTTCGGGTGTTGTATTTAGTGTAGACGATAGGCGAAACCGCATTAAAAAGTATATGTTTTCGAATGAAAACGCAATAGTGTGTACAGGTGAAAACAAAACGAAAACGCTAGTGTGGACAAAAACTGATATTTTGCTTCGTTTTGTTTGAGATGACGACAACGGATATTTTTGTAATTAAAAGACGTAAAAATGCATCAGTGTGGCCGTTTTCGCGTCCACACAACAACGACCCAAAACGCTGATGAAAACGGAGACTTTCGAAAACGGTTTCAAAAGTGGAGCGACGCTTCCTAAAGTATGCGCCGCCTGGTTAGTACGTGTGACAAGAAAACAACACTGTTTATGCCTTCATCGTAGTTATAAATAGATCGAATATAACATCAGTAAGGTAAATTAAATACAACCTAGTTATTATATATACACTTGTACCATAAATAATTTTTAAACGGAGTCACTTCAGTGTGGAGCGAAGAAACTTCAGCTATACGCAGGCTAATCGAGTTAGTTATTGACTGACTTCTTAGGCTGATAAAACAAAACAATTGGAATGGAACTACTATATGGCCGGTGAAGTAAGATTAACTTTCTGTTGTCCGTTGAACTTTACCTTTCTGGATTTTTCGATTTTATAGACGGTTTCTTCTTTCATTTGTAAAATCGATGTAATTTCCATGCCCAGAGGTTATGTCAATAAACGTATATTACTCGTTAATCATAAATTTGTAGCTGTTACTAACACTGACTGTTACACTAACACTAACTGGTGGTATTTAGGGTGAATTTTAGATTTTTCGATTGTGTTCGATTGGGTTCGATTAGTGACCCATTAGTTCGGAAATCAAACGCAATAGGACTCTTTTAGGCAAATGTTTTGGTACGATTGACGATGTTCGATTATCGAACTAATCGAACTCAATAGTTCGATTAAGTTTGATAAAGTCGGGAAACTACGACATTTATTTGTTTGCTAGTTACAGAAGTCTAAACATTTGATGTTCACGAGTTTAAGTAATCGGCTCAAGGTCACCAATCGCGTGACTACCATAATGATATGCTTGCTATTCACGTGCCAAAATTCCATTTTATATCGATTATTCCAGTTTACAATGAAGTATAAATTTGGAGAAGACGCGGAAAACCTTTTACTTCATCTCCTGCAAAGCTAATGTTTTTGTTGGTTTTTTTTCAGTAACAACCCGCACCTACAAGAATCATCGCAAAGGTTGTTTTTGTTAACTAGATGTAACGGAAGTAACGAGAGTGTCTCGTCCCACTATTTATGTTCCCGTTTATCGTAGTGCAAGTCGTAAAGAAGAATTAAACTTCTATCAAGTTTATGTATTAAATGTCAAGTTTACGACAATGCCAGCCTCCAGAACCGTACTGCTGGAAACGACGGCGGTAAACTCTCTTTTATATTCAACGAAGTTGCTCCTGTTGTCAGCGATTTGTGCCTTGATGTCAACAACTGCAAGTCTCGCCGACGTACAAAACCGCACCACAGCGGGGGATTGTTGGAATGGCTTATGTACCCAGAACAACAGAAGTTTGGACCAAAACTGTGCAATCAACGTCGACTGCGCTACTTCAGAAGTCTGCTGCAGTAACAAGTGTGTTGAGGGCTTTAACTGTTTAGGAGAGGCTTGCACTTTTGACGATGATTGTCAGTGGGACGAGTCGTGCTGTCTTGGTTCTTGTAGGAAAAAAAACGCATGTACTAATCTTACAGTCATGATTGCCATTTATATTTCTGCTTCCGGTCTGTTGATTGCAGTCGTATGCCCCTTCGTCTACAGAAAGTTAACTTCGGCCATTCAGCCGTTGTCTTCTTCGAGGTCAATCTACTTGTTCAACAACCAGGAATTGCATGCTGACATTCCACAAGAGCCCCCGTCCCACCCCACTCTACAAACACTTTTTGCACGTGGAAATGGCAACCCTTTAACCACTAGTTCAGAGACAACAGATAAAGAATCCAGAGACGTAAATATAACTATCATGTCTTATGGCTCTATCAGAATGCCAAATCAGCCTTAAAAAAGACATCATAGAATCGACAACCCAAGAATTATATGGTTAAAAGGGAGAATTTTACACCCTGCTTTCCATTTCGCTAGCGCTGAATCAGGAAAGATACAACAGAGGTCTGCGTGCGGATTAGAGACACTGAACTCCGTCAAAGATAATAAAGTGTAAATGTAAGACAACTCATTAACCTAAAATTCACGGCTGTAAATTATTGAAAAAGAAATTCGTTTGTAAGTTAGTATTTCCCTGACATATATATTGTCCTAAGAATTTTTACAGTTGTATTTTTTTATAAGCCACTGATAAACATTATTTATTATTGTTGAAAAAGAAATAAAGTTTTGTTGTTGTGGTTGTTTTTTTAATGGCACGCATTTGGGCCCAGTCTCTCTCGGAGTGCCGGTCTCCAGTGGTAATCACGTGTTTTATTGTCAATGGTGATACGTTGAAGTTTCCTGTATGATCTGCACGTGCTTACATTACGTTATATTTGTTGAACGTTGCTCGACAATTTCCAATCCATTTTAAAGAACTTAGCGTATTTCCTCTATCAAAACCAACAAATTAAACATTATGTACAGTCAATACGATCCAATGCCCGAAATGTATAGCTTCCTTATTTTACTTAAAGTAAACGACATTTTTCCGTTGTTTATCTTTCCTGTCTCGGAAATAAACTTCAAAAGGTTGGAGGCTAACACACGGACCAAAGACAGGGTCGTACAGGAGTGTTTTCGTGATGCGTGATTAGCTGACTTTATTTGCCGTGAAACGTGAATTTAAGAAATTGTTCTTCGTGATTCGTGACTTGAAGGTTTTGCGTGACCCGTGAAGAACTTAAATTATTAACCGATATTCGTGATTTCAGATTATTACTTGTATTCTACGTGATGTTGAGACGCGAACCCTCCGGAAGATTTGTTAAGACTGAAAACGTGAAAGACTCCGTCAAAACTTTAGTTTATTGCACAGAACGAAACAGAAACATATAAGATATGCTTGTTTGAAAGACAAATTTTGTATTTGTAAAAGTGCAGGAACTGTTGGCATCAATGCTATAATATAAAACTGACTCAAAAGAGTGTAGCTGGTTTCCACAGCAACCATTTTGAGTAAAACCTTACTTTCTCTTCATGATTGCAATCGCACGCAATTGATCTTACTTCACCATATTTAAACAAACTTTTTGGCCTCTTTTAGGGGATCATTTCACCTTAAGACCAAAATCTGTGATTTTCCCTACCCTATTTATGACATGACCCTTAAATCAATACCCTGTTTCAGACCAGTTTTATAATTAGTTTCCTAGTTCAGACCGCTGAAAGTCATCGTGAATTCAATTTTAATTTCACTTCACTTCAATTTTATTATATTGAAGGTAGTGAAGGTTAGTGAAGGGTTTTTTGTTGGTCCGTATCGATAATGATGAAAAACCCGGCCCATATGGTAAAGAATCTTTTTCTTTGGTCATCGTAGCCGTAACAAGAAATAACACACAAAAAGCGGTGATAAACATGACAATAAGATGCATTGTTGGAAAGCAAAAATAAAACTATATCATAAAACTTCACGTTTCGTATGTTTCCACATACATCTTCAGAAGTGACGGTTGAGAATAGAACAACTAAATTTAAAATTTAAGATGAGTAACTAATTAACAATAACAATTATATAAGCTGAACAAAATTTGCATATTAAAAGATGCAAACTAATAAAGGTAAAGCTATTCCTACTAACATTATCAGTTTAGGGTAGGTTTCAAGTCTCTTATTAGTAGTCTCCTTTATCTTGCAATGTGTATCTGACTGAACCTGACTGACCTTTTGCTAAAATGTCAAGTGGTCCCATTTTAAGTTGTGACCGGTTGACGTGACGTGGTCTGGTACTCGTGAGCGCTTTAAAATGTTCAATTTTTCAGTTCAGTCCAATTTTAGTCTAAAAAACCATACCCTATTTGAGAACAAAATGGCCAAAATTGATACCTTATTTGTGACCAAAATGGCCAAAAACCCATACCCTTTGGGGCCGCACATACCAATATAGCCCATATACGAAAGTAACACCTCCCCACCCCCCCCCCCCCGCCCTCCCGCCCAACCACCCCGCCGGGAATCCACACAACTCTCACTGGTGACCTTTAGCACTTCGCCCGAGAGGATAAATTGCTTTTGTAAATACTATGGTAAAAACAATGTCTCATGACTTTCAGAATGGTAAAAAGCTGCTAAATAAGCATCGCCAGATCGTGTTTTCCTTCCCTTGCATTGAACAACCAACTTGTTCGAAATACAAAAGGCGCATTTTCGACCCCAGATCCTTCGCTTTCTTAACTGCTCGCGCCATGCACAAATGAGAAGAGCTCTGGGGTCGAGAATGCTACAGGCGCGGTTACAGAGTTGTTCATAAGACTTGACGCATGCGTAAGCTCAGTAAACATCGGCAAAATCCAAGATGGCGATTTTGTCTGGCTGTCACTCCGAGGCACTGTTGTCGTGAACATTTATAAAGTTCTGTTCGCCCTCACGAGCTGAAAAATGCAGAATAGGAGAACGTTACATCAGACTTTACAACAGAGGGTTTACGGTGGCTTTCCGCCTGGCGCCATATTGAAGAGCGCTCGAGGTATGTAGGAAGGTTCTGAGTGATCGGTGAGAGACGATGAAAGATCTGTGAAGATCTGTGAAGATCTGCTGATCTCTTTGATGTCTCAGCTGTTTGTTCAACAGGATTTGATACTATAACCCAGAAAGTTAGAGAAATTCGCTGCGTTTTGCGTAGGTTTTTCTGTTCTAATATTGTTATTCGCAGCAATCTGATTTTTTTTAATCTTACACCGGCTTATCGTGATCGATAGTTTAGTAACTTAATTAACTTAAGTTATATAATTAAGACTTCGATATGTATTTTCCTGTTCCCTGCTATGAATGCTTACTAAGAAAAAAACAATCAGTATGACAAAGTTAAAACGTTTTGGAAAAAATAATTTAGCTTTTGGTGTACACTGACTAATTATAATATCGTTTGCTTATTTGCATGGATCAAGGAAGTAAATATCTAGTGCAGTGCTTGCAGAAAGAAACCATTTTGACTGGACACGAGGGCTGTGTAAGTTTGGGGTGTACTTTGTGTTGTGTCTTGAAGTTAATAATGCACCTCTTCAAGATTTTAACTGGATTGGCCTCCAGTTGTTGATGAATCGATGCCCACCTTAGTATTAGAGAAAATCAATAATAATTGCTGGATCAAGGGTGCATTTTTTTTTTCAGCAAATTTGGAAGTCCTCAAATAAATTTGCAATAAATATGTGAAATATTATTTACCGACTAAATTTTAAGCTCCTAGTCCTGCCAGGAGGTTGTACACCTTGGGAGAAACGTGTACTGTAGAACTTTGCAGAAAATGTCCCCCATGGGAGGAATTTTTTTTTTTGGTCTGCTAGAATCCCCCATCCCCCTGGAATTTTTAATCCCATTTGTGGGGAGTGGGTATGAGGTTTTAACAATAACAATAGTTATATTTTCTGGAACTGCACAATACATGTAGAAGGAATCCTGGCTAATTGGCTAGTCACTTTATCATACAATGCACTTCATCATAAATATGTCAATCTTAGCAGGCATGCAGTGCCAAGAAAGTGAGATGTAATATTACATGTACGATCTTTTATCATTAGCTTTCAGAGCTAGAGGTGACAGGCAAACATCAACATTACTGTTGTTAGATCAAACTTTACTGATATTTTTAGGCTTACAATGTAGTTAATTTCATGAGGGCCATTCCCAAGTCTCCATTTGATATCCACACTGTCACATCGCATGTTGACAAAGTCACTGTAAATCTAAAGCCTTTTTAAACTCATCACAAATAGAGCAAAGCAGTGCAACTGATCCACAACAATCAGCAGAATATACTACAACAATTATGCAATGAACCATAAACCCTTGCAAAACCCCTGAAGGCCACCCCACAGGTCACGTACTCCGCTGGCTGCATAAGCTCATATATAACTTGCCTAAATGATTTTAGCTGGATGGGCATGCTAGCTGGCTGCATTAGCTCGAGTTTAACCTTGCCTAAATGATATTTAGCCACATGAAATATCAATGTGGCATTGACAAGTTGTTAAGTCACCTACACCTAGTGGTGTGCAGTGTTCTCCTTTGCGGGCGGTAACCAGTAAAATTTACCATCTGTAGCAACACTCATTACTGCCTAAAATCCCTTGGAATTCTTGAAAATTCAACAGGTAAAAGAAAAAAATATATAGTTGTTTCACTGACGTAATCGGTATTTTAACCTTGTAAAAGAATAAATAAACAGATTAAAAGATAAACTGCGCAGGCTATGGTTTGTAAGTACTATCTGTGGTTTCGAACTTCGAGACAAGAGCTGCGAATTTTTGCCGGGCAGATGTCATTTCTTCGCACGTGCATCGGAGTTGTTTACGTTCCAGGTAAAGTAATTTTAAACGATACAAGTATTTGATTTGCAAACAATGTGGGGGAAATCAGTTCCATGAACTTCCAATTTAACTATCGGCTTTAGAAAACTGGTGTTGCTAAATTGACCAACATTCACGTGTGGTGATCGAAAACTTCATCTTTGTCACGAAATGCTCCACATTCAGGTCAAAAGTGTTTAAAATCTATTTTCAGACGACGTTTTGAGAGAATCCTTGACAATAAAACCCTTCCAGAACGTAATTGAAAACGAATATGCAGCGATTTCGTTTGGTTTGGAGTGATGACCGCTGATTTTGCTGTGACATTCATGTAAGCACAGCGAGGATACCCTGGAAGTGGCTTTTGCCTACTTTTCTGTGACTTTAGGGCAAGAGAATTAAGACAAGGAATAAAACAATTAAAAATGAAAATGCTGTTTGATTTCATTTGACATCTAAAGCCAAAGGTGTAAAATTAGTAAACTGTAATGCATATTAGATGGAGGTCTTTTCAAAAAATATGTTTTTATTAGTTCCTTTCCTTTTTTGAAATGTTCTTCTGGTGAGCAATTCAATAAGGGGGGGGGGGGGGGGGACAGGATAGAAAGTAGAGCAAGTTATTGATGATTCGTGTATTGAGAGGTTGACCAAGCGTCTGAAAAAAAAAAAAAAAAGAAACCTCTAAGAAAAAACCGGTTTCGCTTTCTATGGTAGCTCTTAAGTCCTACTGCTGAAACAAGCTGACAGGAACAATGAGAAAATCACAATTAAGGAACATTCTGACAACCATTGGTCTTTTGTATTGTATTTAATAATCACACAAACTACCTAGTAATGAGGGTAAAACTTGTATCTGTGAAGGTTTCATTTAAGGTCGGCGCTGAAGTTGACAAGAATGGGGCAAATTTCAATTCCATGTAATGTACAGAGCAGACCTAATAAACAAGGCTGCATTTCAACTGATTGCTTTACCGCTTTAAAATGCTCTTTTACCTGTTGTATGGAAAACAAGGGAGAACCCTGTGGTGTGGGGACGAATTGTGATAGAGAAGCAATATATTTTGCATGCATGTAGTCTATTATGAATTAATTGTCCATGTCTTATTAATATTGTCTTTTGTAGGTTAACAGTATTGCATGGAATGAGACTGGAGACTATCTCCTGTCAGGTGCTGATGATTGCCATCTTAATATTTACCGGCCTGCCAATGGAAAGGTTTGTTGTATATACATAGGTGTACCTCTTATAAACTGAGTCTTAAGTCTGTGCTTAGCTATATCATATGGAGTGAGGTTTCTTCTGGTTGCATGTCAGTTATGGCCTAATCAGCTAGGCCATAAATTTTAGGAAATATAGTTGGATACACTACTATTGTTCAATATGTATTTGTGTTTAGCAAAATCCATAATGGGCCTATTTTAAATCTAAGATTCCAGGTTGTTGTGCACCATAAATTTAATTTATCCAGTCATTTTATCGAGAAAAATTTCCAATATGTAAAAAAGAATCGCAACAATATAATTTACTGAATTTTTTATTTTGTTTTTATTGGTTGTATTTTTGAATTGAAATGTAGTACATTGTTTCTTTTCTTTTTCAGTTATTGCACTCTATCAGATCTGGTCACAGGGCCAACATTTTCAGTGCCAAATTTCTGCCTTGTTCTGGAGACAAATGGGTTGGTACATGTACATTCTTACGTATGTTCTTGTTTTAATTATTAGACTTAATCCAATGCTTTGCTTTTTAATATTTTGGTGTATCTCACATCTCAGTTTTTTTATATAATCATATTGGTTGCATATTTGGGAATCAGTTTCTATATTTTTAATTTTTAACTTGTCATCTTCTTTATTCTGTAAATATTTAATATATGAGGGCCACTGGTTTTTCATTTATTACTGTTGTGTGCAACCCTCAATAAACAAAGTTGATTACTATTATTATTATTATTATTATTATTATTATTATTATTATTATTATTACTATTATTTTGTCAATGCATGGTACATGGGTAAACAATCAGGTTTCTATCCATTCGCCTGCAGAGCAGATGTTTTCTACAGCAGATAATGGGTACAATAATTTTGTGAACTGTGCATCTTTGCAGATCTAAGTTTATTCCTATTTTTTTTTTCCCTTCCCCCCCTGTCTTTTAGCTTTTAAATAATCTTTAATGTAAAGTGCCATGGACAATTAGTGGATTTGGCGCTGTATAAATATTTTTATTATATATTTTATTATATATCTTTTCCAACCCATTACCCCCACAGTTTTATGGCAAAAAGTAAATTCAAGTACACGTGTCCTTTACAATAAATATATATCATTGTCATTTATAGTTGATTGAGAGGTGTAGCATGCATTTTTCATGCATTATGTACTGAAAAGAAAGTTGATCGAGTGCCGAATGCGCAAGCTGCTTTGGGAAGTTAGGGGGCATGCCCCAGGGATTTTTATTTTTAGGGGCTTGAAATACCATTTCCCACATTTTCCAGGGAACAGTTTGTTAGATCAAAACATGGAAAAAGGTAATAGTATTTAGTACCTTGTTTCATACAGTATGTCAAACATAGGGATAATTGATATTAGGTTATACAGGAGAGCCTAAAGACTGTTTAACTAGCTAAGTTGATCATTAAAGACACTTGTCGCTCTGCGAAGGTATGCACTTGCGTATGTGTGCATATCGTCACTACGCCTCTGTTATTTTCATGTAATAATTATTTCTGTCACAAATATTGGATGCCATCTTTTCCAGTCACTGAAACAGCATAGAGTATTACAGTCAACCTATTATTTTGTTAGTGAGAACACCAACAATGTGTTCAAAATCTAATGATGTTAATATCTGATTACATGTGCCTGGGTATTTACATCGACAGATAGTTTCCTGTGCTGGAGATGGCATGATTCATTTCACAGATCTTGAAAGGGAGTCAACATATGGACAATTTCAATTTGACTGTCACGCAGGAACTACATATGAGGTATACCGGTATTTCTGTATCTATAGACATGCTTGCATTATTGTTATGCTACAGATTATTACTTTGTAAATCAGGGGATTTTTTCACTCATACCTTAACAAAATATGAAAAAAAGGAGCAAAAACCCTCAGCTGACATGTACTACACATTGGTCACATACATTACATACTGTAGCTCTTAAAATGATAAACATTTAGTTCCCTCTGACTATAAGCCTCTTATCATCAAGAAGTGTTTGTTGCATTTGACAACTGTGTTACTCCACTATATGTAAAATTTTTTAGGACCTTTTTTTTGGTATTTTTTAATTTTTTTCAGAATTTCAGAATGTGTTCTAAACTTTCTAATTCCCTACAGTGAAAAGCATCTCTCCCACACCAGCTGCCCTACACTCCCAAAAATAAATCGTGGGTGCAATGTTCTTACCAGAGTGCTTTTTGCATAGAAGATGCATTGTGTAAGTTATCCATTTTATTTGTATTCAATCAGGTCATTACAACCCCTGGAGATCCAAATACATTCTTAAGTTGTGGAGAAGATGGAACTGTGAGGCTTTTTGACCTCAGAACAAAAACAAAGTGCTCAAATAGAGATTGCAAAGAGGTACCTGACTCAGTGCACTTCTTAGTATGTTAGTCAGTTAGTCTAGGCTGTGTGGTGTTAGATTGAATTTTAACCCTAGTGTAGCAAATGCAGATGTACATGTACATGTTATCGTGGAGGTTTTAACTCATGTGCCAACAGCCATGTGAATTTGTTGCAACAAAAGGAAGTGTTTTCATAAGAAAAGAGTTCAACTCCCACAGGAATGGTTTTTAGGACACCAATATGGCTGCAGTGACATGATATTTCAAATTTCGTAAGACCTTTTTGACCACATTTCCAAACACCAAGAATAGAGTTGAAAATATGACACACAGCTGAGTATTTTTTATGAACTTTGTGTTGTTTGGAAATATCGTCAAACACGGTCGTGAATGTTTGATATATCTTATCCATTGAAACTAAAACTAAGAAGAAAATGGAGATGTAAAATGGTAAAAACCTATGCTAATTGAGACCAGATATCCAAACACCATCACAGTCATGATTTCCTGTGTTTTAACTGGACAAATTATTAGTAAGTTTGAGAAATCATGTGAAAACACTCTACAGCCTGATAAACCGTACACCATACAACTTAGCTGCCTTCAAAAGAGTTTTCCCATGATTTTGGGGATGAAAGCCACCGATTTGGCATATTTTCAACACATACACTCCCAAAGTTAAACCTTACTATACACTGTAGATCAGTTTCACGTATTGGAAGAACTGACAACAAAATGGTTAATACAGCATAGTGCTCAAAAGGGTATGCATGGTGGTATTTGGAAATAGAAAATGGAACCTGTGTTTATACAGCCTGATGCAAATAGATGAAGCAGTATTTTCAGCCACAATAATCATTATCTTTAGAAGAGTGAAGAACCACATAAGATAATTTGATTTTCATGTTTGCCCTAGTCACAGGTTGACTACTGTGTTTAAAATAAAGCCAATAAAATATTTCCAGTGATCCAGTGTAAGGATGTCGAATGTTTACATAACTTCATTCAAAATGACCACACATCCTATCAGAGTGGGCAAAATAACCACAATTTTGTAAACTAATTAACTATTGTAAGGTCAGAAATTGTCTCTAATTTTATGTTTTTGTTTTGTTTTGTTTTTTTTTAACACAGGATATTCTTATTGACTGTGGTAAAGCTGTCACATCAATCAACCTGAACCCCATCACACCATACCACCTGGGTATTGGCTGCGAGGACAGTACTGTGCGTGTGTTTGACAGACGAGCGCTGAGCAGTAGCAGTTCAAACAAGATGAATGGCATGTTCTGCCAGTTTAGACCAGACTCACTTAATGGTAGAACGTGTAGAGTGACATCACTCAATTACAGGTGCGTGCTTAATTACAGTACTTGACGTGACAGGTCAGTGAGTGAATGCATCTACTTAGTTACAGAGATACATAGAGCTGGTTACTTGTGTACAAACACTATGTACGCATTACGGACCTGTTAGTTAGGTGGCAGGTATCCTGCGGGTAGTCTCTCGTGTTTGGGTTTCATGTGGCTAGTCATGTAAGCAAGTAGCATTTAAGATGGTGTCTTAATCATTCGGGGATTGAGTTGACATGACTTTTGGTGACTCCAGGACAGTTTGAAGAACTGTCATTGAGAAGGAGATTTCCAGATTTTAGGGGAGTTACATTTTTTAGAGTGCTGTCTGAATAACATAAAGGGTGTGTCTTTTGTAAAGGTGTTTTGGTTCCTATGAGACAAAGATATTCGTCGTTAAGTACGTGGAGGTATCGTACGTAGTTTTTTTCTTACAGTATCAGAGTAGAGAGATTTGAAGATTACCTTTTCCTTTGATGCTCTAACAAAATCTCACAACTGGTATTAGAGAGTGTATGGTTATTGCTAAGGAGAATATGTATCATGATATTGAAATGTGGTCTTTTTCTTTGCAGCCCTGACGGTAGTGAGCTCCTGGTGAGTTACTGTGCTGATTACGTTTATCTCTTCACGTTACGAGGCACGAAACAACCCTGCTCCTACCGCGATGATGGCTCAGATAACGGATACTCTAACGGTAGTAACGGCCATCGGAATGTGCCGCCATTGAAGCGTCTGCGCCTGCGAGGTGATTGGTCAGACACTGGGCCCAACGCCAGGCCTGAGAGTGAACACCCCTCCCCAGAAAGCTCCCTTATGCAGCGCATGTCTGATATGTTTGCGCGCTGGCTCGAAGAATCGTTTCGCGCTGGTCAGCGTCACAGAGCGCGGACGTCGTCTTCGAGGTCCACGACGTCATCTTCGTCTTTGTCGTCTTCGACGGCGTCATATTTTTCTGGTAGTTCGTCAGAGTCGAGTGGTACTTCTGGAGTTTTCGGAGAGGAGCCGAGGAGACGTCGGAGTCACGAACGAACTTCCGAGTCGTCCCAAAGCAGTAGAGGATTGGAAGTAAACTTGTCCGGTGACATGTCCATGGAAACCGACTCGGACTCAACGCCGAGCATAGGAAATAGCTGTAGAACTGCGCAAAGTGTCTCCAGTACCACATCTGTTGAGCTTATTCCACATTCCCAAGAGGAAACCGAAAGTGTTTCTGATTCGGCGAGTGAAACATCAACTAACAGTGCTACTGTTTATATAACAGCAGCTGGGAATGATACAGATTCGCGAGGACAGAACTCTGAAACCTTAAATGAAGCACTGTCAATTACGAAAGAAAACGAAAATAGACATCTTGTGGATCGGCTAAGCCGAAGTGATACCGATGTTGCGTCGAGCAGGGAGCGAACGTCTGGTCAAACGATTTCGTCTAATTTAAGGGACTCGCTTTCAACGTCTGCCATTACAACACATGGTAGACCACAAAAGAAATCCAAAAGTGTAAAAAGGACAGAACCAGTTGAAAATTTAGCAGCTGCAAGCAGTGGTCACGCTGATGAGTTCCCGACCAGAGCAGGGAGTCGAACGCGAGCAGAGCCCACCCCGAGTCGAACGCACGCGGAACCCACGCCTCGCGAGGAAGTGAGAAGCGCAAGAAGCTTAGCTATGAGTGATGATGAAAGCGCCGTGCTTCAGGATCAAACCTCAGCAGCCACTCGAATTCAGCGTGTTTATAGGCTTCACAAGAAAGCTAAGTCGAGTGTAGAGTACGAAGAACAGGAAATCTGGATCCCAGAAATGACACGTGTCTACAAGGGTCACCGTAACGCGCGAACAATGGTAAGGTGCTCTTATTTCCAATACTGAGCTATTTACCAACTTGAACTTGATAAATTTAAACTAAACTGCCTTTGCAAGTTAGTGGTGCTGACGTTTTGAGCGTTATGTCTTTGTCAGAGAAAAGTAGATACGCCTGAATTCCAATTATCACTATCCCTTCCCTATCCACACCTCCCCCTCCCCGCCCGCCTAAAAGAAAAGAGAGCTTAAACAACAACGAGGACGACGCCTAGTCAAAAATGAATTTACAGTTTACCAGCGAAATTCGCAATTGTCTAGATCTGTTCAGTGCGCTAATGGCTCTAAAAACGTGTTCACTCTAAGTATGCAATGACAGCGTTCAATTCCAAATGAAAATACGAAAAATTAGCCGTCGTCGTCCACGTTCAGTAGACTACGCAGAACTTGGTCATTTCACGTTGTTGTTTTGCAGACTGGACGGCAAAGAAATGTACAAAGATTTACAACGCACGTGCATAGCCATTGTTCTACTCATTAAACCGTTTGCTTGGTGGCGTTTTCGTTGCTTTCTTCGTCGTGGTTTGCTTAAGCTCCATGATAATTCAATTGAAAGGCGTTCTGATACTATAAGGCTTGTTTTGTCGTTTTATATCATTACTAGTCTGCTTACAGCCGTTTTCTTTGTTGTTTTCTTAGTTTTATCTACCTAATGCTCTTTCCGTTCGCGTCTGTTGAATATCCCGCGGTTTCTATTTAGCTTGCGTCCTCTACGATGTTAGAGGAAATGAAGGGTCTATGAACTGAACAGACTTTGTTGTTTAATTATGCTCGTGTGGTACTTGTTCGGAGTTACGTATCGTACCGAAAGTTTACCAAGCGGTATTCCTGTGTAACCAAACGTTTTCGTAATATATCGAAACCGGTTTGAACTTTCAAACTATGTGCCTCTTTGCAGATCAAGGAAGCTAATTTCTGGGGTGAGGAGTATGTTCTCAGCGGCAGTGATTGTGGGCGCATCTTTATTTGGGACAAGTACAGCGCTGAACTGGTAATGATTCTTCAAGGCGACAAACACGTGGTCAACTGCGTCCAGCCACACCCATTTGACCCTAGTAAGTCATCGATTATGCCCTAGTCTGTTCACAATCCGTTTTTTTTTCACAGGAGCGAAGAGATGTGCTTGAGGGAGCTTTCGCGCTCGTTTAATATTTTGCTCGCGCTCCCCTTAATCTCAAGAGATATCGGGAGGTCTGTGAATAGGCTAACGTTTTTGTCGTTGTTGAAAAGTCTTCATCGAAACGAGCGATACGATAACGAATCCTCGTAGAGATAACCCTTCAAACAATGAGGTTCATATAGAGTCATCTTCAGTGATTTCAGCCGAGTATATCAAAGTAGAATTTAATGAATGCAAACAATTCTTTATCAAACTTATAGATATGTATTTAATATACGTTTTCTATCATAAATTTTTAAAAAGTTTGAAAACCGCAAGAAAAAGTCATCTTTCATTTTCGATGGGGCGAAATTTATCTTGTGTCATTGTTGAATCAAGGGAGTTTTTTGCGGTGCAGTAACACCTTAATATTGACTCTGTTCTTCTGTTGCATTAAACTAACAGTTCTGGCATCGAGTGGAATAGACTACGATATCAAACTCTGGACTCCTTCAGCTAAAGAGCCCATGGAGCCCAAAGATAAGGACGAGGTTTGTTACATGTAGTTAAATAGTACAGTAAATGGTAAGTTTGGTAATCTGCACGCTTGTCGTAATGTCTAATATTCGTAAATTGAATAAAACAGCTTTTCCCACTAAAAGTGAAGTCTAAACTGGCAATCTCGTCACTAATCAATAACTTGATGTTCTTTCAGTTTCTAATCGTATAGATCTATAACAAAATTCTCGATCGTCATTGGATGTCCGCGCGCCTATTTGTCATGTAATCGGCGTACAATCACATGGGTGCCCAATAACAGGTATCCAATTACAACTTTTTTGTAATTGGATACCCATATGATTCGCACTTTAATTACGCGCGCTTTAATGGCCTTAATATTTCCTACAGTTTTGGAAGGCGCTACTCACTTTTTCGCTCAAAAAAAAGTTCTCAAAAGACTTCTTTAATTTTGAAATTTTGTCCCTGATACGATTACATGTAATTAGTAGTTGGACCTCGTGTCGTACAATTCAGGCAGTAATCGGGCGAATAATTCCAAGATCGGACGAGTGCAAAGCCGATTTGAAATTTCGATCACGATTACTCCCTGAATTGTATTCCAGCCGATCCAATTACTGTTACCTATCGTGAGCAATTGAGAAGGCTGTTTTTTTTTTTTTTTTAAGTGAACGATTTGATAATTTAGTTTACTAGTTCTCTTCTCGCTATGTGCTGCATATGGCTGCAACTCTCCTTCTCCAAGCAACCCTGTCTTTTGCCACACCCATTGCTTCAGCCCAGCTGGCTCATCCGTCCTGTCTGCGATAATTTGTCAAATACAGTTTAATAAATGATTGTTGTTTTCGTTTCTGTTTTCTTTGAAGATAATCGGTCGTAACGAGAAAATGTTAGAGGAGAGTAGAGACACGATTACAGTGCCAGCCTCCTTCATGATCCGCATGCTGGCTTCTTTGAATCACGCCAGGTTTGGTACGTAGCCAACCTTCTTTTTTCTGAAATAGTTGTCACTAAATGTTATATGCCTTAGTACTTGCCTGTTGCTTGTTACCTCGTAGATTGGTTTGTCATTTACGGACTAGGCAAATATGCATTAAGCCATTTTCGAGTTGCTTTTTACCTTAAAACGAGTCCTGGTGCACAACCTTTCGTATGGAAATGAGTTTGATTTGCAAGACAATGAACGTGCAAGAAAAACTCATTTTAATAAGAAATGTTGTGCACCAAGACTCCTTTTGAAGCAGAGGTAACAGCAACTCGGAAATTGCTTATTGGTCTTTTGCAAACTTATCTGTCAAGTAACTTGTCAGCAGTCATAACAGATGGTCATGGTATGAAATGGATGCTTAAAATGGGGTTAAAAGCCTGATGGGATTATACGTGGTAAGATTGGTTCACAAAGGTCGACTCGTGCGTTGAACGTGACGCTTTCTAATGTCATCCATTGATTGGTGGTTAGAATTTCCGAGCATTTCCATTGGTCGAGAGCACGTGAACAGTAAATGTCGCGCACGCGTTTTTCCGTTTTAAGGCACTATCTGTTATTTGCAAGTCAACTAGAAATTATCGTGTGACAATATAGGTCAACTATTTAATTGACGCTAACTGTGTAACTAGTTTAAACCGGTGATGTGACGGGGTGACCTGCACCGTTTACAAGTTCCTTTATAGCCGACTGGCCAAACGAAACAATTGGTAAAGAACACAAAAAACGCTCCTACCCTTAGAACAAACGCGGTACAGATTAGCATGAACGTAAAAAGAGGTAAGTTAAGCGGCGGAAGGGACATATTAAAACAGCAGTTGTGGTCTTCATTTGGCTGAGTATGTTCAGAACTGTTCTTTCGTGTCTCTTAACAGGTCAACAAAATCAAGATGAGGATACTGATTCTGATTCCAGTGACGACTAAAAGAGGTGTTGCGCTTGTCACGCAATCGTCACGCAACTCAACTTGAAGCCAATTGAGTTACTTACCTGCATGGGTGTTTCTTGTTCCCTAGGTTTACGTTGGGTCTTTTATGTAAATAATAACTTAGTAATGTTCGTAGTTAATATGTTTAGTAGGTTACTGTTTTACAACTTGGGAGCTTTTTGAGTCCGCTTTTTTCCTTTGGCCCAAAACGGATCAAAACGAGTTTCGTCGCAAAACCATTCATACGAAAAGTAGTTTTTCTCCCAGGTTCATTTATTGTTTAATAAGACTCATTTTCTTATAGAATGGCAGGTTTTTACCTCGTTTGAAATTGATACAGAGGGAAAAAAAACATTTCAGAAATGCAACTTCCCATTTTGGATGTAAAACATCAAATGCTGTTGAGTGGCATGTTGAACATTTTAGTTACAATAGGAAAGCTCTGCTAAAATGTGTTGGTTTAGTTTGGTTTGGATTTGTCTTGTTTAATAAAACCCTTTGCTTTCAGTGTTTTGCCAAATAAATAGCTTGAGAGATTTAAATCAACTAGTACATGTCACGATATTGGAAGTCATTTTTTGATGTACAAAATTACTTTCAAATTGAAGGAAACATGAAAATAATAGTTCTCTGTAGAAAAAAAAAAATAACAAAAGAAATGATAAGCTGAAAACAGACAAGGATGTTTACAAGTGAAGAAGATTAATGTTGTTTATGAAAAACAGACTTGTTTTCCTAGATACGCCGTCAGTAACACGTGTAGGCTTCATGGATTGAAGCCTGGTTACCAAAGACGCTTGCTCGTGAAATCAAGGCTACGGTATATTAGGAAGCAAGAGTTTTGAAACCAAGCAGCTTGTCAAAATTGTTTGGAAATTTTTTGATCCTTCTCTGGAACGTTGAAGATGTCTTCCCAATGAATTGAATTTATTTAAGTAGCTATCAAGTCTGAACGATCATAAGAAAAGTCGTTTAATTTAATGAGAACATAAGACGGATAAAAAAAATTGTACAAATTACTAAGGATGTGTAAATAGTTGTAAATAATATTGTTTCAAAAATGAGTTTTGTCTTGTTATGTAAATAAGCTGGTCCATTTAGGAAAAAAATGTTTAAACTCGAGACACCACACCTTTAGGGCTTCGTGCAATGTTCTCCGCATATACTCACGAGCGGTGCCAGAAACTGGAAAAATTAATAGATGAAACGTATACCGACCCTATTCGTTTGGAACCTTCAGACGCCTATGGTTTCACGCGTCCATCCAGGCCTTTCGCGTACCACGTGAAGGCGAGGACGCCAGTATTTAAGAGGCGATGGAATAGACCAGGAGGTGTAGTCTACGAATTTTACTAGCCTCTTCCTTCCATTGTTTGTCAGCTGGCGAAAGTCTTCTATCAAAATTTACGAGTAACATCATCTCCCGCCCTGCCTCCTGTGAGTGAAAGGTATCGGAAAATAAGTTTTTGGATTGATATTTTGACTCATTGTGGTGTGGGCCATGTCCATTTGATGACTGAGGACCGCCCATACTACGTTGGAGAAATTTGGAAATGCAGCTTTATTTCTACAGAAAAGCCTACCTTCCACTCTAATCCGTCACGAAAACGGAGCCTCTCAAAAACGCTCTTCAAACCGGGGGAATTTGAAAATGTCGGCTTGGCGTTTTCGTGTGGACGGAAAACATTTTGGAAATACAGCTTTTCGAAAACGATGACGTCACCTTAATCATGCGAGCAAATATCTCCGGCGTAGTGTGGACGGAAAACATTTGGTGCGTTTTCAGAGTGAAACCTCTGTTTTCAAATTCCTCCGACAAGGTGTGGACGGGGCATTCGAGAACCTAATCTCGCGGTGTTCTTATATGTATTATAATTTTTTTTCTGCGATCAGCTACTTTTGGAAAGCTTGATTGCCGGCTTTGGATAACTCCCCACGCCTACCCCCACCCCCCGCCTCAATTTAGAAAGGACCTTAGAAAAAGAAACAAACCAACTAGCAAGTTCATGTCCCTGTGGAGAACTGGGCTTTATGTATTTGAGAATTTTAATTTTACGATGTTTTGAAATCCTTTCTTGGCATATTCTTTACGGCCCCAATTACTTCGTGTTGCTTAACAACACTTGGAAAAAAACTGCGGGCTCAAGAAGGCTTTTTCATTTGGGCTACCCTGACCGAGAAGGACCTGGGAATGGTTGTACCAGTGATGTCTCAAAAGATTTCTCTTCCAGTCGTACCTGTGAAATTTATTTATCGAGGAACTTCAAGTCCTTAGCTGCAGCTAAACCTTGGATATGCGGCTCGTTCAAGTGATTTGTTAAAGCTGAAGGTTGAGAGGTAAGGACACTTGAAACTGTAACTGATTAAATTCCGTCGTCTTAGAGTGAAGCTGAGACAGACGATTAGTACAGGATTGCAATGATATATTTTCATCGACAAGTTGCTTTGGCACCTATGCTAATTCTCAAAAAAAATCAAGAAACTGCTAAACTGATTTAAAAAAAAGAAAAAGAAACTGTACTAAGACGCTAAAGACAGATAATTTTAGGCACGCTTGCGGAGAAAACAAAAGACTCGGAAAAAGTAGGAACATTTTTTAAATGAAAATAGCGATGATGAATGGAGAGCATCTATTTTAAATCTCCAGTCATGTTGTTTATCAAGCTGCGGTTTGATTGGTGGAATTTGCAGGTAGATGTCACCCGTTTTAAAACCTACTGTAGGTCCTCTGGGTGGCAGTGCATTTGAAAGATGAATTGTGATTGGTTGTCGATCCGGTTTTTTCTTGCGGACGGGTGTTTTGGTATCTATCAGCTGGAAGCAGTTCAAAGTCGCCAGTGTAACACTTGTGACTAGTAAAAGACATTAGGTCATTCATTCATTCATTATTTTGGCTCATCAATTACCATTAATTGAAAAGCAGCCAAATCTCAATGAAAACGTTTTGCCCAGAGTCACCGGTAAAACGAACAGACAAGGATTTCGAAGTCATTTTGCGTAAAACGGGTTGTAAAACAGCAGAGAAGTTCGTTCCAATCCTAAGAATCCGAAATGCTTCGAAAGCCATTGGATTCCTTGAGACCGGCCTTTGACTACGATTTCCGTAGTGTGAAGTTAATTAGAGAATTGCCCCGCCCCCCTCCGGGTGGAATAAGCCATTGGCACAGGTTATCCCCTCCCCCAGCATGTTGTTTGTTTCCTAGCTAACGGTTCGCCCGTTTCGCTTATTTATCAGGTTCTTGGTTTACTTTTTATCGTAAAGAATGAAATTATTTATGCGGGCAGATTTATACGGTGGTAGTTTTGGGAATTTAAATAGTCCGATAAAGAATCCCCGTCACTTTTAAATTTAGCATCTATTAAATTTCGGAGGGTCCCGTCTTAGAAACCTAAAACGACAATATGGGCCGATCCATGTTAATAAAATAGAATTTTTTTATTATTTGTTGCCGTGAAAAGTAAAACCTATTAATAGCGTCTCTCTTTTTTCGAAGAGCGCGAAAATACACTTGATCCCAGGACCTCGTATATATCCCACAATTCACTACGCCCACATAATGCTGGCATGATGTATCGTGGCAACAAGCTACGCATGACAACGCTTGAGCTGTTTTATTGGAAACTCTTTTCGGGATGTAATAATACCCCCAAGTTCTCCTAGTTCTCTCTTAGTTCTCTTATAATTAAGCGATAGAGCACTTTCTCCGTGTTTACATAGCCTTATCTAAACACGAGGGGGGATTCGGAGAATTCGAGACAGTTGTGCAAACCCTACACGCAGGTGAGGGTTTGCATAACTTCTGAGAATTCTCCCACTGACCCCCCAAGTGTTCAGATGACGCTATATAAACATGGAAAAAGCACTTTGTTGTTTTTATAAAATATTTCTCAAAAATCCGCACGAATTAAAACGTCAAAACTGTGTTTATATACTCTCATCTAAACGAACCTTTCGACCAATGTATCTCAGGCATTTTGTACTTAAAAAAACATGTAAATATTTTACAAACAGTTGCGATCAGCGCGATCGATTTCGCCACAGTTGTACACAACAAACAACAGTTTTAAAACTCTCAAAGTATGAGACTTACATTCTCGTTACATTTAGAGTTTTGGGTCTGATCTGGAAAAGACTTTGAATTGGTAAATCTTAATAGACCAATTTCGATATATTAAAATTCAGCCTAAGACAATAGACCTCAGCACAAGGCTCTGGGGAATAAACCCCACAAACTTTGTATTTATTCCCTAGAGCCTCGTTCCGAATGGTTGCAGGATGGTATTAAACGTTGAAGAAACAAAGAAAACAGTTACCTGGAGACGGACCTCTTTACATTTCCTTTTTTTCTTTACAGTCGAATCAATATCGTTTAACCATTCACTGCATTTTCGCCAAACTGAGCGAACCGAAAGTCCCGATAGAGAATCTAATTGTCTTTGACCTGTTGTTCATTGTCCCATATTTTCACTCGTTGTAACCCTAGAAAAAAAACAACAAAGCAAAGGAACACAGTTTACAAAAACAACATTGCGACTCGGAGAGTAATCACAGTGTAGCTAGTTGATGTACTTGCTTTTTCGTCGTCTGGGGTAGATAGAGTTAGCCTGTTTATTTCCAATCTTGATACAAGTGTACCTGTTTACTTATTAATTCGACCCGGGCCCGCACTGGGAAAATCTGATTAGCCTTTGGTCTCAACTGTCCTGATTGTACAAGCGAGGTCCAATATTCTCTCATAAGGCGGTCCCGAATAAGATTAGTCTAATAAGAGCGTACAGTGATTTCCGAACAAAATAATTCAACTGAAAAGAACGGTAAAATCTTAAACTGGTGCTATATTATAAACGAAGATGTTAGACCGGCTGACGCCTTTTGATCGGTAAGTTTTGGATTTTATTTTATTTTATCAAAGGGTTAAAGAACATCTTTTTCCAGGCGTGGTCTCTTTTTAGACTCTCTGTACGGTTTTATTGTCAGGTCAGTTTAATTTCATGTATAGATCGAGCTATTTTAACTGACTTGGTCTGGCAGCGTTGTGAAGACAATACAGAGCTTACAAGGCGAGAGTCAAGGTCATCCCAGATAACAACAGATCGAGTCATACGACATTGAATTCAGGTTAATGAAATTTTAAATTCTCCTAGTGATTAGACACTTCTGCCAGACAAACGTACATACCTCCTGCTACCCGAGTTCGAGGGCCGTACTTAGCTCTTATTAACCGGGCAGGAGGTCTGTATGGGAGAATCTTGACCGAGGTCGTGAGTACAGACCGAGGTCAAGATTCTCCCATACAGACCGACTTAGCTCGGTTAATAAGATGTTTATTACATAGCAAAGAAGAAAACTTTAATTCGTTTAATGTACTGGTTTGCTGGCATTTTGTTTGCGAACGGCGATGAGCTTAACTTAAACCTGCCAATATTTGTTCGTCCTCTTTACTTCTTTTTTTTTTTTTTTGTTACCAGGCTTTTTGGCACTTCCATAAATGATTGAGAAGAAAATAAAAGAAAATGGTGAACATTTTTGTATTTTAGTTTGCTACTTTTTCAACGCAAAATGAAACCGGTCTACAGATGCCGGTCTAGTTGGGAAAATCTAGACCGCGGTCAATATCGATTTCAGCCAATCAAATTCGTGAATTCGGTAGTTCCCAGTCCTTGTGAGACACAGCCATATAATAATGTAAGTTACGGACCGAGTTTTCAGCCCCATCGATTTATGGCCCAAGCGCTTCGCGCTTGGGCCATAAATCGAAGGGGAAAAAAAAACAAGGATTCGTAACTTACAGTACGGACTGAGAAAACGAGGTCAGTAAGATATTTATTATATCTCTACCCGGTGTCTGACGGGTTCGGGAACGATTTCTATTCACACAGAACGGCTTCAAATTTCTGACGCACCTCGAAAGCTAAACGAGTCAATTTGAAATCGTTAGTAAGTTTTAATACACAATTTTAGAAGTAAAAGAAAGTTTTAAACGTTTACCTGCTAAAAATGTTAAGAACACTTGGCGATAAATCACGAAACATTTTGACAACAAAAACAGCTTTAAATTTTAGCGGGCCGTACAATAGATTACGGCCCGCTAAATTGACCAATCACAGCGCGCGTACTAACTGGCCGAGATGTCTTTAAATTAAACCCTTAACTGACGGTCAATGGAATGGAAAATGGGAATCGAATATATAACTGGTCATTAAAAATATAGCCAATAGCCTTAAATTTGCAGTTGACCAAATTTATCCAGTTGAAACGGTATGAATAGACCCACCAAGTTGATTTACATCACAAACCAATTGGCTTTTACATAAAAGGTAACTTACCTAGGCTAACTGTTACCGGTCACCTGAGAGACAGGTGTAAAGTTCACAAGGAACTCATTTCTTTAGCCCAACTTCTTAAAAATGCAGTGAACGGTCTATAAATCTGATTGGTAAATCTATTGGTTTCTGAGTCAGCTCTTTTTCAGTGAAGCAAAAAAAGCGTAATTAAACGATATTGACGTTAAATGGAGCGTAATTTTTAATTTAAAAGGATTTCATATCAATTGCTCCAAATTCACGGCGTGTCCAAGAAAGTGTGAAGTGCTTGTGGCCTCCGCTCTGGGCAGGTGCGAGAGAAGAGGTGTTAGAATACAATAAATTGAGAAAGCTTTCGAAAGCTTGGATGGACGCCAGTTTACTCCGGAATATTTTTAGCTGTGATTCGCCAAAGCTGCTAAGCCAACATGATGAACATGTGCTTTCGAGACAACGTTTGTTTGCAAAAGTGAAACGGTTAAGTCGCAAGTTGCGTTCTTACGAAAGAAACTTTGGAATACCTAACCGCCTGGAGCAAAATCAGTCGACATTGTAACGAAAGGTAAATAGAAAGTTATTCCAAACGATGCTGGTAGCAAGCCAAATTTTCAATCTACTTTTTGTTATTATTATTTTTTTTTTGTACATTTTAAAACGTGTTCCGTTGGTCTCGCTCGATTATTAACTGGTGTCTTGCAGTGCAATTTACTGGTTTACAACACATATTTTTTGCGAGATGTTAAAAGTCAACATTTTCCATATAGAATGACTTTTGGCGCTAAGAAATATATTTTTATAATCGCCCTAAATTCGTCGTTCTAAACTCAACCCAGCTGCGCTTGTATTTTTTATTGAGTTTCGTCTAAAGATGCGACGGGACAGTTAAATTGACTGCGTGTGTCATGTTACGAAAAGAACAGCAAGATACTTAGTTCTGCTACTCGCTTTGCGCGCGCTAAGCTTTCATTTATACTTGTTGCGAAATTCGTCGAATATTCCAAACGTAACTTCTCGGCGGTATACTATTCCACTTGTGAAGTATTTCTTTAGAATCTTAAAGTGTTTTCTTAATCAACTTGGAGGGTATTTTAGCATGGAATGTTTTCTACAAATACACTGTGTCCGAGATTACATTTGAAATCAGTCATTGCTTTCGGTTTATAAACGTACAGCGCTTTCTCTTGCTATCATACAAATGAATCATTTCATATCTGGGACTTCCCAATTTTCTTGCAACTCTAGCAAACTCCATTCTTACTCCATTCTCCATTTTTTTTCGACGCACCAATAAAGTTTATTAAAAGTTATTGAAACAGTCAGACGGCCAGTAAAATAAATAATGTATTTTCAGGCAGGTTTCTCGTATCCTAACCTTAGTGTAACAAAACTCCGATTTGTTAAAATTATGTTGTCGATCTACAGTAAGCGTACATAAAGAACAGTAAAACTACCTTTTTCTAGTCTTTTTTCTTCAATAACTTCGCGTTAATCTGTACAACCAGCCTCATTGTCTGCAGGCGCAATATCGTATGAAAGACTACAATACAATAACACAGAAACCTCGTGGTGCTTCCTTTGTTAGGAAGCACAATGCTCTCGTTGACTGCGGTCTAATGCGCATGAAAAAACCTAACAAGGCTGAATAGAAACTTACGTCGTCTTTAGGGATCGCACCTGTTTTTTGTTCTTCTTCTTCTTCGTCTGGACAAGAAACTTTTAAACAGAGGTACTTCGACGAACATAAGTTATGTTGAATTATTGGAATTTGCGTTGCTTGGTGTGTTGATTTTGGAAACGATGCACTTATTTTAACAAGCGACCACAATCATTGCGTAATCTGACTTTCCATGCCAGCATCTTGCTAGTCTCACTCCCAGAGTTCGTGTCCAGTCCTTGACCAGCTGTCCAATCTAGAGTCTAAGGTTTCTCAGAGATTGGCATCTTCCATACGTGGGTAATAGGCTGTGAGCATGCGTACAGGTCACTAGCCAAATCGTAGAGACGTATTATGTGACCACTGCTTTCAAATTGATTATCTTTAGCTGCGGTATATAGCAAAAACGTAGTTTGGCTAAAACCAACGGCCGTAGTTTTGTAGACCAGTGCGGTGTTGGGGCTTGAAGCTTTGTCACAATTTTGTTCAAACAAGGCCCACTTCCCTGCAACATTATTTCGAGCCTGTTTTAGAGCAGAATAGGTTTTACGTAACCAGCTTTGAGAGGAGAGTGAAGGTGGGATAAACATTTATAACGGGCCTTGTAGCGACAACCTTTTTGTCCTTGCAGATCTAACGTTTTATTGCCCTTTGATAAACATCACAGGGCTAGGGTAATATAAAAGAAACGGTAACTTCCCCTTCGGGCTAAATGCCTCCACTTCTCTCCCCTCGATAGGATGCACAGCGGTCAAACGCTTTTGCACGTTTCAATTTTCTGGAATTTTCCACGTTCAAGCCAAGAGTTAATACAACCACTGAAAATTGGCTGAAAAATTAACAAGCTTGACTAAGCGAGCGACTCTAGAGAGTTCCGTTACGGGCTCGATTTTGATTGGTTTTAAAAACAGTGGAAATGAGCGGAAGTAAAACGCCAAAGTCTCGATTGAGCCTCGTGTTTGCCAGTCAGACATGCACAATTCAATCGGAAGTCCGATATTTTCGGACTTCAAATCGGATCTTTCCAGGGTCGCTCGTTTTCCGGCCACTGGACAAGGGAAAAGAAGACTTCGGGCACAAGGTTGTTTTTGAAGTAAAGAATTCAAACCACTAGGAGTCCCGCGGAATAATAAAGCCCAAGTTGACCTACGATAGACCTAAAGGACTTGCCACCAGTAGTACATCGATTTCACTTCAACGAATATTTGAAAAGTACTTAAGTACTGACTTTTCGAGGAGGACAACTAAACTTTCTCAGGCGCGAACGGAGCTAATGTTGTTTACTGCTAAGTTCAACGTTGAGCTTACGAGTTAGCTGACGATTAACTTCAAATGTCTAGTTACTGTAGGCGTGCGTAAAAGCACTGAGTCATTGAAAGTGATTTTAGCCGCTAGGAACATGAGTTTGCTCATTTTAAAGTGGTATTTTCCCGGTCTGTCTTGATAAATACTGAGTTACGACTTTGTACACAACTATATGCTGATCCCAGACCGTCGATGATCGTCAGGTGAATAATTTAGGCGTTTTCTAAACAGTGGTAAACTCAGAAAATATCGAAACGTGGATGGTGATTTTAAGAGACTAGTACAGTAAATTTCCATAACGGGAACTTGAAAGTCACGTTAACAAATGAAAATAAATGAAATACTGCTAGACTATACTCTACAAGTGTCGCATTGTTTTGAGTGTTTACATTCAAGCTGCATGAAACAAAGTAAAGCAGTGACTGTCTTTGAATTCAGAGGTACTGTCTCTGGCCTATCCTTGGATAGGAAGGGCACCTACGTAACTGATATAGTGATCGTTCAAGATGTTTGAGCGGTTAAAAACTCCTCCGATAATATTATATGAGTGTAACTTGTCCAAGTTTCATCGATCTTAACAAATCTTACGTTACTTTGACGATTCACAATAAAGAAATTTCACTCATTAAAATATCGCTCTGGTACTGGTGCGTTGAGAGCAAGCTTGTGTTAGTCAATTAAATCGAGTGCTCGTAGCTCGAACTATCTGGCCGTTTAGTTAGAGTTACCGAGAGTTAGGCCCAGTTCAGACGCCGAACTTTTCATGAGCCGAACCAAATACATTGAATTAAGTACATGAAAAGTTCGGCGTCTGAATCAGTTAAGAACGGCTATTTGAATTTGGAACGGCCCAGCCGTTCTTCCCGCCTAGCTCAGCCGGGAATTTCGACTTTGGAACGGCTTTGATTCAGACGTCGAACTTTTCATGAGCCGAACCTAATGTCTAAATTATTATAATGTATTTTACAAGCAGTTTTTACTTTGCCTGAAAATCGCTGACATTTCGATGTGTTTTGGTTTAAACTAAATAAAGTTCGGCGAATTAAGTTCGACGTCTGAATCACAAGGTGTACTTTTGATAATTTGGGTCGGTCCAAATTCGAATTAAGTTCGGCTCATGAAAAGTTCGGCGTCTGAACTGGGCCTAACGAGCTATTTCAAATGGGATTTCCACTCTAGACGAAAAATACTTTTCCATCTAATTTCAACATTCTTTTTCCTTGCATCAACAGGCAGGGAAACAGGTCGTTGTTGTTTCAGCTGAATTTCTGTGTTCCATCTCGTCATAGTTAGGTCTCGTCAGCAACAACGGGACAAACAAAAGCTTTCCAGAGAATTCTGCAATTGGTGCTTGTACATTCTTTCTATTCGCAATTAAGTATGCAAAAATGGCACCAGCTACTTTTAAAACTTGAAATATTTATGTATAACATTTTCATGGTGTTCGGCTTAAGATATTCCGTTCACGTACTCCCCTTGTCGAGTTAAATGATCAATTATGAGTACGCCTTGGTGATATCAGTTTCCAGGGGGTCTCCACCTACTCGTCTGCTGTAAAATACACTTCGTATTGCGAAAAAGTCATATTTACGCAGCATTGATCGGGAGAGGTTTAGCAGTGACCAAAAATTCATCCATTTGCTCAGTCTACTGAATTAGCGGAAACATTTCTCGCTGTATCTGATGCAAGTTTTCTCACTATCCAACTCAGGTATGGTGTTAGTTATTGTTGTGTATCAGTAGCTCAGGACACCGTCGAAGAAAACTTATACCAGTCTTATTAGCTTTTCGTTCGATAATTTGCGTTTAATCAGTAAGTCAAAAGATTCAAGTGAGTTAGCTTTAATCTTTAAAAGAGAAGATCAGTTGCTTTCGGGCGATGCTAGCATTTTCAGACGATGAAAAAGCTAAAATAGTGCGGTTTTAATTTTAATAATTATTGTCAGCAGTGTCCCTTATGTCTACTCTTTTCTAATATTCTCTCCACATACAAAGTTAAGCGGTGATTTTTGAAATAAGCTTGGAAAAGTTAAATATAAAGTAAATTTCTTGATGATTTATTCGGATGGTATGCTTGCCTTTGAGCATCGTAACTGTTTTACTCAAACACTTATATTATAGATTATATATTTTGTCTCCCATCAACTTGTTATTTTCATAAACACCGAGTCAGAGCTAAAATAACTGTCCAAAGCCGAATAACAAATGAGTTACAAGCTATTCCAAAACAAATGTGCAGAGCTGGAAGAAGTCTTTTCAGTAAATTATAAGACTAATCAAAATTTATCAACTTTAACACTGAGCCCGTTTACCCCACTTTCTAATTGGAGACATTGATTGTCGATGACATTAAACTTGCTTTGTTTTGTTCTTGCTTCGAGAGGGTGTCATTGTTGGAGCGGGTCGATATCCTTTGAAAGCTTTCAATATAAATGCTAAAATATTTTGAATTATTTGAACAATTGTTCGGCGCCTTTTAACAAACATAATAATCAAGTAGTAGTAAATGTAAAAAAATAAATAAATAAATAAACGTATGTGCAAATGTCAGTTCAGCTGATAACTTGAAATATACCAATCAGTACTGAGAAGTCAGCTATCAAAAAATGCTTCATTTGTATCTAATAACCAGACTAAATTCTTGAAATTCTTGACGTTGATCAGGCAGCAAAGGTTTTCAATATTTCATTTCGACCGATCAAAAATTTTGGTAGCAGCTGTTTATAAATCAAGTCGAAACATCTTGAGTTCCTGAATGACGCTGACCTGATGTCGGTGATAAAAGACTTGCTCTTTGATTCGCAAAGCAACCGCTTAATTTCTCGTTTGTAATAGAGAATAATCGAGAAGGCTCGTTAGTTATTTCAACCGAATCACTTTTAGAGATTCTAATAAATGACTCAGACAAGAGCATTAATTTGGTAAACTGAACACGTCGTGTTGGCCAGTCAGATTCAAGTTGCTATCGAAGAGCCATTGTGAAATCATTTTGCTCGAGCTGCTTTGATCGGTCACATTGTAGGCAGTCTGGCATTCAGTTTTATATCATCCTCATTACCCAAACATTTAATGAGCCAAAAGGTTCGAGGATCAATTACAAACGGCTTGAAACACTTCTACCCGTAGATTGGAATTTGTCGTCAGAGCTTTTTAAAAACACAAGAAAATCTAAACGCTGATAACTTAAATGACTCTAAAACCTTATCTTTTGAAAAGGGGAAGGTGACGGGGGTGGGGGAAGGAGGCAGTCTAATTGATCCTTAGTTTAGTTTATCCTTAGTTCCATGAACATGGCAAGGAATTAAGATGTGCAAATTACCACGTATGTACCACGTCTAAAGATTTAAGTTACTGATGATGCTTTCACTTTGTAACTCTTTTGAGCGCGTGTGATCTTGCTTGTCGCTACGTCTTATTCCAAGTGCTTCATATAAACTGAGGCCAAGTTCATACGTCGCATTTCTGCGTGTCGAATTCAATTCAATTAAGTGCGGTAAAGATACGACTGTCGATTCATACGTCGCACTTGTGTCGCACCAGGAGCCATAATCGGGGACGGAGACCGTAAGTCTTGGGATCCGCGCGCACCTATGATATGGGACAATGTTTCTATTTTTAGAACAAATTGCGCCATCCTGACGTCATATATCCGCGCGGATCCACGTACATGTCGGGGGCTCTCGCGTGGATGTTGTCACGTTGCGTGATCAAATGGTGAGAGTTGCGAGACCTTGAGAGATTATCTTGCGTATTTTTCACAGCGTAGGCAGGGAATAAAGCAGGGAATACGAATCAGGGCGCTTATATGTAGTTTTATGCTCTGAGCTAACGGAAAAGGTGGGTTTTTCAGGGTCGAAAACAAGACTTCAATCTCCCGCTGGGAATGGATAATAAGATCTGTTCGCGCTAGTTGTAAGCTTACGCGTATGTTTTTGTGTTTGTTCTGACTTAAGAATATAGCAAGAAAACTCTCTACTCTGGTATCGAGTTAATTTGTGAGTTTCTCAGACAATGGTTAATCATAACCAAAACCTGTTTTGATGGTTTCTTATTGTTTCCGCTTGTTTGGTGAGTTTGCAAAACTTTTTGAAATCGGAAAGTCTGACGCGTACAATTAGCTCATTTGCATAGTGCAGCTCGTGCACTTTCAAGTCCGAGTCGGTGTTTTCAATTGTTAACAAATCTTGACAAAGATTTCTTTCGTTATCTTTTGTGCTGAGATGCTGCAACAAATTTCACGAGCACAAAAAGGCTACTAACATCATGTGTGTTTCTTCAACATAAGCATAGTGAAGTTTTACACTGCGAAAATGAAAATAGACAAGGAGTTTTGATAACTCGATCAACAAAATCGAAATCGTTATTCGAAGTTGATTAAAGAAAGCGTCATCGTAACTTTGCTGATTATTTCTGCTTTTTTCGCATATTTTCAGCTTAGCTTTTAATATGTTCTGAAACATTTATCAATCTTAAACATATTTAAAAACTATAGAGTTATTGTTTGAGTTCGATGTACGCATTCACACGAAAGTGCGGCAGAAGTCCAATTTGTCATGTTTACTGACTGCACAAAACACGCATCGGCGGGCGCTCTCGTTCATCGACAACAGAGGATTTTCTGGATTTTTACACGAATAAAACTGAGAATTATCTACGGACGCAAAGTTATTGGGCCTTGATGAAACATCAAGCGTTGCTTACAATTCAGGCGAAACTCAAACTAGCAAATTTTGTTTTACTTTTCGGTCGCGATAGACTGGCAAATTCCTCGCAAGCGAGTGGCAAGAGGAGCTAAGAAACTATGAAGTCCTGAAGCTCTGCTATATCTAAATATATCCAGCTAGTTTTTTGCTGTGTAATGGAATAGCTGTTATGGGAAATTTAAAGTGGGGTAATGTACCGCTCATGTAAAAGAAACATCCGTCGGAACACAACTTGGTCAGCGATATATATCTAAGCTTAAAGCGGAACGTACCTAACTTCGACACTGTCTTACTTCACTCAAACTGGAGCAGCTTACGACGAAAATACTGAAGCAAAATTCCAACTGACGTAAACGCGATGAGTTGTGGGCCAAAAACATGAAAAATGTCGGGAATTTTGGACGCCATTTCCCCCCCGCGCGACATCCGCAAAAATCCGCGCAGCATGGACGCGCGTGTGCGCAGGCGATGGCGCAATTTGTTCTAAAAATAGAATTATTGTCCCATATCATGGGGACAACCCCAATACTAGAAATGGCGCGCGCTTACGGTCTCCGTCCCCGATTATGGCTCCTGCTCGCACTTAATTCAGAATTTGTACTGTCGGGTATGTCGGCCAGCGGAAAATGTTTTAAATGTAGGGTATTCAATATGGCGGACGAAAATACTGAGCGACGAAGGACTTTAATTTTGCGAAAACTTGACCGCCAATGGAACGAAAAGGAGAAGGCTGACAACGGAGCAGAATGTGTTGCAATATGTTCAGGTTGCATTGGGTCGAGAATGGCCAAGTTTCTTCTTTTTCTTTGGCGAGAAAACATTTCCACATTCTCAATACATTAACATAATGCATGCATTAGACTCGACACGGCAGAAATTCGACGTCTGAATCGTTGTCGCATTTCTGTCGGATAATGCGACAAGACCAGTCGAACGTGCGGCAGAAATGCGGCAGCCGATTCTGACGTCGAATTTCTGTCGAATTTAATTCGTTGAATTGAATTCGACACGGCAGAAATGCGACGTATGAACCGGGCCTGAGCTGATTATGACGCTTTATCAGTGTTAAATACTTTTCAGTTTAACCTTTCAAGAAACTGCATCCAATGAACTCCAAATTTGGTGACTATTTCCATAAACACTGTTAAGACGTCAAGAGAGGATGAACGCAAGAGAGTTAATCCTTCATTTAGGCCTTATTCCCACGGTAAAACCATCTCAAATTATTTTTAGACATGGTACCCAGTTCTTCCTCTATTCATTTTAGCACGTGTGATGCGTGAATGTTTTTGGGAGCAGGAAAAATGTATGTAAAGCCGCTTGGGCTGTCCACGTTACTAAAATCCGCGTCACAGGATTGGTTATTTCGAGACTCCCCTGGGATTTCAGAAACTGGCAGCAATCTAAAATAACTTGAGGGATCACCTTGGGAATAGGATTTATGCCGTGGGGGATTACCTTACCCTTCATTCTGTCTTGTAGATGTTAAGTCTAACAAGCTGTGTTATATTCGATATTCATCTTTTCTAACATTTGCGATTCAGAAGAAAAATGTAAGTGAGAAAGGTAATATATGAGGGAGAGGAATGGAATTTAGTCCGGTAAATAGCATAGGAGAAGATGATTCTTTTATCTCATATTTACCACTCTAAAATTCCACCACCAAATTTGCTTTCTTTGCGAATATGCCACTTTGCGTAGACATTCTTCCCCTAGCAGTATGAAAGATGTCTGTCTCAAGAACCTACAATGGGCGACTGAAAAAAGGTAGTGTTGAGAAACTTTTAGCGTTAATGCTCTGATACCCCCGGTCACCCAATTCAATGTTGTGTAGGTGTTGTGATCTGTGCAGTCTTAAAAGTAGAAAATTCAACATTGTTTGGGGAGGGAAAGGGGGAAGGGAAATGTTTCCAAGACGCTCGAAAATCGAATCTTACTGCGAAGAGTCTCAACATTATTTTTTGTCGCTCATTGTAGTTTAACAACCATAGCTCCCCCGAATCTCCTGTAGCTCAGAGCTAGAGTGTCTGGACTAGTATCTAGAAGGCTTTCGGTTCGACTCCTGGATGGAGAACTCGGATTCCTTTTTCCGGGTATGCTTGTGTTACTAGCTGACAGAAAAATTAGTCAACTCATATATCTACCAAGCTAAAAATACACCACCTCATTTATTATCTTTGGGAATAAATTGCTTGTAAAATTGTCGGACTCTCCCGATTAGAATCCTAATGCTTTTTCAATACCTGAGCTGAGGTTGAAGCAGAATGCTTTTTAGTGTAAGACATTGCTTTTATGCGAGGTTCAATTCCACCTGTTACCATCCCCCCGGACATACCCCTGGGATTTGACATTTTTTTCTTATTCGGCGGCCTGTTCCCCGCCCCGGTACTCTTATCTACCTCAACTGTCTGTATGTGGAATAAAAGGGGTGGCAATATTGGTCAAGAACGCAACGATTTTCTAGAGTTTATGAACGAAGGATACTACGTAGAGTAATATCTATCTATCTATCTATCTATCTATCTATCTATCTATATATATATATATATATATATATATATATATATATATATATAGATAGATAGATAGATAGATAGATAGATAGATATAGATATAGATATATATTTATATATAATATATATATATATATATATATAGTTACCACATACTGATAAAAAGAACTGATTTATTTTACATTGACGATCCCAAAAAGTAAAGAGAATATTGAATCATATATAATGTTTCAAAGTGTTTCTTTAGCAAATGAATACTTTCAATATAAAAGTCGTATAAAAAGTGTTCTTAAAAGATTGAATCAATAGCTACCGATTTTATATGTATAGATCAGAGCATTACCTTATATTGGGTAAAATGTTTGCTATAGCAAACATTTTACTCAATATACAGGTAATCGATCTGTAATAATGTATAACTCTTTTGATTTCACAGTTATATTAAATAATCTTACCTTCAAACATGGGCTTTAATTTAGAAAGATTGTTTTGTTCCAGCCAAAACAATATCTTTAGGTCTGGCAAGCGCTGCGTTGTCATTGCGTTTGATAAGCCACATGTACAAAGCAATTTTTTGATTTGCTCCGTTCCCTACCCACCCCCGCCCCTCCACAGGCAAGACCCTCTTAGACAATTCTCCACCCCCGGATACGAATAACTGGACTTGTCCCGGGGGTTGCCTTGGGGGGGGAATGGTAACAGGTGGAACTGAACCACGCATTACAATTACAACAAATTACTTGAGCGACAGAAAGCATTCTGATCAGCTGATTAAAATTATAACCCTCTGATCCCTCTGATTGTCGTGTCAACAGATATCGTCAGTCCCTTGTCATGAAATGATCAATCTCCAGTTTCTCATTACCTTTCATAGCACATTTAACAGTTTTAAGCAAGCCTATCACGAGAACAGAATTCCTGATCATGCACGGAACATTCTTGTCTTGGATTGAAATTCCTCCAAGTATAATTGAAGGAAATGAACGGTGGACGCTCAGCTAGAAATATTCAGCTGCGTCGTAAGATTTATCCTGAATGCGAGGTAATAAAGTTTTTTCAGCGTTTAACTCATGTTTCAAGACGCGTATTAATAGGTAAATGATTTCAACGGAAAATGGCCAAGACATTTGGCAGCGAACACTAAACATTCTTTAGATCACCATCAGGCTATACTGAAAGGCGATCGCAGTAGAAATTCGCAGAAATTCGGAATGGAAATTTAACGTCTTTACTCAGACAACATCACTAATTGAAAATAAACCTAACATTTTGAAATTGAATATGAATACGTCTGATTGGGTTAGTCATCGCGCTAACGATAAACCAAATTATCACCAATTAGAATTTCACGAAACAGAAGTAGACAAAGAAGATTCTCTCATGGACTAACTCTTCAAACGGGAAACAATTTTCGTAAAGTCAGATTATTTCGTGTAAATGACAGTGGAAAAGGTCGACAACTAAGTAAATTTTTGTTGGCAGTTAAACAAAGAAAAAAATTCTTCTTAATTGTCATTCAGATCAGTTCGTAATGAGGCCCATGCCGATCTTAAGGCGCTTCTCAGGTCTGTTTTCTTGAACATGCATATGCCTCAGTCAGCTCGGAAGTGATGCTTTTAATATGCGCTCCGCCACGTCCTGTCAATTGTAGTTCGCGTTCAGTGAATTCATCAACAAACCGCGACAAAAAAGACAGCTGTCTTAGGCAATTGAAAAGAGGAAGCCTGTGTGACTTTCATTTCATTAAATAGAAATACGGCATTTATCACATCTAGTGAGCATTGTAGTGTCAACTGGCGAGCGTGGCTGTCTTTGTTCCATGTAACCGAGCGCTGCTCAAGAGTTTTGAATCAAATCTACTCTGTAAGGTAAGACTTAGGTTTTTTTTCTAGAAACTCGTGACAATCGATCGGGGAAAATTTTCCTTCGCCAGCTGTTAACGAGGACGCTACCTGCTCAAAACGCTCTTTTCAAGGGTCATTGGAAGATAGCAGACAAAGAAAGCAGCTAACCGACAAAGTACCAGTGCTTTTGTAGAAGAAGCGACGCGAAACTGGTGATTTTACTGGTACTATTATACCACTGGCTCTCCTGGAACTCAATTTCAAGTACATTTCGCAATCGACGCTTTCGGTAGAATCGCGTTCAGTTGCACAAAATTCAGTTCTTCTCGATATTGATCAAACGTTCGAGAACAAAAGATCAGAAAAACGATCGATTCCACGCATGAGCGGAAAAGGTGATAACTTGTTGAATAAAACTCATTGAGGCTCACCACATAAGCTGAATTTGAAAGCGATATTTGACAAGCGTTTCGCAAACATTCCTGACTTTTTTGCAAAACTAACTATGACACGTTTATTAAAATTTATGTTCTCTAAACACAGTGTTTATAGTCGCTGGGGCTACCACAGTATAAAGCTGAACGAGGCACGCCTTTTTATCTGCAAAGTTGACATTAGTAAGCATTTAAAAGCCCATTCGACGGGAGGGAGAGGAATAATTACTGACCGTACTGATTAATTATTCACGATGTCCATTATTATGACCTAATTGACATTAGTTCATGGCCGGTACAATTGGAATTTTTTTTTTTAATGGTACAGAAAGTCTCCGTTTCCAAGCAGAATGTGCTTGGCGACGACGAGAGGGAAAGTTTAACTCGATTTCAATTTGCGCTTCCGCTCGCATAAATTACGTTGGGAAGTCGAGCGAGTCTGCACGCGTTGAAAGCGTGCGAGAAAAGGCCTGCCTCGCAGTCACGCCTCTTTGGCGGGTAACAAAGGGTAAACATTCTAACGCGCGCTGTGATTGGATAGCGCTTTAAATGTCAACCTCTCTGACCAGCTGTTTGCTTGTTTTACATCAGCTGAATACGACAGTGGCTTGCATTTCCACCGAAGTTGCGGGCGACTTCAGCGGAAGCCTCTTTTGGAGCCAAGAAGCTGGACTTCGTTCAAAAGGCACCGCCGCGAAGCTGGCCTTCTCAGACTTAAGGCCACGCATCTAAACTGAGCTTTTCAAGGAAACAACTGGAAACAAAACTCTTGGATCGAGGCGAATTTCCCCTTAACAAATGCTGGCGAGCGAAAAGCTTTTACAAATTCGCAGTCGGTCCAAAGAAACTGCAGACACAATGGCCCCTCAATGTAAGGCCTTTGTCCGAGAGATTGAAATTCTCTCGGAAGACGAAGCAGCCCTCGTTCAGATCTCAAAGCTGTTAGGAAGCGGAGGCTTTGGCTCAGTCCACGAGGGAAAATATCGCGGAGGAACTGTTGCGGTTAAGAAAATGAACACAAACTCAAAAAATCCGCGGGCAGTGTTGCAGAGTTTTCAAGCAGAGACTTCTATAGCATCGTTTTGCCATCCCCACATCGTACGAACAATAGCAGCGTCAAGTTTAGATCGTCCTCTTTCCGAGAGGATGATTATAATGGAGTTTGCTGGGTCGCGAACATTACGGAATATCCTGGACAATGAAAAGGAGGTTATTGATGAGGAGAGAAGACTGAAATTCGCCTCTCACATAACCATGGCGTTGGAGTTTATTCACGAGCAGGATATCGCCCATTTAGACGTTAAACCAGCCAATATTCTGGTGGATTCTAAGGACGTTTGTAAACTGGGAGATTTTGGCTGTAGCCAAATATTGGACGAAGGCGACGAAAATCTACCTGCTAGTCCAACCTATTCATATCTGACAGGCACGTTTGCCTATAGGGCACCTGAACTGCTCAAGGGAGAAACTCCAACTCCGAAAGCGGACATCTATTCTCTTGGAATTTGTCTCTGGCAATTGCTGACGAGAGAACAGCCGTACGGATCGGAAAATCTTTATGTTGTTGTGTTCGGCGTTGTTGCGTACAATCTGCGACCACGTGTACCGAGTGGAGACGAGACTTCATGTCATTATCAACAATTAGTGGAAAGCCTATGGCAGGCCAATCCATGTTTAAGACCCACCGCTAGCGACACTATAGGGATTTTACGATCACTACAAAGAAAATAGCGATTTAAAAGAATGTTAGGCTCCTTTCTGCAAAGAAATCGTAGGGAATTCCTCGCAGTTGATGTCAAAGAAAGCGATTAAGATTTAATGCGATCGTGAATCACTTCCAGAAATGTGTCATTTGCTTGCTTTTGAAATGGCAAGGCGTCAAGTCTAAAAGAAACATTTCCTGGGAAGGAAAAACAAATTTATTTTAGTTCAACTTGAGGTACCCGAGTTCGCAAACATCAGAATTTTTCTGTCACAAATAGGCTCTTGGAAACCACTTCTATCACTCATAATATTGTTATTACGGCTGAATAAACTGCCCTGATTCCACGTCAATTGCAAAAGTCCGGTCAAAAAATTACTCTTCAGCGCTTGGTTGTTTAGAAGCAAAGTAAATTTAATGGCTCGAAGTTTTGGAAGGTTTTGCGAAATTCAACAAGTACATCAGATAAATTACACGTTGCGAAAGCAATTGATTCGATTCAATTTCTATCCGAAATTGACAAAGGTGCTACATGGAAGTTTCCTTTGTTAGGATAATTTTGTAGTAAGACTTTGTTCTTCATCTTTTGTAGAGACCATATTTCTTCATCAACGTTGAGACAAACACAATTTTCACCACTGGGTGAAATGACGCAAAGATACTTCTCTCGTTCCGTGTCGTACGATGTTAGCATATCTTCGCTCAGTCACCGCCCGGAGTCAATTTGCCACAAAGCGCGGATATGTTCTTACGGGTGGCTTGCACATAAAAGCGAAAGGAAAACGTTTACCTAATTATTACAAAAAGACCCCGGCACTACAAGTGCAATCTAGTTTTATTAGTAGCAAAGATATACAACTTTGTCGGCGTTTTACTGGTCGTTTATTCGCCTAAAAAGATGCCATTTTTATCTTTTTATCACTAACAGAAAATGTAAATTTATGCAGATTTTATATGTAAAGCGCTTTTTAGATTTAATACTCAAGTAGCCGACAGACTGAGCTCCAATTATAAATATAACTATTTAGTAATAATCTTGTAAAAAAAGCAGTTACGGTACTTCGAGAGAAAAAAATCAAAAGAAATACCATTTAACGAAACTGTATATTTTTTGGAAACCAAACGAAAGAATATGTAACAGGCCAGCTTTAAAATCTGATCACTTTTAAATTCATATGTCTCTTATTTGAAGGACAATGCATTCGTTAAAAAGGGTAGTTTAAAAAGAACTATCGAGAAACACGGATTATGGTCGATTTTGTTCCTAGGAAACGAATTTCACTCCGGATAGGTTTATGTCGCTCATAATAAGTCGCTCAGCTCGAGCGAGTCATCTTTCACTCGGTTAAAAATAGATCAAGCAATTTGTGGATGTTAAGTATTTACAAAACAATGAGCGCATCGAAGATTTTGAATGGGACAACACGTGTTATTTGTAGCAACTGTTGGACATGCACATTCGGGTCGGGCAAGTTTATTCGTTTCCTAGAGAAATTTAATCACCAATTAAACTGCCACCGTGATCATTCTAATTCCTAATTATGCTGAGCATACGTACGAACGACAATATTTTCTTCCTCTGATCTTAGCTCGGTCCAAGTTATGGATTTGCATTTATCGGACTTATATTAATACCACGAAACACGTAAACTAAACATTGCCGACAAGTCAATGTCTCTGCCGCCGAATTAGCTAGTACGTAGTTTTTCAGTTCAGTGTGTATCTCAATAGTTTTATGTAAGACTTTGTGGAAAATAATTTATTGAGTAAAATTATTTGAGAGGTATGTCTTGATTTTGGTAGAAAGATACTTCATCAAATACGTCGAATTGCTTGTTCTTTGCTATAAGACCCATGCATGGGTAAATTATTGACAAAACTGTCTATATTTTAAATGAATTTTAACTGAATAAAGTACAGTTAAACTGAGGTCGAAACGCTTTTTGCAGAGTCGCTTTAGTTAAGTCTTTATTGCTCTTCTTGGGAACATTTTGCTTGCCGTGCATGAGAGACTGATCGCTCCGTTAAAACAGACGTTTCCTAAAACCATCTTTTTGAAAATTGGTATTTTAATTTTTTACATTGGCTGCACTTTTCATGTGTTTTATGAGAGCTGTGCTCGTGAAACGTGATCTGCAGATCGTGACTGAGTGGCTGAGCTGTTCTGCTGTCATGCTGACGGACGGATAGTCCTGAACGAAGCAGTTAGGACGCCCTCTAAAAATTGATCGAGGCAGTGCACACCTGCTATAACATGAGCTCAATCAGTCCGTGCCAAAATTCTGAACCATTATTTCTGCCACGGAGTTCGTGACATACCTAAAAAATTTCAGGCAATCCCTTTACTGGCAACTATTTGTTTTCACAAAATGTGTTCGTTGTCTGAGGACTCATAGTCTTTTAGTTTCGTGTCTATCTTACGCGGGACAAACTCGGTTGAATATGGAAATAGCATTTAATTTCCTGAAATTTTTCCAAACACGCACGGTAACACCATCACTTATCAGATAGTAAATAATTTATGCCAGCTAGAATTTTGATTCTAACAGTGTTTTAGCAGATAATGCGTTTTTATAATCCAAGTTTAATTACAAAGAGCCCGATATATATCTCTTATTGTACCGCACATTTGTGTATAGCGTAGGCCTGCGCGAGTATAGGTCCTGTGTTTGCTTTTCAATCCAGGCGGCCTACACATTAGATCTGTAGAATCGTTATGCCTTTATTTGTCAGAAAAACTCTCATCTGTCCCAGGGTTTCTTGTGTGGAATAATGAACAGGTGCCTTGTAACGAACGGGTGGCTACATGTACACAGAAACTGGGAATTGCGCAACATCTGATTAGAGAAGTTCGTAACTGAGCAACTTCTGGGCGTTGCAAAAACCCTTGGGTTATTTCAACATTCAATGCTGATTGTTTCAAAACCTTTTCTGCATTTATAATTCCTCTTACACTCATTTCCTGACCATCAGATATCATCAAAGGGGTTAACAGAGATGAGTGTTTGAAGAAAGACCTTTTTGCTGAGGAGCTCATTGAGTCAAATAAATGGCAGCAGTAGACTGAGAAATATCAGTCACCTCATAACAGATCGGACTTGTAAAACAGTCAGCCACTTGAGCGTATTTTAGCATTATTTGGCCAGTTAAGTCAATACTGTCTGAACACTAACTACAACTATGACCTGTGCAATAGTATCTTTTGATTTAATTGCGATCCAGGAACGAAAACGATTGACACTCACCAACTTCTCCTTGGATACTGCATATGTTTAGCACGCAATACCGAGTTTTGTAGCTGAAGCAACCGTGCAGTACTAGGTAGATTCGAATATTCTCCTTCATGTCTCTCAATAAAGAGCAATTTGTTTTTGCATTTGTGCAGATTAGCGTTGAAACAATACTTTTTTATTGTTTTTCTGTGTATAAAGTAATCGACTCGTATAGCTGGAGAAGTCGGTATTAGTTCTTTTTCCGAGCCGCTTGGATCACGTACAGAAAACTCATCGTGTCATATAATCCGCGATTGCTAGTCAGCAGTGTAGGTCATTGTAAGCTGGTCGTGAACCATATATAACTATTTCAATAACCGACCTCGCCAGTCAATCTCGCAACGGCAAACTACATGCTGAAAAGGTTCCAAAGTGAAGCTTGAGAGATTAAAAAAACACTGATCGAACACCTTGAGCGGGTTTTATCCGAATTCAAAGAAATCAAGCGTGGCTCTATCTAATTCTAATGGCTAAGTAGTTTGCAGAGTCCTCGAATTGCTTGCAAAATATTCCGTTCCTCGTTTATATTTTAGCTGGCCTAATCTAATAATTAAAAAGAAGGAAAAGAAAACAACAAAAGAAAAACAAAAGAAAGATAAAAAAAGCTACTTGAGACATTAACCGTAGCCTTTAGAGTACGGAAGAAACTGAAGTGCAAAAGTGGTTTCTGGCACCACAAAGACGCCCTTACAGCTGCAGGCTAGCTCACGGATCATGCAATAAAAACAAAACGAACTATTAAAACCATTGCTATTCTTAAAAGCGCTCCTATATTCAGCTTTTTAATGTTGTTTTATCTCTCACTACATGTGTTCCTAGCCCATAGACGCCATTGAAGCATATCAACTCAACCCGTCCTATTGTTTCTAAGCTGGTCGCGGTGGTTATAAATAGGCAATCGTACGTTGGAGCTTCCATTAATACAGGACACAGCTTGACACCGTCTGGTGTTGCGTGGAGAAGTAATCGGCGAGAATGAAGACAAAAGAATTGCTAGAATTCTCATGAGAAAATCACTGGCGGAGGACACAGCCATTTCATCTGTGTAATAAATTGAGCGCTGTTAGAAGTTCAGGTGTTTGGCGCAGAGAAAACGTTTCACTTCAAGATCACTCATACATAAGCAATTTTGAAAGAAAGGACTCCTTGAAAACACTCTCGAACACGATCGAAGATTGCTTTAGCACTAAAGCAGGAAGATATCCCCAACACTGTCTCTGAAACTAGTGCAGACTTTTTCAGCAATCTTAGTTTATTCTTAACGCTCGTTTAATTTAAAATCGCTACCTCTCGCTTCTATTCCCACTGTTCTATGCATACTAATTTCAAAGCTAGAGTTTAATTCAAATTTGTTCGGATTGCCTCATTAGACTAAATTTCTGGCTGTTTAATGCCTGATGCAAAGATTGACAACTGGTTTTTAAAACTGTTTTTGATTGTTAAAGCCTAAAACCGAGTGATTCCCAGCAGACCTTGAAAACCACCAATTTACACCCGTTTGATCCCAGCAGAAGCTATCTGTCTAAAACGAGCAAATTTTCTTTTGGAGTTTGCCGTTATGTTTGGTTTTAATTTCTAATTATTGACTAACGGTTGGTACGTGCTAAGCACAGCCCACCATCATGCCATCGATCAGTTCAGTTCAGTTCAGTTCAGTTCAGTTCAGTTCTATTTTGGTGTATCACCTGATGCTCACGTGATGCCGCCTTTACGGGTTCAGTCTTCACGTGCACAACCCTTCACAGACCAGCCTAGTTCCTAGGAGTTCACTTCCTCTCATGGGCTAGCGCGAAGTACACTTGAAGAGACTGGAAACAGTCTGTCGGACTGTTGTATTCGATGAGGTCATGAAATTTTACCGTCACCAAATCGAGCGAGCAAATGAAGAATATGTACGTGTGTTAGTAGGCTGAAAAGAACTGCAAAATCACGCGCGTTCTTCAAAAAAACAACAAAAAAGTGTTCAACTGTTGTTCATTACAGTTCTACAACTGCAACGAACGTAAATGCGTGCAATTTTTTTCTTCTTAGTTAAATAGAAATATTCAGCTGTGTCATTGTAAGCCGTTGTTATTTATTTTGGGGCGGGGAGGGGGGAGGGGGTGCGAGGGCATGCCACCTTGCGCGATAAGCCGACTTAGGAAGCGTCCGCACTACGCCGGAGAAATTTGAAAACGCAGCTTTATTTCCACGGTTAGGCCCACCGTCCACACTAATCCGTCACGAATTGCGGCGAAAACAAAGCTTTTCGAAAACGCTCATTAAACCGGAGGAATTTAAAAACGCCGGTTTTTCGTTTTCGTGTGGACCAAAAGCATTATAAAAACGGAACTTTTCTAAAACCATGTATGCACGCTAATCATGTGATTTCCCTGAACGAGTTTTCCTCAACACAAATCGAAAACGACCGGTGATTGTTACGTTTTTAAATTCTTTAGGTGTAGTGTGGACGGAAAACATTTGATGTTCCGATTTCAAATTCCTCCGGCGCAGTTTGGACGCGGCCTTACGCCCGCGGCGAGCGCGAACGAAGCCCAGCTCCCAATCGCTTCGCGTTCCGAATTCTTCATTTTCGCTTTTTTTTTTTTTTTTTTTTTTGGCTTTTTTTGGTTTTTTGTTTGTTTTCTTTTGTTTGTTTGTTTGTTTTTTCGTCCTCGCCGGAAGTCAGTTGGTGGGCTAACGGGGCCTTAGGGCATGCGAAGAAGACTACAGTAACACAACGTGGTGTTTCGGCGCAATAACTCGGCTGGATTCTCGGATGAACAAGCTGAGCAGCTCAACCCAGGCCAAGATACAGTCACAAGCCAGTGCATAGTGCACATTGGGATGGTTTAGGTCTCAAGATGTCTTGCGCTTCGCGCTCTACCCCGTAATCCGCCTGTCCTACAGGTTACTCCGATAAGTTTATTAAGTGTTAAGTCAGGATCAAAGAATGGAAATCGAGGTTATCTGAGAAATGTGCAACGTTTTTGATCGTTGGTATTTTCTGCAGCTGGCACTGAACGAGGAACATTTCACGCAAAGAAATGGCGGACTGGTTATCAGGAATACAACTGGTAAGACCTTTAAAGACAAATTGTATTAGTTTTAGAATTATTCTACAAACTGCTCCACAAGAGAAAATACTTGATCGCCAAAAAAGGTAAAAGATAGTGCTACGGGCTTACTATCTCTACCACTGCAGAACTACTTGTGCTGTTTTTTGTAGAACAGGGAGTTTTGCTATCTTGAAGGGTTTTTTTATTCCTCAATACATGCACATTGTCTTCAATTCGTTCGCTCACTCATTCACACACACTAAAAGTTCAGTGAATATGACAAATATAGGCAATTATCAGTGAAATTTTAATTTGTAATTCGTGCAGTTAAAATTCCATAACTCAAGTCTAATTAAGCAAAGCTTTCATACTTGTGATCACTTTGCTTTCTTTATATTACTGGAGTATTTACACCAAAACAAAAATTATGACCAGCATAACTTTTACACACCAAATGTACAAAGCATTTACTACAAAAGGTAAGAGTATTGAAAACACACGAATTGGACAGCTCTTGTTGTATCAGTGCATTGCTGAGCATAAAAAATATCCCAAAAAATTAGGCGATAAAATGTCCATCCTAGCTATTTAGAAAAATGTTAGGTCCTTCCTTCAAACTTAGTTTCGTTGAACAGCCCAACCATCATTAACCAATGAATATTAGGCAAACCGTGAGTTAATGTTGTGAACGAAGTAAAACTTTTTTTGAGTTTAACGGTATTGTAAACCAGGCGATATGCTGGCTTATGTTAAATCGGAAAACACGACTGACATGAAAGCACAGTTCAATATCTATATAATATATTTTTGGTTTTTCGAGCAGGGTATCAATTTTTACGATTTTCAGAAAGTCCAGTTTATTTGAAAAACACCATTTTCGACGTTTTTCAATATTACACTACACGGACATCAATCAATCTTTTACAATTACGTGTTGCCCCAGTGTGGCTGATAGTACCTTCACCCGATCCTTTCTGTTAACTTTTTAGCAGCTACACAAGTATACTGTGTCATGGGCAACGTTTGAAATAAACGGCATTAACAAGATTGCGCATGTAAGGTTTAAATGTTGTATAATTTCGCCAGTTGAGTAAATTCTTGCGGGTTCTAATTTTTGTGGATTATGGAAAAGAACCGCCAAAATTTCGTGCCAAACGGAACCGCGTTTACAACAGTTCGTCTGAGAAAACATCGAAATATCGATAATAGAAAACCGTCCCCTACAGAAACGATTAAGAAGTGTACACGATCGTAATGCAGCCCTCTATAAAGGGCAGATCCTGCAGATTAAGCAGCAGAAGATCGAAGATAAAGGAAGAGGGGTTTCGTTCAGATTATAGCCAAAATAAAAAATAAACAAATAAACCCCACAGAAAAGCGTTTGCTGAGGTTGTGAGCCAACCACAATTATCATGTGATTTGGTATTGAATAGCCAAACGACTTTTGACTTGAAGCAGTGCATGAAGCATGCTCAGTTATGTTACAACTACGCGTACACAGTGGACCAAACACATGCATTTGACTGTACAACAACGACTGAGTAAACTACTTAAAAATACTAAAATATGTACAACACTATAATCACACCTCAAGTGCCTCAAACTGCGGAATACAAATATCAAAGTGATAAAAATAAATTAAAGTACATAAAATACATGTAGGTCCGAATGAACAAGAGAGATGGATCACTAAGCTTTGCCGGCCGACCTTGGCAAGTGAAGTTACTCTTAGTAGTGAGGTGGCTGAGTTGGGTCCTAGAAACAGGGCCACTGGTTGCTTGCGCTGCTAGGATTTCATTAGTCGTGACCTGAAGCGGATTGACTGGTGACGTATTGGGCCTAAGAACCAGGCGACTTGAAGGTTAAAGAGTGCTCTGGCAAGCTCGCCATTTTGTTACAGCTTGTTGCAATCAAGGTACATGTAGGTATAGACTTAGTAGCGTGAATAGCGTCCCAGCTGTACAAGTGAGCCCTGACAGTTCAGTGAATTCTCTAAGATGTGATTTTGTCTTTCAAATGGTGCTTGTTTCATTGACTTGATTGATAAATCTATAAGGTGGTACAAACAGAGCTTTTCTTAGCACCAGGAGAGGCTTGGGTCCCTTGAGAGGGATTTGATTGAGTGACAGCTGTCTGTTGTTGTTGTTGTTGTTGTTGTTGTTGTTGTTGTATTGTGACCGTTTGCACCTCTTGTCCAGTGTATTCCTACAAATGTGACAGAAACAAATCAATTAGTATAATGTAGTAGGTCTACATGCTGTTCAATTTGGAAATATTTCGATGAAAAAAATTATGAGGACAGCCAGGATTGAATGACGCCGTAGGCTGAGTCCAATTTGTCTGTCAGAGGAAATTTTCCAGTCAGTTTCGAGAAAAAATCTGCTACTTCCCATTGAGAAATTTCCGTCTTTTGTACTACCCAGGAATACGATAATGTTACAACTCTTTATTATCCAATTTTCGCTCTATTACCTGTCAAGTGTTCGCTTACGGAAGGTTAAAAACAAAAGAAAATTTCAAACTTTTAGCTCCAAATATGGTCGCGGTCGCTTATGAGTGGTGGTTGCTTACAAGAGGTTCAAAATATAGTGATTTGACTTGCAAACTTTTGGTATTTTGAAAAACTGGTCGCTGAGGAGAGGTGGTCGCAACCGGAGGTTCAATTGTAAATACATATGCAACATACAATTCTTGGTCAATACTTCCCAAACTCATTAACAATTCATCAAGTTAAAACAAAGAAAATCACAACCGTGAAGGAGGTTTGGATACCCGGTCTTAATTAGCATAGATTTTGACGATTTCACTTCTCCGTTTACTCCTTAGTTTTTGTTTCGACTGAGAAGATATACATGCACCTTGAACACTCGAGAAAGTGTTTCATCGGCTATCCAAACACCTCCAAGTTCGTCAAAAATACTCCGCTGCCCGTCCTATTTTCAACTATCCTCTCGGTGTTTGGATATCCCAATGAAACACTGTCTCTCGTGTTTGATACATTACTTACCTCAAATACTGGCCACCTTGTCGGCATTTCTGTGCCAAAGTTAACAGACCACCACGAAATATCAGCCTCGATGTCTGCTGCCTCAAATGCTTTGTTAAGACTACTGTAGATACTGGATATCCTATAATGTTAATAACATGGTTTTGTTCAAGAATACGTCATGTAACATGTCAATGTCAATTGAATACGTGTGCAACATTTGCATACTTATTAATAGCTTCACTTTGCTAGTTGCCAGAGTATTGTCATGGAAATTAAACGTAGACGAATCCGATGACTGGGCCACATACTTAGAATGAAACAGGCTCGTATTACGAAGGTTGCGTCGCGATGGACACCACCTGGTAAAAGGAAACCTGGTTGGCCAAAAACCACCGGATGCAGACCTGTCATGGCTGATCTCAGTGTGGCAGAACTCACTTGAGGTGAGGCACTGCATGTCGCACAAAATAGGCATAAATGGAGGGAGTCTGTTGTAGCCTTATGTCCCACAGGGAATGAAGAGGATTACATTAAATTAAGTACATGTGTAAGACACTTTGCTAGTATTAAAAGCACATACATGTATGCATACATGTAGCTCAGAAATAACAGTTGCTTCAAACCTAAAACAGAAAACAACCTGCAGGTAACCAATCACTTCAAACATGTCATGCATGATTATTCTACCACATGCTCCTCACTGTGTAAACCACATTACCCCAAGTATATCTGTACACATTCTATCCTTTTTTTGCAAACAATTTATCGCTTAACGACCTACATGTACCTGTTAAAATGTGGTGCCAGTGACATCTGCTGGCAGAAGCTCAGGAAGGTTTGCTTGAAGAAGTTCTTCCGCTCCTCCTCCGACTGCTGACACTTGTTGAACACATAACGCATGTCCTCCATATACTTGGGGTTATAATTTCCGATATCTCTCAGGCTTTCTTCATATCTACCTCTTGTAGTCTGTGCGTCACTAGCAGTTTTTTCTGATTTATCTTTGAGTTTCTTGACTTGTTCCTCTCCAACTGTACTTCCTTCAACACATGCTTCTTTGTAAAGCTTCTCTGCCTGGTCTCTAGCCTTGCAAGCTTGGTAGTATGCCCGTTTACATTTCAGCACTAAAAAAGAAATCAGCATGTATATAGTGTTACAGTACTACATTTGTACAGTCACTGTGGAGCCCCACAATCACTGTTGGGCGACAAAAATCTGGCCATATTAATGGGAAGGCCATATGAAAGGGGTTTCTTCATATGTTCCATAATAATGAGATGGTCATGTTAACAGGGGTGGCTATGAGGTGGCATTCCTCTGTATATTTCATGCAATCAACAGGCATGTTTTCACACTTGCAAGATTCAACAGATCTGCAGATCAGATTCACTAATAACATGCATCTCTTTTAATTACCACTCATGTGCAGTAGCTGACTTACTCAAAGCAGTTATACCACATGTATGCATTTTCCATTCAATACCATTTTTTTAATAAACCAAACTTGTGTCAATTTAAACATCTGCCTAAGTTTTAGTTTTACAAAAATTACTATGAATCATTTTCCTCTTTGATTTCTGTGAGCACTTGGCAGCCAATCTAGCAACATGCATGCCATACTGAAGATTTCAACATACATGTGGTTAAACATGAAATATTAACAAAGTCATAAATATTAACATTAACCTTACCATTGCATTATACATGTAGCAAACATAAATATTAACTAAACAGTAATAGACATGTCAAAGCTTCACTGTACCAGGAATCCAATTCCCTTTCAGAGTTACTGTAGTAGTCATTCTTTTAAGAAATCAAGGAGACTGTGACGCATGCTGCCTCTACATGTACATTATTAAAAATAAATAAGAAATAAATGAATACAAAATATACCTTCATCCTGCCTTTTGGCCCAGGGTTTCTGTGCCTTGCTGAATCCTTCCTCTGCATTTTTGGTTTCTTTCCAGCTTAGCATCGCCTTGTGATAATTCGCTGACTTCCACCTTTGTACATTTCCATGGACTTGGTTACTCAGCCTGATTTGAAGTTCACTGTGGATCTCTGCTAACTGGTCTGCTTCAGTTGTAATGTTGAGCCAGGCACTTTTCACTGATCCATACTCAGTGCCTTTATTGATCAGGTCATTCCACTTTTTGCTCCAACCTGCATTTGAGTAAAAGATCTGTGAAAAAGCTAACCATAAACTTGCAATAGTAACGACCCCCCGAAAGTAGTGACGCCTCCAAAGTGACGTCAAAAAATTGTCGCCTCTAGTAAATCCCGAAAGTAGCAACCCCTGAAAGAAGCAAGCCCAGCCCCACGCCAACTCCACCTACCCGCCAAATATAACGAGACCAAGGTCTAATACAACGGTACAGTTATTTCTCCAATCAATAGTCAAGTGAACAGGAAAATGAACTTTTCTTCGCATTAAAATTTAAAACCCTTCATGCTGTTTTCAACCAGAATGTGCAGTGTAGGTAATAACAGAAATGTTTCAGCTTCAACAAAAGTTGAAAAATTGGCTGATTCTCCCATGCAGTCTGGTCAAAGCAGGAGTGCGCCTGTGTGTGGATGCAGGGAGCTAAAGGAGGAGGAATAGAGATTCCTTGTTTCTATGATGTCACTGTGAAAAAAAGGTGATTAAAGAGCTTAGAAAAGAACTCTAGGAGAAACTTGCACAACCTGTGCCTACAACAGACAACATGCATGTTGTAGACATATGGAGACAACCCCTAAGTGCATTGTGATGATGTCAGTAACATGAAACTGGAACAATGATGAATTTTACCTCGTTTTCATAAAAATGTTTTGTTATGAATTGCCATCTTATATTTCATTAAAAAAGCTCAGTTGCACCAACTTTGTATGATGTTTTTTGCTCCCCAAAAGTAATGACCGCCCAAAAGAAGCGATCCCCCGAAAGTAGTGACCCCCCAAAAGTAGTAAATATTTAATTCTGTAATTTTTAAATTATTCCACAAGTGCATGTTATGGATTTAAGATGGTAGATAGCCAACGAGGCAAAGATCCTGTCAGGTTTTTCAATATGGTAAAATGAGTTTGAAGGGATAAAAACACACATTCAAGAAGCTGATAAAAGACACTGACTATGAGTCTTGTTTTGTCATCTGATATTTGTTTCAGCACATGTTTTGTGCTCAGTTACCTTCTTGAATGCATACTTCTAAAAGGAACAAGTTTCTGCTCTGTTTCTCCCTAGTGATAGATCAATTTGGCCTAATTGTCACTTGGTAACAGGTATCTTTGTTTACTCCTCTACTTTGCTTGTCTTGGATGTTGTGAGCAGGTGCTATTGAGCTATTGAAAACTTTACAAGCAAATACTTGTAAGTTTAATAAGTTCTGTAAAAGTAACACACTCATATATTCATGGTACACTATGTATAAATGATCTACTGGGTTAATTCAGGAAAAGGAAAATTAAACAGCACATCCACTAAATTAAAAATGTTTACAATCTTGATGATCATGAAAGCAACATGCTGTCGACTGATGGTCTGCCCGCAGGCTTTCCAGTGCAAATGATACATGTAGTGTTTAAGTGCACCTGCTTTAAGGCTAGGGAAACGTGGGCAACAATTTTATCCTGCTAATTAAGAGGGCACTTAAAGTGTATACATATTGCCAACACGGCTATATTCGAATCTACATGCAGACCTGCATTTTTGAAAATTTAGTCACACAGAATAACTCACAAAGGTTTCACATCAATGTTAATGTATGAGAAAAAGAAACAAACAGACACAAAACAAAACAAACGAGAAAAAACTAAGAACTAATCAAGGAAATAAAAAGGAGCTAATAAGATTACTGTCGATATGCAAAATGGTTGGGTAAAATAATGACTTTTTTTAAGGCATCTACTTTAAAAGCGTCTGCTATAAATAGAGAGGAAGTCTGAATGTCCTTCCCTTAACTTTCACCTTTAATTCGCTTCTAAACAACGAATCCGCAATCGTGCTGTTAAGCTTAGTAATATACCTCATTGTTGCTAAGAAGATCATGCATCCCCATGCAGAACTACAGACCCAATTGACTTGAGAGAGAAAGTGGAATTTCGTTTCACACCTCTTTAACCACGTAAACCACGCACAGTACTCCATCGAAATTATTGTATGGACGAATGAATACACAATCTGCCCATCATAAAGTCTATTGATCAGTTAAATAAAGATTGTTTTGCTGGATCGATAAAAACACGCCTTGGATCGATGCTAGTAAAAACACGCCTTAGTATTTACCCTGTACTTACCTTGAAGTTTAGCAGCATACAATCCCTCGATTTCGGCACGTTCCGCCAAAAGTTTTAAAAGGTCATCACATAGTTTAGCGCCATCGTCGATTCTCTTGACCGTTCTCTTGTAACTATTCACATCCCAAAAATTAAAACCAGTAAGTGGCGGAGCAGGAGAGTTTGGTCTGACGGAGTTTGCGTCTGAGTTGTCAACTTTGAGGTTGTTATCGCCCCTCCGATCTTCAATGTCTTTCACACTCGGATATAGTGCGGCATCGTTTGGCGATTCCTCGGAAGTTACAGGCCCACTTGAGGTACCTCCTTCAACTTCTGCCTCCATTTTGGAAAATTATAATAAAAATTTCATTTTGGGGAACGTTTACTCTTGGTAGTCAACATCATATTATGCGAAAACATTTGCGTTTCTAATAAACATAAATTTCCCATTTCCCATAAAGTTTATCCCTACCTTGAGCCCACGGTCTATCACAGCGGATGCGATTAGTACTTGGTAGCCTCGCCTGTTTATTTCTTAACAAGATGGCGGAGGCGAGGAGGAAAATCAGTCATGTTGAAGAATATCTTTGATAGCTTCCCAACCCAGAAACGACAACGTTTCGTTGTGATCTCCTGGTAGAAATAAGAGGACTGCCATCCTGTTGATGAATTATATTACGGAAACAGTGATCGGAGAAGAGTTCGAGTTTACATCAGCCCATGACGTCACCTGTATCTAATTTTGTGGATGTTTCCCTTTGACTGCCGTAACTATGCTTGAGAAGTCAAATGTCGCACATTTGGCTGGACTTCCAATGGATTGATATTCTTCAACGTTGCAGCCAGCTTCTGGTTTAATCTTGAGGAATTCGAGAACTACCCATGTGTAATGAAATTTGATTAATCCGACCCAAAGTCCACGTATACTCTCGTAGTCACGCACATGTATACGGAAGACGTTTCGATTCAGAACTGACCCCGTTAATTATTCTTTGTCTGATGTTCAATCGCTTATAAGACGATGAATACCGAGGAGCTGGAACTGTTATCCGACTCGAAGTATCGACAGTTTATCAACGCCGTCGAAAAAGCTCTTAAAAGCTTTGAGTATTCGAGTGAGTGGGCGGACCTGATTTCTGCTCTCGGAAAATTAAACAAGGTAAGTTACTGTAAACTTAAAATATCTTTTTACTTCACGAGGCGGGCGCCAGTATAAACAGAGAATTCCTTGTTTGTTACTAAACAAGAATTAATAATATGCAAACGCGCGCATGTTATTTAGTTCTATACAAATAAGATTCGAAAATGCTCGACTCGTTGGATTAGCTGTCATTGGATTCTTATATGTAAACACTAATTTCAGACAGTTATTACCATGACATGGTTTATGTCAAGAATAAAGACAACTGTGATTAATGTTCCTCCTTCCAAGTCAGCTATAAAGAGAGCATTGATGACCTGAGTTTTTCATGTATTCAATAAGTTTTTTCCCAATTTTCAACATTTATCTCTGTATTAGAATTTGTGATCCGCGAAGAAAGTTTGCAACAATTCCATCTTTTATTGCCCAAGATGGGATTTTTTTTAATAGATGTTATCCATAGTTAGTTGTTCAAAATGCACCCTACGCTTGTCTATATGGAAGTTTACTTTTCAAGCTTTTAGCACCTTTGCACTAAATTTAATTGGGTATTTTTTTAAATTCCTGTTAATCTGAGTATTCCTTGTGTTAAAATGTTCTGGTCTGCAATTTGAAATCATTTCTGGCTTGGGGTTGAAATAACAAAGTTTGATGCAAAGATGTTAGGTCTGAAATTCTCCAGAACTTTCTCCTTACATACATGTAGCTGTAAAATTTGCATCAGGTTAATGTCAACATGCTTTCACCATCTGAACAATAGTTTTATTTTGTACACTTTTTGTACACTGGGGCTGTCAATAAGGGCTGTAACCTGTAACACCTGTTTAGGCTGAGTATGTTTGATGGGCCTGTGATGTTATGGGTGAACTTGCCTGTAGCTGATACAATTCACCCATAAATTGTCAAGTTTGTTACGGTTGTGAAGATCTGAAGGCTACAGTTAAAGCAAAACTCATTGACTGCTCTGTGCACAGTGTTAGTAAAAGATAGTCGATCAGTTGCCTCGCACCTGATTATACATGTACATGTACCATACTTTCTCTATCAAACACCCCCAGCATTTATTTCAAACTTGGCCTTGTGAATGCAGCATTTATTTGGCTTTTACTGTTTATTTGAGCCTGGAGTTTATCAGAGGTTTTGTTTTCATTATTTTTGAGAGCTAAAGATCTTATAATTATCCCTATAGATTGTTATACCTTGGATATAAATAACGTGAGGGTCCTATTTACAAATCTATTTGGGATACCCAACGTTTGTTCAGGACCCGGCATTAAATCAAAAAACATTTGATACCATATGACATGTCACTTACTTTTCAGGTGTTACAAAATCACACAAAATTTAAGGTACTACCAAGAAAGCTCACCATTGGAAAAAGACTAGCTCAATGTATGCACCCGACACTGCCAAGTGGAGTGCATCTGAAGGCACTAGAAACTTACGAACTCATCTTCAAACGGATTGGCCACAAAGGGCTCGCGCAAGATTTATTCATTTACAGCGCTGGACTTTTTCCTTTGCTGGGAAATGCTGCCATGTCGACTAGGCCTGTTTTGATGACTATGTATGAGAACTATTTCCTTCCGCTTGGAAAAGCATTGCTTCCTGGTTTACCAGGATTGCTGTTGGGACTTTTACCAGGAATTGAAGAAGGGTCTGAATACACTGACAGGTTTGTACTAACTGTAGATACAATGAACATCTATCCAGTTGGTGATCAATTCCTTGCAGATAACTCATTGCATGAATTTTGTTTGGCAGGCTGACATCTTTGAATGCAAATGATTCTACAGCTACATGTATTTTGATCATATAGTCACCTCAAACATATTAAGTTAATGATTAACTGTCAGCTATTATTTTTTCAAATTAATAGAACCAATTACATGTAGTAGTTCTGGCAGCAGGCCTTGTAGGAAGCCCTGAATAACAAGCCTTTATATAAAATTTTTATTTCCTGACTCAACCTTCATGACAATTCTTTAATAAAATTGATTATTAAATGAGATGCAGTACCTGATATTTCGGTTGCTGGGTTCTCTTGTAATGACTGATGGTGTACACTTTGTTTTATGACCTCAACAGCTCACTTTCATATTTATACTGTTCTACTTACAGCTTGTTAAAATCCTCAATTTCATTTTAAAATTTCAAATTAAAGCAATTTTCAGAACAATTGAGCCTTATATCTGGTGGATGATTCCATTACGATGGTCTAGGAACTTGTCAAGTACAAATTTGCCATGACACTAAAATGTGTGATGCTGTTGTCAGGAGTCAATGGCACTATATGTAGGTGAATAAGTATCTAAAAATAATATTAGACACTACTTGTATGTTTTATTTTTTAAAATATAAATTGACTCATTGTTTCTGCTGTTTTGCATAGGACTATTTCACTGCTGGGCTCCTTCAGTGAGAACACGGACAAAAACATTTTCTACACGACCCTTTGGGGGTGCATTTATTCATCAGCTACCATTCGCCTGCCAGCTGTCACCTTTATACTAACAAGACTGAATAAGAAAGGAGCTGGAAAACAAAAATACCTCGTAGGAAATGATATCCATGTTTTAGTAAGTAACAAAAGTTATTGATAATTAATTCCTCAATTTAATCCGCCATTGTAGGCATGTACCTGTAATGCATGCAGTCAGCTATGTAGCTCTAATATTTCTCTTGGTGGCTGCCATACTTATCCTAGATTTCTTGGGCTTTGTAGCCTTAAGATCGGTTTATGCTGTGAAAACTGGGATGAGCTCTGGACATTCTGCACAATGTAGTCTTAAACTTAGCAGTTATAACAGGAAGTGACTGCAAGAAATGTTGCTTCCTCCTACCATTCTGGTTAGGTCGCCTTAACACAGAGAGATCAAAATAAAAACGACCAAATTTAGATCTCACAATTTTTCTCAACAGGTTCAAGCAGTCAGTGTGGCTCTTAGAGACAGCAGTGTTCTCGTCCAGCGGAGTATGCTTGATTTTCTTCTTGCGTTTCTTCCGGTGGATACAAACTATCTCCTGTCCAACGAAAAGGTGACGTTGGTAGCAGCTGCCTTAGAAGTCTTGCTACGAAGAGACATGTCTTTGAACAGACGTCTTTACACATGGCTACTAGGAACGAATGCAGCAAAGAATGAATCGTTATCGAGGACCGATAGCGTTTGTAGTAGCGATGCTGATCACGAAGGGCCGACGGAGACCTTCTTCAGCTTGCATTCGAGGCCGCTTGTAATCGAGGCCGTAAGGAGACTGTTTCAGAATCACGACTCTGTCGACAAAGGGGATGCCAATGGATCTAAGAAAGCGCAGAGGTTAGAAGTGCTGAAACCATTTCGATTGCTAATCAGTCTTTTGGACAAACCTGAAATCGGCGCCTCGATCCTTGAAGACGTTTTACTCGATGTTTTCAGGGCATTGTACAATCAGTGTAAAGTGCTAAGAGAAAATGATGCCACTTTTGAAGAGAGTGACCGAAGGGACTCGATCGAGAGCCTGGTTCTTGATAGTGGCGCGGCTATTGCAGAGTCTTCGAAGACCAAGCTGATAGATGAACTGATTAAAACAGCCAACTTGCTCTTCAATGCCTTCGAACCATACTTTATGTGGGAATACATAGCCAAGTTGCTTTCGGAATGCGATAGACCACCAGTAGCGAGCGAGGAGGTCAATGGAGTTGAAAACTGGGAAGATCACAAGGAGAGTAAATTTGTTGTTACTCCATCTACGACAAACTGCTCGGAAGTGTTTCGTTTAACAGATTTCATTCTGGACGTTGTTACTTTGGTAAGTCGAGTAGTATCCTCAAGGTGGCAATCTTAATCTTTCCAATCTCAATTATTTTTCTTTCATTTGGTTTTATTTTTATCACTTTGACCTTTGGCCACCCTAATATAGTATTATTTTGAATTCAGGTTTTCTCTGATTCGAAAGTAATCAGTTTAATCCAAAAACAAAGAAAAGACTCGAAAGAAAAGACTCGGGACGATGTACAATGCAGCTCTACTTTTAAGCGCTCTTCAGTTCCATCTAAACGGTAGCACGGATGCTATAAATCCATTTCGTCTTCTCTTTTTGGTCTTCTTAAATCTGCTTTAAACAAGAGTGAATCTTCTTTAAAGAGTGTATCTTGGCCGACAAATCTCTATTAAGCCACCAGTGTTGTTTACTATGACAGCTAAACTATCTGTCTCAAACGGAAATTGTGAGGTAATTTGTTCTGGAAATAATCTCCAAAGAACATCCTTTACAAATACAGAGCATTATGGCTGCTCCTTATGATATGCTCCATACACAGCTAAATTCTACTGCTGGTCTTAAAGTTCTTCGAGATCGTTTGAGATACACAGAGGACTCAGAACCCATCAGACACTAATCTTCAGTATTTTTTGTTTCCCTTTATCTAGGAAGCCGATGTGGAGATCCAAACAGAACACTGGCCTGAACTTCTGCGCAAGATTACAATCGAAATGACAAAACGCTGCGAGACAATGACTCTGGAGGATGTTAAAGAAGGGATCTGCCTGTGTTCCAGACTTCTCTCCAAGGTGATGCCCTCTATGAAGACCAGAGACAAAGGGAGGAACGACTCAAGATGGGACGCCGAGAATAAAGATAGAAAAAAAGAGTTGGAAGGTTCTGCAGAGCATGAGCTGAAGGAGTGGAGTATAATCGACTTAAAAAGTGCTAAGGAGGACAACAAAAAGGTCGATCGTGCTCCAGAAAACTCACTGGAAAGTTCTCAGGAGGTATTCGTTGAAGAAATGGCTGAAAGTGAAGATACCGATGAGGAAGAAGACACAAAAATAGACTCGGTTGTGGAGTCGAATGAAAAAGAATTGAATTTAATGGAATTGAATTTATTGGCGGAGCAACGTGATGCTGGAATTGATTCAGCGGATAATAACGAAGATACTCAGGACGAGCTAGATGAATGGAGCGACTTCCAAGAGGTGGAATCTTCAAGTGATTTGAATGCTGTGAATCCCGCAGATGGACGAGATAAGACTCTTGTCAAGTCTGGAGAGAACGTGCTACCAAAGAACTCTGAGCATCTCTTTCAACCGTCTCTCATTCAAGCTTGTGTGAAATATTTCCAGAATTTCTTCGCCAAGTTTGTTGTGGAAAGAGTGATAAAACACGTCAACTCGCTTCGTGTTAGCAACGAAAGCGCTTCAGGAATGATGAGCAAAGAATGTTACACGACTTTGCGGGCGAGTGGAATCGTTAGCGATGCCATGTGGAAACAAATCGAAAAAGCGTGTGATGTAACAAGGGATGAACTTGTCGAGGACGCCTGTAAGACGCAAACGAATCTGAAGGCGAGAAGAAATGTTACTGGACCGACCGCGCTCGTTGCTTCGTTCAGGTCGGTGCAATTGTCCAAGAATTGTGCCGAGGCATTTGCGGCAGCCTGTAAACTGTTGCTGAAATTGTCGTGCTTTCCAGTCTGGGGTGGCAAGGATTCGGAATCACAGAGAGCAACAACTGATATAAAAGAAGGTGTGTAAGATTGACCGGCAATTTTCGGGCTCAAAAGACTAATTCTTTTTTATTTACTGATTGGTACACACAGACTGTAACGTTTTTTTAGAGAATGTGGATCAAGACAGTACTTAGACAGTATTTTTCTCTCTATACTTAATGTAACTTGACTTATCAGTAACTGTTTTCTTTCCGATCAAGTCTCCAAGGTGTCGTATCTCCCAGAATGGCTGCAGTCTCTAATCATGTGCTGTTTCGAGGTCAGCGAGTTTAATATCCAAAGTTCAGCGGTTGGCACGCTTCTCGACTTGATCAACCTGACGCTATCTGTCAATGCTGGCCACGGCCATGGACCCAGGCCTTCCGCGCCCGTGGTGGTTATCCCAATGATTTCCAAGCAGTCTTTGGGGGTGATTGAGAAGTCGGATTTGTACGAGGTATGGTTCAGAAATATTTTGTTTGAAAAGTTTGTCGTATGTATAATACTTGACAATTAGCTAGATCATCAGGGTTACCACGGTCAGGAAAAGTCAGGGAAAATTAAATTTTATTCAAGGTTAGGGAGTTTTGTATCAGGTCAGGGAATTTCTAAATCCCTGTTCAAAGTCAGCGAAAAGTCAGACAATTTTATCTTAAAGTTGCCCCAAATTATTTTATTAGATGTTCTCGTATAGACAAGGCGATTTAAAAAAAAAAAAAAATTGTTTGAGCCATCCTCATTTTTTTTGATTCATGGCCGGAATAATCATCCTGCAAGGTCAGTGAAAATTGCCTTACAGGCGCCAAATACAGTCAGTGAAAAGTCGGGAATATTTTTTTTGTTCCGGTGGGTGGCAGCGCTGAATTCATTACTTCATGATGCATAGTTAAGTCTGGCTTTCAAGCTGTGTCGTTGTTACGTTTTACTCGTGATTTGAATATGAACTCGCCCAACAAGCTTGTCAAAACCAGCATAACCTAAAACTAAAAAATATTGTATCCCACACTTAAATGTCCATAATAGGATATCTGAGTTTTGATTTGTGGTCAGGGTCGCATTTATTTAGCCGCACCGTTATAGTTAAATACAGATCCAAATCGACTCGGAATACTCACCTCTAACTTGTAAACTTTTTTCCTAAATAACAGGTGATAGCCGAAAGTTTGTGGGATCATCTCAAGGTAGACACCACCCAGTTCCATCAGAGAATAGTTGAACTGTTTTTACAGCTTCACAATTTGACTGCGTCTCCATCTCTTTGCGCAAATGTCATTGGAAATTCACTGGTAGATATCAGCAAGGTAAATGACAAACCGTATTTGCCTCATCGTGCTGCCATATACGTTATTTTTAACGGACAGTAAAATTGAGTTAAAACAGTAGCATTAAGTCAAATTCGACTGTTTTTTTTTTAATTTCAGTTGTCCACCGACGTGAGCCAAAGGCTTCAATCTGTAGTTTTTTTCCTTATTTGAACAATATTTATTCCATTGCTTTTCTGTATAGGGAAATCTTTGCTGACATCGTTGTTATCAGTTTTCCTCATGAACGTGCGGATTTGCGTGCAGATGTACTATTACTAGATTGGAATCGACCCCAAACATTATAAAGAGCTCTTGAGACCTTCGGGTGCGATTTTTTGGAGGACATTGCAAAATGTCTGGGTGGCAAAAGCGTTAATGAGCTCATGTGTTCTTTGCAATCAGTTTTGAGTTTTTCAACCCATATCACACAAAATAAATTTAGTAGAATCTGCTCAATTTTCTTTGGACCCGTGATCGTGCCATACTCTTTCAATACTCAAAGTTGATTTTTTTGTAGCTCGAGCTGCTAACGCTAATGGGACAAATATTGTATTCTAAGAAGAGATTCCCCTATGTTTGTTATTCTAACCTTTTTGGGGCTTCATTATCTTATCATTTCAGGGAGTGTCTCTACAGGGTCACTGGAAATTCGCTGTATTCTGGCATGTTGCCAGGAATGTCGTAATTCAGGATTCTGGCAGGACATCAAGACTTGGGGAATTCCGAACACTTGACAGGTAGAAAACCTGCAATATTGTGCCAATGTTCCGTGCTCTTATATCCTCTTGATGTGTGTGGGGGTTAGCGTTTGACCACAACGATGACGCCGATTGAAACAATGAATTTCTATTAAAAATGTCTCACAATTTTAAGCCTGGTTTTAACTATGACATAAGCACAAGCACAAACATGAGCATAAGCATAAGCACAAGCACACGGTAGTAAGGACGTGCACAACATAAGCATAAGTACAAGTAGAACAAAAAGTTTTGTTCTTCTTGTGCTTATGTGTAAGTCAAGTGAGAGTACGCTGCTGTAAGGAGGAATGGAAGCGACCCATTCTGCGCATGCCTACGTGCTTATACTTGTGTTGTGGGCGTCCTCACTACCACTATGATTATTCTTATGCTTGTGCTTATGTCGTAGTGAAAACAGGCTTTATAGATGCCGTTCAGTTTGTCAATAGGGACCTTAAGATGCGAGGACGGGAAGGCCAGGACGGAAACGGCAGTGGACGCGGGAAACTTTCGCGGGTCCCGTTGGGTCGCCAAAAACAAAATACTTTAGATGTGTTTTCGTAAAGAACGGCGACGTCAATAATTCGAACTTCGCACAAGCTGTTCCCGGAAGCAATGATATCCTTTAGACTTTAAAAGAAGAGAAATCTTATCCTATCAAGCTTATACGATAGTGAACAGCGATGCTGAATTTCTTTTTCTTTATAAGCGAAGCAAACATCTGTCAATATTTTAATAGAGAAACCTGAATTTCCGTATGAATCTGGTCGACCAGCTTCAGATGGCTTTTTTCCACCAGAACGTTTCAGAAGAATATTGAATATAAGACGTTTGGTGAATATTTCAATTTCCATCTGTGATTGTAACAAGCCTTATAAAAATAAAACAAACGTCGCATCAAGTTCGATCCGGGTAGTATAAAAAAAAACTAAATATCAGTTTGAAATGGTGCGTTTTATTTGCTCGATAGATTCTTCCATGGCATTCATTCTTACTACATTTTATCGCCTGTACTTACACTGATGTATTCTCAATGCATACAGTTTGTATTTAGTTTTGAGCTTGCACACTCGTGACAGCGTCTGAACAGTGACTGAAATACAAACGAAAGACAAGGAATATTTTTATTCACATTTTCGTATCTCAGCGTAGTATTCTACACTACAAATACGAAAAATGTGAACCTTATAAACATTCTTATCAATATAACCGAAAATAAGGTCGATTGGAACATTTGTCGGGACAAAACAAGAGCAAAGTACTCACGTTTTCGATACGACGGCTAGTCGGGGGAAATGGCGTCCTCGACGAGACGAGGACGGCGGAGTGATGAGTCGAGAGTTCTCGTGCGAATGCCCGGTTGAGTAAATTTACTTCCGGTAGCCGTCCTAGTTCGTCCCGTCCTGGTATCTTAAGGTGCCTAATATATCGGAGTCAGATCATTTCCTCTGCTGGAAGTAGAAAGCAGCACGAAAAATTCTCCGTCGTAGTTCATCTGCAAACACGGAGAGTCAGACGGCTAAGAAAAGTATCTTGTTTAGTAAACGCAGATGCAAAGCCATGTTTTAACCCTCTTTCGGCCTTCATTTGGGGAAGTTCTCATTGTCGTTAACAGTTTTTTTATCCTCTGATAAACTTTTCTCATGTTTTACGTTGATTTATCGTAGAGCACTGTTTATTATGCTTGATAGCCTGCAAAATGAAGAACCAGAAATAAGGTAAGTCAAAGTGCGATTTAAATAACTTAGCTGTTTGGTTTAAACACTTCTGTACCCTCGTTCCTGAGTATGCAAAGGTAATAGCTATTAAAGTGTTAAGGTCAGTGTTAGAATAAATCCGAAAGTGCGATACAGGTGAAACTACCGGTGATATACTACGAACTTCTTTGATACTTGATGTCCCCCTCCCCCCATCAACATAAAGCAAAGGAACGCGAGGTCGTCCTATAAATGAAAAAAATAATCCTTATTTGGTTTTTTTTCCTCCCCAGTGTATTAACTCAACACTGGCTCGCCCATGCTCTGCAGCACGGGGACCTCGGGCGAATTATCGATCCACTTCTTCTATTGCTACTTCATCCAGTTACAGCACGGGTTTCAATCCACTATTTGTACTCCCTGTTCGACTCCAAAATGGCTAGGAAAATGTCTAATGCACGAGGATCCGAGAGGAAAACCTTTAACGACGTCAAAGTTTATCCGAAGACAGAAATCGGGGCCGCGACTTTGGGTAAACAAAAGAACGAAAAGGTCAACCGAAAACCAGGATTTACTTCGGAGAGCACTCGGGAATCAGGCGATAGTAAAACCACAAGTCCGAGTGGGCCGAGTGAAGTCGAACATTCGACGGATACGGACGGTGATGGAGCTGAGGCTGACGATGAGAATGAAGACAACGAACCGAAAAAAGGTGCGATATACTAACCTTGTTTTTTAAGTTTTAAGTTGGTGTGCTCGGACAATTTTGTACTTACACAGAAACCTTAGTCATCCTAAAATCTTTGCTGCGTTCATGAAAACATACTTTCGCTGCGTTGGCGGGCGCATAATATTTTGTTAATATAACGATCATGAGCAGAGTTACAAAGATTTTTGTGGTTATCTGCACAACCTGGGTGCATGAAGAAAGATTGCAAATGTCCTTTTGCAGGAAAGGCTTGTCGGAGTCAAACTTTATGTGATCTCTGAGAATTTCACCATTTTTACTTTATAGGAAAGGAAAAAGACGACTTACCTAACCAAGCCCCACAGTCCCCTCCCCCGCGCAAATCACTTGTCCATCCGCTGGACCAACACAAACTTCTGTACATCTTACATTACGACTCTCAGCTGACCTTGTACGCCTTCAGCACGCTGCAAACAATCCTGATGCGCGCTCCTCACCAGTTCGTGTGCGCGTCATCCACCACAAGTATCAGTTCATCGAACACGCCACACCAGGAGAAGATCAAGGAGCTGTTGATCAGACACCGACGGTCCCTACTGGGGAAGGGATTTTATGGCGCTTTGTACGACAGTCCTGTTTCGCCGACAGGTGTGTGGGAATGGACCTCGGCGACGCAGCGGCCATTTTGAATTCTATTGGTTCAAATAGCTAGGATGCTTAGGGGGTAAATACATACTGATTTGCCCCCTGAGCATCCCAGAATAACTATTGAAACAATAGAATTCAAAATGGCCGCCGTATCGCCGAAGAGGTCCGTTTTCATTTATGCTGAATGGTGAGAAACCGATCGGCGTGTATAAAGGGGGCCAGCGAAAAAGAGACTGACGTCCCCAACATACAGATAATTAATTAGCTTACTACATTTTCAGCAATGAAAATGCAGTAGAACATTCAGTGGGACCCTTGCCGCTTTCTTTAACTTAAATTGACCGCCACATATCAAGAGAAAAACAATTACACTCGACTGAAAACCTTTTTTCGTCTGTGTAGTGTTTTGAAAAATTACTTTGACGAAAATCAGTCGTTAGCGTTCCGTTTTGCAAAATTCGGAAAACTCAGGAAACCAGTCAGGATTGTCCTTTTAGTCGTGGAGCAGTTTGCCGTTTAGAAAACGATGTGGTGATATTTGATTCGTTTTCAGGACCTGCTCACAGCGCACGCCTCTTCGGGGGCCCTTTGATCTACCTCAAGCCCAGCACCAGCAAGTACCTTGAAGTTCTCATCTCTGTAAGTCTGTACTTCATTAGAAGCGAGTATTCTAGTCATCTACAAGTGCAACCTGAAGACATAGACGGCAATGTTCAGGTTCAGATGGCGAGCACGGAGCTTCTGTTAGGTGTTATGTGGCAACTGGTCGAGGTCGTGAAGGAGAGCGGTGCTGGATTTGGGACATACATCAGTGACATGTTCTCTCGTTGTAAAGTTCAAAAGGCATTGCTTCATTGTCTTCTTTCGACTTTGTACGAGCGAACCGGAGTGAGAACGTCTAGCAAGTCTTCTTCACCAACTGTTAACTCCAGTCACGTGCACGTCAGCTCAGAAATAAGCCAATCGCAGGCGCAAGCGTTTCAGGTCAAACTAGTCAAGCTTGTTCAGTCGGTGTTCATCCTAGAATCCTACATTCACTCCGCTGTAACTATCTCCCAAGAAACTGCCGGCAGCCACGGCACGCCGCCTCCGAGCAAACCCGAGAGTCCCGCGAAGGTTTCCGGTGACACGAAAGTTACTCAGTCGGCTCATCGCTACCTTCCTGGGAAGCCATTAGCGGAGCAGGGTATGTTGTTGTCAGCGGTTCTTCACGGGCTCAGGCATGATGAGCCCGATATGCATTATGAGTGGTTGCAGTTCGTGATCACGTGCTTGTCACACATGGCAATGCAGCTGCGCACGTGGGTAGTCCCTGTGGCTGAGCACTTGTGTCGGATTCTAGAACGACTGACGACTCTGTACATCAAGGATAAGGACAAAAGGTCTGCCAGGAGAGGCAGTAATGATGAGTTTGGCACAAGGTAAAAAGGGATCTCTAAAATACAATAATTAGTGTTCCGATGATATGGGGAAGTTTCATCAGAATACTGGGTTATATATGTAATAACAGTCTTTTAGATTGAAAATATCGATATCTATGGTCGGTAACTGGTCATCGACGCTCACTTGAAGAAATGACAAAAAGTCCTATTATCTTTAATGTTGAACATACTGGTAATAGTCATAGCAAAGAAGTTGTTCTTTCAGACTTTGTTCTGCTGTGTTAACAAGACTTTTTTTCACAAACAGACGACCTGAAACTGATGCTTCCAATGTCCCCCCGGACTACATGGTAACCCTGTTGGAAAGCTTGGCATCAATATGTCACTACTGCTTGCGTGACAACACGACACCTCAGTCACCAGCCCTCTCTCTGAAGCCTCGGATCGCTCGGTCCAACTCTTCGCCCGCTGTGGGTGTGAATAGCGACTTAATCCAATCCAGTGGTAGCTCTGTCTTCACCAATCTCCTGCACGCGTTTTCAGTGCAGTCCGCGCCAATCAGTGATGTACCCAGCGTGGAAGTGCCAAAGCACATTTTGGACGCCCGGGAAGGCTTGCTGAGCGTTCTGCCCAAAATTTTGTCCTCGTTGTTCACGGTTTGGAGCACGTGGAGTCCTCAAAGGACTGATTCAACCGGCCAGCGGCTTCCATCTGAATGTCCGCTCAATTTGATGGGCAGTCCAAAGGTAGGCATAGCAACTTAAGCTCTGGATGAAAGGTCCTTCGTTAACTTAGCTACTGACCACCGATGTGTAACATTAAACACTTAACGATTGGCCCTAAGGGAAAAAGTGAGGGTCGACTGTTCCCTGTGGGGCCAGTCAAGTGTAAAAATAGAACAACCTGCGAAAAAATAATTTTCTTGACGTCGTCTGGCGCATAATTTGCCGCGGTTTAAAAGTGTACGACCTGATCACGTGTTAGTCGAAAGTTCAAGTTATTGTTTCCCAAGGGAGTTAGTGAGTTGTGACCCATGACGCGTGACACGTTCTCCTCCAATTGAAATGAAACAAAAGTGTTTATTCAATGTATTATCGTCTTTCATTTTCAGGCTGTACAACAACAGATCCTTCAGCTGCTGACCCCAATCACCATGAATCACACCATTGTATTCCTGGCCTCGCTGGCTGACGTTTGGTATCAACGGCGGAGGCGAGAGGGATCTGGGATCAAGGCAACGAGAGCAATCCCATTAGCTTCTGAAGAACAGATTATCGTTGTAGATATCGTGTACGCTATCAAGGTAGAAATATCTTTGAAAAGAGTTCTTTTCTTAATGCAAGCTTATCAATTTTCAAAGCGCAAGTCTTGAAGAATATTTAAGGAGATTTCCATTTACCAACTATTGAAAAACTGATAGTTCCTCAGTGATCAAAAAACTGCTCACCGTCTTTCATTTAAGGGGTCATACACTCGAGACTCATTCAGAGATTTAAAAGTAAACATATCCTTGTACAACATAATAAACAGTGCCACATGAAAACAAAGCTTAGAAACTTTCATTTGAATGGCCACATCAGCAGACTTAAAAGTTAGAGTCGCATTGTATTGTATACGTGTAATTAACAGTACCATATGAATTTACTGCTCATTCTCTTTCATTTGAATGGTGACACACTAGGGTTTTATCCACGGACTTAAAAGTGAAAATCACTTTGTACAGCATAATTAACAGTACCGTATGAAAGTACTGCTCAGTAGCTTTCACTTGAATGGCAGCGACCCACTAGGGTTTCATCCACGGACTTAAAAGTAAGAGTCGCATTGTACAGTAAACAGTTTTATTTAAAAGTTCTGCTCAATAGCTTTCATTTTGAATGGTGGCTGAACGTCAGCTGTCTCCACAGTACTTATGGACAATATGGTGCTTTAACAAGAGACACCTGCTAGCCACTAATTGCCAATATTCTAAATCACCCTTAGCCTTCACGGTTAACGTATAACTTATCCTTGTTCACAGGCGTTGTCAGTAGAAGACATGATAGACAATGTAAAACAGATCCTGCGCCAAGTTGTCATGAGCAAAGACAAGACCACACCCACTCAGTCAGGCCTGGAAGTCAACATACTGCAGTTTCTGTACGAGTATTTGCTCAAAGCATCGGAAAGCCAGTTGATTGTTGTGCGATCCTCTCTTTTATCTCTCATGAAGGAAGGGCTTCAGCTCAACTTTCCTCCAGCACTGTTCTTGTTATTGGTTATCTTGCGGTCATACGTGCAGAACATACCGTTACAAGAGGACAAGAAAGTGCGAAAGGAGTTACAGGTAACACATGTTTTCATTTTGATTTACTGTAGTGTGAATAGAGAGGTGAGTTCACCCTATTTAGGAGATCATTTTGATACTGAGTTAAAAATGCAACAAAAACAGACTGAAAAGCTCACAGAGTCCAGTCTAGTGCGGCTGGAAGGAAAACGCGATCTGTGAGACATGTGCACAGGTGATTGCAACGGCGACTACGTTGCGATATATGAAAATTTACGAAGTATATTTTTGTGATGTACTAAATTGCCTTCTAATCGTCGGAAATCTCAAAGTAGCAGCTTCCTAAGGTAGAAAAACACCAGTTAGATTAATTAATAATATGGAACAAGGATGAATAATTCTGGGTGCGATTCGTACCGGTTACGAACAACAAGCTTGAAATTCTTGGGTTTAAATTCTTCAAGATGCGTTATCCCTGACATAGCTTGTCCTCCTTGGGCGTTGTAAGAATATGCAGAAAATGATAGTATAAGGAAAACACAAGTTTGATGATCAGTTTCTGTCTTCTCTATTCAAGCAAGGGAATAAAGCTTGAGGTATCCCTCAGGCCAGCGCTGCTCTTATCTCGTGTTTTAGTTGCATGATTCCACTACTAGTATTATTTTTTTCTCTTCCCCCTCAAGTGGGATGATAATCCACCCCGGGACAAAATTAAACTCCCTACCATTCAATTCTCCGCACTGTCAGAATTATGTTTTTTGCTTGAGACCCTAGCAAGAGATCCAACCTGGACTGCTAGGCCCGCGGCGTCTAGTGCACTCAATATTACATTAGAAACGAGCCTAAAGAAAATACGCTTACTATTTGCATAACTCGATGAAACATAGAACTATCACGAGCTTTTGACGTAATAATGGCGCCAGCAAAGAGGATTTACATTTTGATGATCAAAGTAACAAGTTGTTTTCTTTTTTCCGTCGCGGTGTTTTCTAAAAGCAATAGAAAAATGTTCTCCGTGTTTCTATCACTAGGGGAAGTTTGGGAGAACTCGAACTCGAAAAGCTGTGGATATAGTCGCCTGTCGGCTCGTCACAGCATTTCTCGTTCTCTCAAACTTCAGATTTCTGTCGCGTGATAGTTGACGATGACGCAGCCCGAGTCAACTATCACTCAGAAATCGAGAGCAAATGATCTAATTATTTTAGTATAAATGTACTAGTCGTTCAAAACTTTATCAAAATCCACTTCACTGACACTGCGGAAACGCAAAGAAATTGCCGTCGTTTTGGTAGCAAACTCACACTGCTCCGCAACTCACTAGATAGTGAGTAGTGTAGCCAATCAGAGAACGCCATTCTTGATAGAACACAAGTAGATATATACTAAAACTCGATAGAAACACGGTACAATAAATAAAAGCTACGACAACTCTTAATGTCTCGTATTTGTGAAATTAACCAGGACATTACACAGCGCCTAGTGGAGGCGTGTAACACGGTGGCGGGTTCATCACTGGAAAACGCGGCGTGGTTCAGACGAACCCTGGCTGTCATCCCACAACAGGATGTCGCATCCGACCAATCAAGCAACGTCGAATCCGAAATCTCGGAGGCCGAGCCTCCAGTGCCACCTCCCCCTGTACCCAGCGGTAATACCAGCAATACAAGCAGTTATAGTGCCCAGGCTCTCTTCGTGTTGGCAGAAGTGCTCGCCCCAGTCTTAGATATGGTGTTTGGAAGCGATGAGAAGGAACGAATGACGAGTTTTCTGACAACTGTTATGTACAATGTGACGCCGTTTCTCAAGAATCACAGGTAAATTATCTTTGCCCTTCCCAATATAATAACATGATGTCTTTGTTGCGTTGTCCACCCCCGTTTATTAGTAGCCCTTATTCACAATCGCCACCATATTGGCTTTCACATTATGATACAAATTGAGCTGGTGATCTTTTAGAGGGGTTAGGATTGGGGTTGGGGTTGGCAAACAAGGCATCATTGGAGTTTTCGTTACGCCGATTTTGTGTTCCAGGTTTAATTTTGTCTCGCCCTCGACTACACTTCTGCAGTACTTAGTTTTCCTTTGATTCGAAGGAACATGGGCGAAGATTGAAATCATTTCAATCGAGGCAGAGTTTTAAATCACACCATCTTCAATTCAGTTCTAAGCGTCCTGTGACCAGGTTGAGAAAGTGCACAAAAGTAAAAAAAATGGGAGTTGACAAAATGAATATCTAAGGCAGATCGCGTTGATGAAAAACGAGTTTCCAAACGTGTTGGTGACGCGTTGACTTCTTTTTGTCAGCGAGTTTAAAACGCGTTTGATGGTTTGCTTATCTCCGAGCGGTACTGTAAGATTGGTGCCGAATGTCAAATTTGGAGACCATCATGGCGGCTATTTTGAACACGGTTTATTTACGTTTTGTTTTTGCTGTTTATTCCAGCCCACACAACGTGCCGAGCTTCCGCGCCTGCTGCAACCTGCTGGCTTCTTTAAGTGGGTACCAGTACACCCGCCGTGCTTGGAAGAAAGAGGTCATGGAACTGTTACTGGACCCGAATTTCTTTCAAATGGACATCTCATGCATTGGAAGTTGGCGGACAATTATCGATAACTTGATGACGCAAGACAACACGTCATTCAAAGAACTGATGACGCGTGTGGCTGGCTTGAGTCAGAGTGCTTCTATTAACATCTTTGCTAACAGAGAACAGGTACATTGCCCTCTATGCCATTTTAGACTCATTTTGTTATGGTTCTTTGTTTTCTAGGGTTTAATCTGTGGTTTAACGTTTTTGTTGTTGTTTGTTTTGTAGGAAATGGAACAACGCGCTCAACTTCTTAAGAAACTGTCATTCACAATTTTCTGTAGCGAGGTTGACCAGTACCAGTACGTTCTGCCAGAAATACAGGAGCGCCTCGCCGAGAGCCTGAGGCTGCCCCAGTCTCCAGTCGTCCACGAACAAATCTTCCTGTTCTTTCGGGTGTTGATATTGCGCATGTCTGCGCAGCACCTGACGCCATTGTGGCCGACGATCGTGTCGGAAGTGGTGCATGTGTTGCTTCAAATGGAGAGCGATCTAAGCACTGATGGCAAATCACAGAAGCAGAGGATGGCCATATCCGAGTTACTGCTCGGTTCTAACGGCTATGTGAACTACAGTCAAGAGAAATGGCTAGGTCTCTACCTAGCGGTCTGTAAACTTCTTGATCTCTCTCAGGCCTTGCCGAGCGATTATCTGTCGCAGTTCCAGCTGTATCGTTGGGCGTTTGAGGGCGAAGCGTACAACATGACGGCTGGGGAGGAAAAAGTTCCCGTTTTTAAGCCTCACATTGCTCGCTTAGAAAAATTACTTAAGAGGAAAAGGAGAGATCAAGGTGATATTGAGGAACTACAGCGCGTATCTGGACAACCTTTACTAACTATGTACCACATTAAGTCCTTGGATCAACTTCTTCCCTTTTTTCAGTGTTTGTCGAGAAACAGGTTTGAGAACTGCGGCGAATCTCGGGACAAAAACAACAAGTCTAAGAACCCGCAAGGCAAAAGCTTGTTGGAACGAATCGTGGAAAGAGATTTTCTTGAACCTCTTGTTGTTGACTAAACTAACAAATGCCAGTGAAGACGCCCTGTAAATTCAAAAACATAGCTAGATCACATATATGTATATATCTTACAATACTTTCTTAAAGGAAGACATTTTGCTGGTAGCTTGTGTTTATGATATAGATGGAAGTTTTTGTTACATTTTATTACCAAAATTGAGACTTCTATTTGGTGTTATGTAAAGATCAGACCACTGAAATGTGTTATCTTTTAAATCGCTTGGTTTGATACGTCCCGCCACCAGGTGAGCTGTGTCATAACATTTGTAATACTGTAAAAACGTGAGGTTATCTTAATTTGCAAAAGTGATGCTATTTAATCATCACTGCTGGGAAGTCGCCGTTTGATACTGTGTGATCAACAGGGGCACAGGCCTTAACATAGAATTATTCATAAATGTAGTATTTGAAACTTCGTGTTCCAGAAACATAATAGCGAATATAGTCTTAAAGATTGAAAGCAGAAAATTGTAAAAAATTGCTTTAAAAATAGTCGTTCTTTTTTCATACATGTAGGTGAATATATTTTTTTTCCCGAACAACCGTTCAAATTTATTTAAGTATGAAAGTAAAGATTTAAATATAAAAGCGAGTATTTAATTTAAGGTAATGCAGCCATAGGCCATCATAGCCTATCACTCGTTCAGGGATATAAGCTATTTGCTTCAATCAGTGATTTCTTTTTCTTTTTCAATATATATCAAACGGCAGGTAACCAAATAACTTAGTTCGCTAGAATACCTAGGCTTACGTAGGAAATCTTGAAATGTAGAAAGCAACGTCTCTGAATCGAAATCTTGTAAACGGGTAACTTTATTTAAAAACACAGAATGATAAAATTATTTTAATAGTACCTTTTTTTGTATGCGATATGAAACTGTAGAGAACGCGAAAAATAGGTAATAAAGAGTTTGTTAGACTGGGTTTTCGTTTTCCTTTAATTTTCTATGAATCGGAAGAAGGAGGCGTTCGTTTCATCAGTTGAGAACTGCGAACGTAAGCCTTTTTCAGGACGGGGCGTTGGAAGGGAGAGTAGGCCGCGAATGCGTTACTTAAAAGAGCAACCCAATTAAGACCCCATCCACACTACGTTGGAGAGATTTGAAAACGCAGCTTCATTTCTACGGTTACGCCTACCGTTCACACTAATCCGTCACGAAAACGGAGCTTTTGGAGAACGCTCTTCAAACAGGAGGAATTTCAAAACGCCGGCTTTGCGGTTTTGTATGGAAGGAAAACATTTTGACAACAGAGATTTTCGAAAACGATGTAGCAACGATAATCATGTGATCTCTCCCTGGCTGAGTAGAAGCAAAAACAATTCCAATGACCGGTGATTGTTGCGTTTTCAAATTTCTCCGGCGTAGTGTGGAGGAAATGACCGAGTAAAGGACAGTGAAGCTGAGACACGATTCGGAATCCACATCTGTACAAATCCTACGAATTGGCATGACCGCTATCCGTTTACAAAGCTGGTTATATTGTCGATAAGTACCATCCTATCAATTCAGATCTTCCGATCGCCTTGATATTCATGAAGGTTACATACGGTTTCTCTACAAATATATAAGCTTGTCACGACAACGAGCTCTGAAACGATATGTAATTTTCTGCGATTTAAAAAAAAAAAAAAACTTTCAAATCGAGAGAAATCGCAGTAATAGTTCGTGTAAAGTTTATAACAAACCCAAACGGAAAATGGCGAAGTTTCTAGTCTTCTTGCTGCTTTTTAACACTCGTAGTTCGAGATTTAAGAACTCCAGGTATCGGTTGTTTCAGTACCTCTGCGACTGCGTCGCGTTCTTTGGAAATGTTTCGGGGAATCTTCTGACCTCTCCGAGCAGGCATAGCAACGAACCCTTGTTTTGTCCCGGAAATGCTTGGCGACTTTTCTTGAATCCTCTTCAGCTCGGCTCGTAGACTGAATTCACTCGGCATTTTGGCGAAATGAGGCCTAAATTTCACTAAGTGCCCTTGTAAGTTTCTATTCTCATCTCGGAATGCCCGCCAGTCCCTCCATAAGTTTCGAATTCACTCCTGCTCGGTTCAGTGGTGGTCATGCTCACTTGATTATTTTTCCTGAGATGAAGAATCTGCGAAAACGAACAAGTACAGCTGTTAAAACTTACCAGCAGGAAACTATCGTATCGAGGCAGAGACCCGGGCACGAAAATATCCATCGTAAACATTCAATAAATAAAGCCAAGAATTTGAGATATGATAGGTGATTGATAGATGAACAACCTCGCCAAGATTATTTAGGTCTGTGTTGTTTTTCATACGTACTTTATTCTCCCAAATTTATAGAGCTCCGTATGTAGACGCCATGTTGGTGTCCCTCAGAGGGGCACCGTATAGCAACAAAACATCTACCATTAGACTTAGCTATTAAAGCGAAAAATTATTACTCTAAAGTTCCGACACATAAATGCAAGGACTAGTATAGGTTATCTTTTGATCTACGTGATAGTTTTCTTGGATCGCCATTTTAATGTCAAGCAACGTAAAGCTTGGATTGACAATTGTGTTATTACTCTGGAATATGTCTTTACATGACGACCGGCAATTTCTTACCTTTGGAACAAACAGCAAAGAAATCGTCGACGTGGTTCCCACGAGCACAATCGATCGTCCAACCAGCATCTTAAGAGGAGGATACGTGACCACAAACTCAACCACGAGTGCCAAACATGAAAACATAAAAACGTTGTACACAGCTAAGCCAATGTTCTTGGAGTCATTCAGCGAAGGATAATGCACATTTCTAGTTTCCCAGGCCAGGAACACACCAAAAATCAAGAGAATTCCTTTGAAGCCGCAGATTGACATCACCCACGTCATGTAATAGTTAGAGGTGCATCGATAGATCAACAGCTCTTGCATTACGTCATCGTCATTATCTTCAACCTGTAAAGGAGAACAAAGTTATGACATGGTAGTATATGACAAGCTCCGCAAGCGGGCAAGATGGATCAAATCGTGCCCTGTGATTGGCTGCTCGAGACGATGGATGAGACTACGTGTATCTTGACAACTCGGGATCGCCCTCTGCATCCCGCAAGAGAGCGAAGAGGCAATCACTTTGGTTTTGGTTTTACTACGGTTTGAGATTGGCTGAATAGCTTGTTTTTTGTTTTTTTTTTTTGTAGTAAATGCTCACAATAGTCTTACTTGTAAGTAATTGGTTTGGTTTTGGTTTTACGACACATAATTGAGAACCGCTTTATACCTTATAGTAAAACCTTAATAGCCAATTTCCTCTGCGAGACGCGCCTGCAGGATATCATGGTAGTTGTATTCATGAAAACAAATTTCCAGTCCAAGATAATGAATACAACTACAGTGGAACCCCGTTAATCCGGTCACCAACAGGCCACAAAAAATCTGGCCGTATTAACGGTTAAAGGGGTTCTTTAAATAAGGCCTGCCCTCAGCCAATCACAATGAAGTAATTTTCTTTATTTTGTCATATAATGAACTAAAAACCCTCATGCAAACGAGAAGACTGCCATGTTTATTTACCTCTTCATCAATCATCTGAAGATGTATCGTTAATGGATCAATGGCTGCCCAAGTTGACAAAATGATGACATCTATAAACCAACCAGCACATAGCCTCAGAAGGAGACTTATGTTACTCAGCTTGCCAAGCTGTAAAGAATAGAAAACATCGCCCGATAAGATGTGACTTAAACCTGCTGGCTCATTACCACCAGCTGTTACCTTCAGTTTGTGTAGCATCACGTGATACATGCAGAAGTATCCGCAGTCTCTTTTCGAATGGGATTATCTGTCGATGCCCTGAACAATTTTCCTGAATGAAGTAGGGCCTTGCAAAAGCACAATGGTCCCACAGAAGAGTAAAACTTACATGAGTTGAAAACAATTTTCATTTGACACGGGAACGATAATGAGGACGATGATGATATTGATGCGTTGGCCATCTCTGTGGCTTTGGTTAAAAATAATGTGGTGGTGGTGGTGGTGGTGGCGGCGGCGGCGGCGGCGGGGCGGCGTATCGGAGGAGGACAACTGTGCATGAAAATGAAGGAAAATTTCTGGGTGCATTATGTTCTTAGCTCACCTCTCTTTTCATCTGGTTATTTGTGAATATTTTGTATACTCTCCAGGTTTTGACGAAAATGCCACCAAATGCCAAAGTGAAACCAGTTGAGAGAAACCAGGCCTTAATCTAAAGATTACAAAGAGTGAATGTTCTGTGAGAGAATGTTTAAGGAAAAATCCACGGAAATACAAAAAAAAATCGCGGGAAATAGATTTAACGGGATACTAATAAAATTTAAAAACTTCCTCTGGCTAAAAAAGTATTGTAAGAAGAGAAACTTTCGACGACCCTAACTGCAGTCTTCATCAAGTGGAATGATATACTGGGGACACTGTTTATCGACTATTTCTCAAAAACGCGAAGCTTTTCAATGAAAACCCCGATATACAACGGAGAAATGTTCGTGTACAAAAACATCAACTATATGCTAACTGTTCTTACATAGCAAACAGATGGATCGTGCTGCGTTGAGGCTGAGCTGCTGTACGCTGATAAAAACACTTCCATATAACATAGCAGACATCCCACCACAGTTATGTTGTTGAACTTTGGAGACGACATTTTTATAAACCTGAATACAGAAGGAAATAACCATAAGAAGTCACTGGCTGGAATATAAGATACGACGCCAGAAAACACTAATTATTAGCCGATAATGTCGACACGTGTATAGAAAGATTGGTTGAGGGAAACAACCCTTAGCGTTTAGATTTACAGGATATAGAGGTGAAACTCACTTTCACATGTAATTTACCTAAAAGATATAGTTTCAATAATAATAATAATAATAATAATAATAATAATAATAATAATAATAAAAGCTTTATTTATTCTGAAAAACCGATCAGCGAATTCAATATAACGACGCTGGTATGAACCGGTGATCAGTACATAAAATACAATTGGCTATTAATACAAGTTAAGATAAAAAGTAAAATAAAAACTACTGAATATGTACAAAAACCTAAAAAAATAGAAACCAAAAATATCGAAAATACTAAGTTAACATGATTTTGAGCCGATTTCTTTCCTGAAACTCGAACGTCTTAATTTTTAAACTTTGCAGTGTTCCTTATTTTGAAAATATTTTTCAAGTTTATCTAAACTTTTGCTCCATCAGCAAAGTCCTGTTCAAGAAGATAAAAGAATTAAAAATATATTTTTGGTGTAACTAAGGACATTTCTATGATCTGTTTTTGTTTACCTGTGCTTGCGATAAACGAAGTTAAGTAGAAGGCAAAACAAACAAAATAGTATTCCAGCAAAAGCCAACAAGTAGAAAACTATAGATGTGTCAAGACTTTCTTGATAGATCTTCTGAGTGATTTGGACACCATCCACAGGTGCACGGCCCCCTATGGCAGACAAGACAGAAAATATTTTATAACTTGTTTACATTAGAAAAACTTGGCCACTTGCAAATAAGGTGCATAAATCCAAAAATGATTCAGGCGGAATAAATTGTCTTGTCTTATGGTAAGAGTATATTTGCTACTAGTGTTTTGTGCTTTGTAAGCCCTTTAGCCTTTGGTCAACCTGTTTAAACGGGGGTTAGTGATCAACATCAGCTGCTTGTGTCAGTTTCCTTTTTTGCCTGCAGGTAAATTTTAGAGTAGCTGAAGATTTCAAAAAAAAAAAATTAAGTAATCCCTTTATTGACAACGTTGATTTGCCCGATTTGAGCGTGTAGCTTCCAATTAAACATTGTGTTTTTCTTTGCGTAATGCATTCGATCGTCGTCTCGAGAAGGTTCTATCCACATACTCAAAAGTTAGAACGACCTTGCATAGCATGACAACAGCCGAACTTACACGTGCCGCCAACTAGATTCCATTTGAATAGTCACACTCGGGAATCCCTGCGCAGCCTTTTAAGGTACAACCACGTTGTGCCGCATAATAAACAGTATCACATTAAATTATTGCTCAGTAGCTTTCATTTGAATGGTCACACACTAGGGTTTCATCATCATCATCTACCGGCTTTAAGCAAGACCAACCATGTACAACGTCATAACCAGTACAACATTGAAATTGCTGGTAAGTGGCTTTCATTTGAATGATCACATACTGGTCAGCCTTAAAAGAGGTAAAACCATCTGTAATGACATAATAAAGATTACACATTAGCTTTACATGTTACCTTCCCACTCAAAGCTGTCGTTATATTGATTCAGTTTTCCATCACGAACATCTATCGTAGCAACGACTTTCTTTTTGCCACCTGAAGTAAAACAGACACATCCCGGCTAAAGATAATTACACAATATCTACCTGACACACTAATCATCTGAGAATCAGACATCAGTTGTTTGCTTGAAAGATAATTTCTAAATGTAAATATCACAAAGTGTATTAAAAGCCACCTTCCCCGGGGAGGGGCACTCAAATGGAAGCCCTTTCTGGTTAGCTGCGGTCATATTTAGAGCCATGTACTAATTTTACAGCTCTGAATAAGGTGTCAATTTTTTGCTCGGGTCCGGTTGCTTGCTTAAACATTTTATAGTCATTCTGAAATAGGGTACGAAAAATTCTAGGTTTTACCTCCCCCCGTCCTCCCCCCCTCCTCCCTTCCGCCTCCCCGCCGCCATCTAAAGATTCCACTGTATTGCAAATAGTTTATACATTTTTGCTGCCAATAAACTACGTGTTAACTATCCAAAGAACAGTTATTTCGATTTCAACTCACGTTTATTCTGAGTAATTTGCACAGTAGTTTCTCTGTTTCCATTTTGGTCAAACGTCACGTGTCCCTGAAAACAATTAACACCATCCACATTAGTTTCTAAAGGGACAAGATCTCCAAGATGCTTGATACAATTTTTCAAGCGTTATTTAGACTTAACCTAAATTATAGCGGTGGCTGACAACAGTACCAGATCTTTCCATCGCTTAGGCCCCGTTCACACCACGCCGGAGGAATTTGAAAACGGAGGTTTTGCTCTGAAAATCCGTCAACACTACGCCGGAGAAATTTAAGAACGCAACAATCACCGGTCATTTTGGATTTGTGTTTCCAAAAACCCTGGGTGAGGAAATCATATGATTATCGTGAGGTCATCGTTTTCAAAGAACTCCGTTTCCAAAATGTTTTCGGTCCACACGAAAACGAAAAGTCGGGTTTTCAAATTCCTCCGGTTTGAAGAGCGTTTTCGTAAAGCTTCGTTTTCGTGACGGATTAGTGTGGACGGTAGGCCTAGCCGTAGAAATAAAGCTGCGTTTTCAAATTTCTCCGGCGTAGCGTTTACGGGGACTTAAAATTTGATAGATCATTACTACCCAATACTACCACCCTCTAACATATGATCCTAAAATCAGTAGTGATATTACACAAATGCCCAGGCCAATCATTGGTAAAAGGTGGCATCAAACGTTTTTATAACAAGTTACCATAGCAACATATCATTAATTTCTAAGTGCTTATAACCCAAAAACGAGCTCGTTGACCCCCATTTTTTTTTTTAAAATCAAATTGTGACTAAGCATGATAACAACCAAAGGAATCTGAAGCAATACAATGGTTGGGCTTCAGACAAAACCTGGAATTGGTCAAAATAAGCCCGAAAATCAATGAGGCGTCAATGTTGGCGGAAATGAAGCCGAAAAAAATGTGAAATTTCCCAGCAGAGCGGTGGTAATGACATCACATAGGTACATACCGACATTCCCCAGAAGTCTGTGCGGAACAGAGTATCTCTCATGATCTTCGCCGCCTCTTTGTCCCGGTAAGTCATGGTTTCCAAGGTTTGGTTCTTTTCTCGAAGCAGAGGTATGGATTTGTTCAACATAAGAGCGATGCTCCAGGCAGCATCATAAGTAAACGCCGCGTACATGTTGTAAGTGTAGTTGTGACGCTGAAGTCGCTCCTCGTATTCTGTTTTTAGTTGCATTGCAGTCTGTGAAGGAGGGAAAATACATTTACAAAACATGCTATTTCACTGTAAAACTCTGTAAAATGTAGCAAAAAGGCCTCTTCTCGAAGTTATTTGAATTTCAAATGAAATTGTGCGAGATTACCGCAAAATCTCGACAGTATTTGTTGATAGGAACGCGCCCCTGAGCTTTACTAAAACATTTCACTTCCACAATAACTGAAACTTAATCAGAAAATTATTATGTCACCTTTACTTTACGCTGGCCTTTGGGTCAGTGTATATTCTTTATTTGTATTTTTCTGGGTTGATCTTTTCCTGCCGCTGTGTGGGCGCTCAAATGTTGTTCACTTGTAGATATTCGAACACTTACCCTGTCTGATATTGTGGGTTGTTGTGATGTGCTCAGAGGCAGTGGAAGAGTTTCTATCATGTTAGCAGCTGCTTCTAGCAGTTGCTCTCCCTTACACTCCACATCAGGTTTGGACCACCAGTCATCGTTGTACCAACCGACTATAATCCACACGTACTTGCTGCCATACACTCCTTCCTTGTAAGCCTGTTGGAAGGAAATGCTTTGTACGGAGTTGTAAATTCTAAGACCCGACTAAGGTTCGATTTTCATTAGATACCACTTAAATGAGCTGATTTAGATAATTTTTTTTGAGTCTCGATCTTTATTATCTCATCTTAGAATACGGTGAACACTCGGGAATGCATCGAAAGTTGCCGCGCCAGCGTGGTGCGATTTTTTACTTAGCAACGTCGCGACGAAGACTGCAGGCACAGTCCAGTCTCGGCTACCCAGAACTCTCCATTAACTAGTACTTATTCCCCCCCCCCCCCCCTCCGGGTCGTATTTGTGTTAAATTTGTAATTAGCTCGATACTCACAGTGCACATGGCTTTTCTGAACATGTCCTCATACATCAAACCAATGATAATCCTCGCATCTCTTTCCTACATTTTACAGGAAAAACGTCAGTCAGTTAGTCACAGGAATTTTGATCTGTTGATAGTTAACTAAAAATAGCTTTACCAAATTTATGCGGTAGAGCCCGTTGAAGATATTTCAAAGGCACCACATAAATGTATGTCTACTCACATATTTAGGGTAGATCTAAGTTTTAAGATATTTTTTTAAGCTAAGGATGTAATTTTACCTTAAGTAAATACTTGACTGATGAAGATGGGTCATTTTTAAAGCTTTCTGCAGCAGTGATGGTGATATTTGCCTCTTCTATCATTGGAATGAGTTGTTCTTTCGTCTATTCAGAAACAGTAAAAATAAATAACTTAAGGAAGCATTACAGCTAAGAATCTCTATTTACCCGAGACTAAAAGTTAATTCATTCTAATATGATAAAGATAACTTCATTAAAAGAAAACGTTCGCTTTTTCGTTTTAATGTTTAATTTTTAAGCCTTGTAAATTCATCTTAAATCACGAAACTTATGGACAATCATACATTTTGTTCACAAAAATGTTCTCAATAAACTGTCGGGCATTCCCTTGCAAATCTTATGATACGTGATTTGAACCTAAGCATTTGTCTAGAGTGACTGCCTTGATCGCGACCTTTTCAGTACTGATAAACATATTTTCAAATCGCTCCTTCTGCCTGAACCTCCCGTTGGCGCCACCCCCACCCCGTTACGTCTGAAAAACTGTTCTAAGTTTATACCTCTTACCAGCACATAAATATCCAGGTTTTGCACAAGGAGGGCGACCTTTTTCCAGTTAAACTGTTTAAGTAAGGCCACTCTGGATGGGTTCTCCATCGTTTCTGATGTACTGGTCCTAAAATAAAGAGGAAACTTCTCCTTGTCTGAAAACAATGGCGACGATGTACTATATCCAATCTGAGAAAAGACAAAAGTGAACTCTTGTAACTATATAAAGACAAATTTATGATCAAAAGAGTGTATGATCTTCCATATAATCACTCGCATTCTCTCAACTGTAACAAGTTTTGATAACTTTCTTTATCGTTGCATACGGTTTAATCGTGTAGGTAACTATAGCTGTCATCGGTTTTCACTGTATGAGGATGTTTTATACTTTCTACGTCCACATAGGGCCTCCGTTGATATCATTGCCTCTGTAAGGGCCATCTCGATATAAACTGAATAAAACTGTCTGAACAGACTTTCTTTGGGTTCGCAACTTAAACGTGTTTGCCCAGGAGGCTAATAGAGAGACTGCTAAACATCTATCCCGTTCGGTTGTCATGACGACTGCTGTTCCATCGAAGCGGATTGGCTATCATAATGTCCGTGGCACTGATTGGTTGCTGATTATATCTCTCTTCGAAATACGGATACCAATATATATGTGAATAATTCTGAATTCTGTGATCCAATCTCGGACATCGGTGTCCTTCAATAAAGAGGGAGACTCGGCTGTCGAGTTTTATCAGCTCACCTGCACTGCTTGCCAGTACGGCGCGGCCTCTGCAACAGGTGTGGTTGCTACCGAGCATCCGGGACCTAAGAAAACTATCTTGTGCGGCGGTGTGTCAATCATCTCCAGCATGGCACGAATACCTGTTCCACTTTCGCACTTGAAAAAATGTGAGAAAAGTGTTACAAATTGAAGAGATGTCTTTGCCCTGCCTGTTTGAACTAATGAAGTTACTTCAAGAGAAAAAATGGCGGCGTTCTCATTCGGCGAAAATCAATACCAACTGAGAGATAAATCCCGCGAAATGCATGCTCACTGCGCAAGATAGCGTGACAATTTTCAGAGAAATCTTTGAGTCTGGTTTTCACCAGCGACGCAAGCACAAGCGCAAACACAATAATTCTTATTTCACAGTTAAAACGGCCTTGACGCAGGCATAACACAAGCACAAGGATCAAATTTTTTCCTTTTTCTTGTGCTTGCGCTTATGCTTTCGTTTTCGCTGCGACAAGTGAAAACGAAATACCGCTCAGGCATAACACGAGCACAAGGATATTTACCACACGTGGTTATGTTTGGCCAATAAAAACACTGGATCCAGATTACCTCGTGCCTAAACAGTTTGGATGGTTCGGATGATTTTGCTTGTGCTTGTTATTGTATCGAATTGTTTGTGTTTGCGCTTGCGTTTGTGCTTACGCTCGTGCTCGGTGTACTTCCACAATAAGCCCAACAACATATAGAGTAACTGGTCTATCGGCCCCCCAATAAAAATGTGCATAAGTGAGACTTTACCATCAGTAACATTGCAAAATGCAACTTAAATTGTTTGGTGGACGTGACCCACCCGACTCCATGAGCAGTCGACTTTATGCCATTCTTGCAAGACCTCACCGATATCAGACTACAACAGTGAAGAGCTTAAGCAATGACGACGGCGACCTCGCGGACAACACCTAGCCGTAAAAAATGAATTCACACTTTACCTTCAAACTAGATCTGCGCAAAGCGTCCGTTGGCCTCAGAACTTGCTGAAGATAAATTTGTAACGCCAGCGATCAATTCCAATTGAAAATACAAAAGGAAACGAGACACCGTCTTGCGCGTTCTCCAAAATACGAAGAGCTTAGCTGGTCATTTCAAGTGGTAGTTGTGCAGAGGACGCACTTGCACAGCTATTGTTTTACTCATTAAACGGCCTTTCATTTGATGGCGTTCTCGTTACCGTTGCCGTCGTGTTTTTTTTTTTTTTCTTTTCTTTTTTCTTTTTCTTTTTTTTTTTTTTTTTTCTTCTTCTTCTTTTTGCTTAAGAGCGCCTGCCTGTAAAAATCAGACAAATTCTTAATTTCGCGGCAAAGGTCGAAAATTCGATTTCGCTCATATTCTTATGGTAGATAGGCTAGGGCATGACAAAAACTACTGGATAGTTTTTCTGGTAAAACATCCTTTCATTTCAAAGAAATATGCAAATTACCAAATTCCGTTAAAATCGTCATTTGACGCACCATTTTATTAAGCAAGTTTGAGAGCCTCGCATGCAAAACCACATCATTCTTCCCTCTTTAAAACACTCAAATATTTTTGTGCAATGTTTAAATGTGTACTGGGTTGATTTTAGGGAATGTTGCGTTGTCTCTTTGGGTGTACATCGCCAACTGTCAACTTATTTAATGGTCGAATACCATGAATCTGTGACCCTCTTTCGACACATATGATCACCACTTCATCTAAGTCAAAAACGGCTAATGCATTTGTAGGTAGTTGCTTGCTTTGCACTACACCAAAATATTACGTTTGATCATCATGGTTTGATGGCTTGAATCCTTGATTGCAGCGGTTCCTTGTTCGTCACGCAATGCTGTCATCCCATTTTAGGGGCTAGGGGTAGGACAATTTCTATCCTAATACGTAAGGCTCCGTAAGGCTTGGAACCACTAGAAGCACACAATCGCGTTGAGTAGGAAGAGATTAAATTAAGAAATGAAAGAATGAATAGTTTACCATTACCCCTGTTGTTATCTTTACTCGATCACCGCTACCTACATGTCCTGCGTAATACTGTAACGCTAAACTCATACCTAGGTCTTTTCGCGCTGTGCAATTATTTTTCGTTTACATGTAATACAGTGGGCTACGCTCGGGGAAATGGGTGGTGACCGCTTAATGGGGCTAGCCCTTAAATAAAGGTTGGTGTACCTTGAATATTTAATTTTTCACTATCGGGTTATAAATTTCTTGGTGAACATGGAGTCAATTCAAGACAATCATGATAGGCGTGTGTATGAGTTATAACTCGTCATGCACCTTCAATTTCAAACTCTTTTCTGCCATCGCCCTTTCCAAAACAAAGTGTTGAAATTTTGGGTGGCCGCTTAATACGGGTAAAGACAATAATAAAAATTAACCCTTATCGGAACGACCAAATGGTGGCCGCGGAGGTAACCGGTCAATAGGTGTTTTATTTACAATACTTTACTGACAATAGTGTTGGACTGTACTGACAACAGTCCTCTATTTTCTGTTACAAACATACCAATGCCTCCCCACTAAGCAAACAAAATACGTCAAAATGGCATGGCCAGGGCTATTTACTCACGTAATTACTGATTAAATTTAGTCCGTTTTTCTCACGAATTAGACACGCTGTGATTTCCTATTTTTATTTCAGCTAGTTCTTGCTTCGTTGATCTATAATTTGTTTATGGTGATTTTTTTTTTAATTCTAGTGAGTACAGGCACTAGCTTTATCCGGCTGAATCTGAAACAAACGTGATTTGGACCGAGGTCACGTACACTATAGAATACGGTTATATAAATATACACATATTATTATATATATGAACAAACAGATGAACTATGATTAAATTGTTTCACTTACCCTGAGAGTGCTCTATACAAAATAGATCCAAATGTGCAGCATCTGCCGTGACAGCATTGCGTGACGAACAAATAACGGCTGTAAGATTGTGCTGCGCCGACACGCTTATCAACAATGGTCAGCAATCGATCAAACGAAATATTTTGGCGCACTACAAAGCAAGCAACTATCTACAAATGACTCAGCCGTTTTTGACTTAGATGCAGTCATGTTCATATGCGCAGAAAGATGGTCACATCGGACGTTGTGTAAACAAAAGCAAACTTCTGCTTTATGCGCGACGAATGGTGAGAGAAACACGTCAAATCGGCTTTGGACCTGCCTTTTACAGCAAATGAGGTTAGAACATTTCGAAATTATCAGCTCTGTGTCTATTTCAACTTAACATAGGTCAAGTCATGTGGCGCATGCTAAAATGTACGTCCAACCCGTAAATTGAAATTTGACGACGGATGGTCAAATATTTGCATTTTTAACGTACTTTGAAAAGTTCTCGCGTCGCTCACAATCATTTGCCCAAAGAAATTTTAACAGGAATCTGTAGACCATCCTTCTGCAATTCAACCACCAGAAGCTTAATCCATTTGAAGGTTTCGCGCATGGTGAAAAATAATTATATTCACGAAGTACTTTCACGTGAATAAAATACATGTCTTCGAAATTTAATTATTTTGCACCCAAAGAGACAACGCAACATTTCCTAAAGTCAACCCAGTACACATTTAAACATTGCACAAAAATATTTGAGTGTTTTAAAGAGGGAAGAATGATGTGGTTTTGCATGCGAGGCCCTCAAACTTGCTTAATAAAATGGTGCGTCAAATGACGATTTTAACGGAATTTGGTAATTTGCATATTTCTTCGAAATAAAAGGATATCTTGCCAAAAAAACTATCCAGTAGTTTTTTTCATGCCCTAGCCTATCTCCCATGAAAATATGAGCGAAATCGAATTTTCGACCCTTGGCGAGTTATTTCCCATTTTTATGGACAGGGACTCTTAAGCTCTCTAGTTGTCATAAGTACTGCTTACCTTCGAATCACGCCACACATACTTCAGCTGGTAGTCCACCAGAATGTTTGAATCATTGTTCACGTGATCAAGCGCCATTTCCAAAACAGGAATAAGAGCAGCGGAGCTCCAGGCGCCTGCTTTAATGTTTTTACCAAAGAATCCTCCAATGTAGAGTTCTATTTTGGACTTGGAGTTATCACTTTTGGCAGTTGAAGTCAGCAACACAGAACAAATAATAACAAGAAACCTGTTCGCCATCCTGTCTTCCCTCGATCTGTTCATTTTATTATAGAGATGTGATCTGTAGAAACAATGTCTTTAAAGTTACTCCAGATGACTGTCATTTTTAGTTTGTAAAATTCATATAATAAATTTTTAATTGAAATAACATTAACTTCGTGCCAAATGCCGCATACATTGTCGTTGTCGTATAAATGCACTGTTATTTTCCTTTGATAAATATAAAGACCTAATTCTCCGGTGGCGAGAGTGAAAATAGAATAATCCACGAATTAATTATATAGATCTTTCTATATAATTAATTTCGCAACTAGCAACGACATTTCGCAACTAGCAACTACTTACATGAAGTAAATTCAAAGTTCAAAACAACCGCAATTGTGGATGCGAAGCGGTCGAAGCTTTATGCTTCCTTCTTTCTCATATCACTTGATGAAACAACTTCGCAGCTGTAAAAATCAATGAAGCTGTTGGAAAAAGAATTTGAAAGACCTCAAAGATAAGGAATGTGGTTCGTAAAGAATTGAATAACATCGATTCGCATTCCATCGAGTGAGACTTGAGTTCTCGATTCCCTCCCGTAGGCGAAGCATTTTATGTCCAGTAGGAAACGCGTAAAAGGAGATTAAAGCCATTGAGGAATTTATTAGTTTGACTGGGACTGGAAGCGTATTAGGGTAATTAAATTGGCAGATAGGAATGAGTTCGGTTGGTCGATGGTGAGCGAATATCTGTCTGGTACGCCAACTACGGATTCAGAAAGAGAAGCAGATGTTTCTATCAGAAAGACAAGGTGCAAGTCGTATTACTGTAAGCAGGCAGTGAATCTGTGAAGAAATAGAGCGCGGAACGCGAGGTCGTCGAGTAATTTTGGAATCTCATCAAGGGCAAGGCTTGGTTAAACGCGCGAGTGAACATGATTGGCGCATGTTACAATTTAAGTATTCATTCATGTGCTTCTATTCAGCTCAGGTTTCATTAGTTAGTTCTCACTTCGCTTCCTTTAGTATGGATTTCTTGTGGCACTTATATTATTCTCCATAGGTTTTCAGGCGCGCGGTTCGATGTATCCATATCAAAGAACAAAAAACTACAGGAATTGTTTACAGGTAAGAGGCGTTATGTCTTGTGCAAGCTAAAATAATATGCTTGGTTTGAATGGCGCCTCAAGGACTCTTTGCACCTTCGGTGAGGAGGGGGGAATTTCAAGTGAGAGGGGTGGGATGCCTTCGGAAAAAAAAAACTGAACTAAACCCCACTAAAAGGAAACAATCTGGGCGTGACGTGAGCTTTATTTAACCCTTGAAAGATACAAATCGAAACCGGGCACACAATTAGGAGCAAGGAAACCGCAATAAAATTGATTTCCCCCCCCCCCCCCCCTCCCTACTAAGAAATTTGCAAATTTGTTTCGAAATAAAGGTTTTCGTTTGTTACGAATAAGCCGTTTTTACTTTAAAGAAGACTAAAAATTCACAACATACATGAGTGTGGCTTCAATTACAAGAAATGACGCAACGGTACAATTCTGAATTTCAGGTTTAAACGGGTCTAAGCCATCGGCCAACCTTTTCACTCGACTGTTTATGTATGCAACATTCAGCAGAAGAGGAAAACTATTGCAGTGCCTGTCTTTAAACGATTATTATGCAAATAATAAACTACTAAACAGGCATAAAGCCAATAATATGCTCTTAACAAAAATGTCTATTTCAAGTCTTAACGTGATTTTATTCCATCACGAAATGTTAATTTTCTTTCCCGTGTGCTAAACGTACATGTATCTTTCTTTCAAATACCAGATCTGAAAAAACCGGGGGAGACTCTTTTCCTAATATTGTAGAAAATATGATCCTACTCACATGTTTTGCTCTTAGAATATAAATGCTGGCTACGCATGTACTCTTAGAATAGATTGAAAGAGTTTACACAAAAAAAAAAATGTGAAAGGTAAGGCGATGGGTAGCTTATTCCAAAAATTACTACAATAGATCATTTTAACGAGACTTCAAAGTGTATTTTGGCCAATATCTGTCGGTTAGAAATTAAAACTACCCTAGAGCCACAGCGTGTTTTCGTAAAAAATGAATGAATGCCAATTCGGTAAGTGCATAATGTATCACGCACGTAATTTCATGAAAAATCTTTAGCTAAAATGATTGTGAGAAAAATATGAGTCAACTTTGCTGTTAAAAAGCTTTTTTTGACCCAGCATTTATTTAAGTTTTTCGCATTTTAGCAGTGGTAAAATTCACGTCTGCTCTTCAGATGTTTGTCTTGTCTCAGTTAAATTTCTTCAAATGAAAGTTCAGTTGCTAATGAGAAATATTCTGTAGCTTTAAGTCATACAGAGCAATTCCCCATTGAATATTTACCTTTCTTTGTTCTAAACCGTACCTAAGTATCTCTAGATGAAAGTAAGCTATCAACGGTAAACTATAGTCTTTCACTGTAAGCAATAATATTGGAAAAATTATTCTATTACCGTTCTCTCCGTGAGCGGCAACACGATGGTCCTTCCTGGAAAATTTCTCTTCTGTTTAAGAAAAACAGGATAGTTGCACCTCGACACGGTCACTAATTTGCCGACATTTTGCAATGCCGCCAATAGTCTTTGACGGAGCCTGGCATCGTTATAAATTTTTGGAACACAGCCAATATTATAAATTGGATATGAATTGAATGATGTTTTTAAGCCATTTGTTAGTTACTGTCATCTAGCTGACTGACGCACTCAAAAAGTGCGTGTTAGTTTCTCCAATTTTTATTAAAGCTCTAATTTCACGGAGTTATAATTTCATGCACCGCTAATTATCTTTTCTCTACTTTTGTTCTTTTCGACTGAACATTTTTTCCTAGATTTAATGTTAGAGGACACCTTAAGCTTATGTATTATCAGATGGATTTATGTCAAGATAAATCAACCAAAAAAGTAAATTCGTGTCGTTCCACCTACTTAAAAAAAACTCATAAGATTTTGGGTGAGCAATCAGCGACTATAACCAATTCTACACTTAATGCCGCAATCAAACGCGCGAGGGTAATAGATCGTTTTCACGTGACGCCATCACTTTCTAAAGTCCAAAACTAAAGAGCCACCAAAGTTTTTATCCTTATCAGGCATAAGAGGCGGTATATTTATATCTGTTTACAATTTTACAGCTCAATAGCGTGCTTCGTTTGGAATCCAGAGAATTTTGAATTTCAGGGTTATGGAGGTGCGTGACACAAGGCTACGATCGAGTTTGTTGAAAAATGTATACTTATCTCATGATTTTGAGCCTTTTTAGAAGTTAGAGCATTATGAAAAGTGCTTATGTAAATGCTTGTTTGATCAGTACTGATAATCAGTCGCCTAGATAGCCAAAGTAAGTTCCAGATGTTTTCACTATTTTCCGGCCGCCATATGGGTGTACCACGGAGGTACACCAACATGGCGTTTTCATGCTGGGCTCTTTAGATATAACAGTCTGCGAAACATTTCGACGAATATCTGAAGTTTGGGGAAACGCACAGGCCTAAAACTTGGAGAAAAGTCCTATTTAGTTATCTTCTATAACATCATAACTTCATAGCTTTTTCCAGTGGATGGTTTTCGATATATTTTTTTATTGCGTGACAGTGAAAACGATCTATAGACATTCGTACTATTAAGTTCTCGATTAAAATCAAAGACTTTATTTTTCAACGTTAACCATCTATTTTACTGACTGTTTTTCATCACGCTGTTAAGTTGTTCTCAGTTTTGCAGTGTGAACGAACCTAATGGAACACTCGGCTAACTCAATAACTACCTTTTGTCAGGTTTGGTTGATTTTTCATTTGCCAGAAGACCCCCAGAGTAATTTCGTACCTCCTCTCAACGGAATGAAAACGAATTGTAAAACAAGTTGAAAAACACTCTCTTGGCGGAACATTTTGACTTTTTCTCGGGGAAGCGTACTTTTATGCTTCTCCCTGTCTTTATATTGCGCACAAAAACTGAACACCTGACTTTTGAGTTGTATTTGTAAAGATAATGAGGACTGCTGAATTGCCAGCAATAATGAAAGACGTCCTGTTACGACTCGGAGGCAGAAAGTGTTATTCGGTTGGAAACTGCTGGGGCGTTATGTTGAAAAGATAGCGTTTCCGTCTGCTTATTAAATACTTTATCGACTGACAATTTAAAAACAACGTCTAGTTTGATAGAAAGGAAATCCATAAAAATGGTCCGTGTCCGGCAATTTGAAGTGAGTTTAGCACACTAATTATTCAATCCTCAAAAAGGATAGAAAACCATTTGTTCTTATTGCAGACTTTTGAACTTCACGATTCATTCTGCAAATCAATTTCCTTTAATCTTCATTCCCTGTTTTAAAATGGCATTTGACATGAATATATATGAACTGGAAAAAAAGCTGTTCTCCATGAGACGTAATTGAAGTAATCATCTATGTACAACTGGCACTCGTCAACTGAATAAATAATTGACGCCCTAGCTTTAAAACCGAAAAGGCCACGGTAAAATAAACACCGAATGCTAAAAAATTAGTCTAAATGGCATAAAAAATTAAAATGTTGGTGCGTCAGAGGAGACGTTATGTAGGCCTGCGGGATCAATTTTACATTCGAAAAACTAATAGTCTTAATTATAACTTGATCGATTCTCTAAAAGACAGCCGAACAAGTTCAATAATTTGGTATTTCCAAATCCTTTCTTCGCCAAATGACGCCGTTGCTTTTTCCTTGTGAATATGAATAACAAGGCTTAAGCGAGCTAAACCGTTAAACCTGCACCTCACTTATAGATTCTCTGATTATTTTGTTTTCTCAGATAGTTTAGCTTTTCTCTGACGGCGAGATAAACATAACCTCATGCTTTGTAAAGCCTAGGATTTTGTAGCTGATTGTAGCATCTCAATAAACGATGATTTAAGGATATACATAGAGGAGAAACTGCTATGAATTAAATCCAACAAAGTATGATCTAGGTTCAAGATTTGATTTACAGAATCAAAAAAATCCACATATGTACCCTTCATTTCAAGTAGCACTCACTTGGTAACGACGATTTTTAAGGACTGTTGAAGAGCTGCAGTTTCCTATCGCCGGACTACATGTTAATTTTCAGCTTCTTTTGTGACATTTTAAGATGAGTATGACACGAATATATGATTGCATAAGCAACGTATTATTGAATACTAACCAAGCAAAGGTCATTAGCACCACTTCGCAGCCAAAATGTTTACCTTTATGGAGACAGAGCGGATTTCCTCTACAAATACAATCGTATTTGGAATATCCCCTTCATCAATCTCAATCGTGCTTAATTGTGATGAAAGTATCCCACCGAAACAGTTTCACTATGAAGATGACATTACCCACCATGCGTTTAGAACTGTGACGCCCAACATCTCTTGAAATTGCCAAAAAGACTGATACTTTCAATTAATCGGACACTACTGAATACCATATTCCCACAACAAGCTGTTTGAATTCTGTTTTTTGAAAACAAGGTGACTTCTAATTTGTTCTGAAGATAATACGCATCGGCAGAAAATGTAAACTGATATTAATTACGACTTCAAAATGACGATGCAAAGCTACAGGAACCAAAAATGCATCACAAACTAAGTCAATATTTACCTTAGATCAGCTTCTTTTTCTAAATATTCAACGGTGTCAGACCCATCACAATTTCACTTTTGAGGCGATATAATTATGACTATAAGTCACCAGCAGCTGCGTGCTCTAATTGTACGGAACAACACCCTCGTTGCACCGACTGTTTCTTTCAATGTGTCATTTCTGAAGTGCCTTTAGCCTCTGGTTCAAGTTGAGACTAGGTGCAAGGTCTTTATCATGCTTTATCATATAGATTTGGATGAAAATAAAGACGTAAAATCTAATAAAGTTTGAGGTAAAAAGCTGTTAAAACGATAAATAACATCGGAGTAATATTATCGAAACCTCAAATCGCCGAAAAAATGCCACCTCATTACAGTAAAACACAAATACTAACATGAACACATGTTTTCTGAATCCCGGTTTTACTTTGTTGATTTCATCACAGACCGAACGAAAAACAAAATTAATTAAAAACATAATCAAGAACTTGGACAGTTTTTTGTTTTTACAAACAAACCCAGGATACTTGTTCAAACAGGTTTTCTTGCCCTGTATATCCGGCTTACATCGTACAGAAATAGAAAAAGGAAACCAAAGCAATAATAAAGTACCTTTGCGGAGATTGTTTTCTTACGCTAACATCAAATCTATATTAGGCAAGTGCTGATTTATAAAGTATTGCTATAATTTGATTGCATTGCTTCGTCCCAAAATGTTGACAAGAATAATTTTACGTGAACGAGGCCTTCCTACAGAACGGACACTCGAACCATAAACACTATTGGTGTGTAAAGAATGAAGGCTTTTCGTATAATGCACAAGATTAGCGTTTTGACAGTGTGAAAACGCTAAATGCTATTGTTAATATGGAGAGCCCTAATTTTATATTCACAAAAAAAGGCACAAATTCAAAAAATGCAATGTGTTTTGAAGATTTCGAGCTTCCTCACTGTAATCTTTGTTATGTTTACTGTGTTTTCAAAATAAGAAATTTTTTGGACTTCCTCGCTCAGGTGCTTAGCTGCAAGGGGTCTTAATCATAAATTCATTCGCAGTTTATATGTCCACTTGAAACTACATTGAGAATCAAAATTCATGTTCATTTGATTTACGATGTTATTTGATCCCTATTTCATAAGAGAACTTAAAATTAATGTTAGGGATGATCTTGGAATTTCAGTCATTTGTAATTTCGAGTTTGATCCTCTCGCTAACCTGTTGTTGCCTTTTCCTCAGAAATAAATGGTGAACATACTGCAACTGATCTCATTAATATTTAAAATTTCTTAAACCTAACTCATAAAAGTAAGTAGCTTACCTATGTTTCTGTAAATGGAATTACGTCGAAAAAATTAAATGTGGATTTAATATAACGCCTGACAGAGACTCTGATCGTTTTTTTTCTGCGAATCTGCGACCAGAATTGTGTCAAACTTTATGTCTTTGTTTTAGTGACGACTCAAGATTTCAACCTCTTACAAAGGTCTTCACTTTGTGTTTTTGCATTTGTCTTTTGACACAAACAGTCGAAATTCAATTTCTTTTCATTCGTTATCAATAACACAAATAGACAGAAACTTAAAATGGAACTGTGCTTGTTTTCGCATTAACTCCTTGAAACTAGTGAAGAAAATGTTTGTTCTGTTTTTATGGTAAGGGCACACATTTCCCTTATGGCTCGTGCCTGTTATTTTGCTCATTTGAAGAAATAAGTAGAAATCACAGCTAAAAGGAAAGAAAACACATCATAAAATATTTACCTCAAAGTATGTCGATGGCGTTGCTGCACAGTTGAAGTGCCACCTTGAGAAAAAATAATCGATCGGTTATTTTCAGTACCGCTATAAGAAAGTAAAGAAAATATCACAATTGTAAAACAGTAACCTGTATGATAATCGCATATGACACTGATTGATATCTGAACAAAACACCTCTTTTATAAATGCTACCTATCACAGTACATGTAATGTACAGTCGAAACAAGAATACATTACATGCATGCTAAGATAAACATCGGCGACTTTTCAAAGCCGCTTTTTATTACACGGCAAACATTTTAAGTGTAGAGGCCGCCATCTTTGTAGAGCCTTCACCGCAGCAAAGAAATATCTTAATGTATCTCATGTAAAACATGGTTGCACCTAACTATAGTTAATTATAGTTTATGTTCGCTTGGCGGCCTCGGGGTTGCCTGGTTTCTCGAGATTCATTGCACTAAATTACTTTTATATAAGGTACTTCATTAACTTTAATGTAAGTACTTCCGTAGGTCATCTTGTGGTCGTGTTTAGATACCGGCCTTAAAATGACAGATCTATCAAAAATGCTATATCAAATGCACAAATTAATCTCGATAACCTTGGACGGCGAGAAGCTTCGTTACAGATTGTACTGAATGACGAATGGTTCCGTATCGTTTGTTAATTCACCGGCTCCGTCGGAACTCGTCTCATCATTATCTTTTTCAGCAACTGACTCGGTGTGTTAGTCAAAACTACTTAGCAAGAAGCTACTAGTCGAGCACACTTAAGTCTAATAATAATTCGTGCATCGTGAACAAAAGGTATCACGTTTTGTGACTGTCTGCTAACGTCAATTAACAATATTTTTTCATAAGGATTTGAAAACACAATAGCTTTGATAAGTAATTCAAATTGAAATCCCCCAGAGAGCTTTCGTATTTTTTCGCAAGTTTTAATCTGCTTGTAATTCATTTACTCAAAAGGCTCATTAATTAATACCGTTTTCGGAGGCAATAGTCGAATCCGGGCTAGTTCGTAAGTGTGATTTCGATTTTCCAAACTTCTGGGAACTTACTCGGGAATCTTAAGAAAAGAAAACATCTTTTCCTTAGAAAAGATTGGAAGAGAATAGTGCTTATCCGATAACAGCCCCTTAATTTGTTTCCATGGAGAATATAGATGAAAGCACGAAAAGGAATACGAACTGACTTGACATGTTGAACTGACTTAAAATAACAGCGCTGCTTACACGTATTTATTCAAACTTAATACGAAAGGGAAGCTTCGATAATAATAGTTTGCTCCAGTAGCTTGCGGTCTATCAATATTTTAACCCGAAGAAAAATAAATCTACTACAGATAACAATCACTTGCAGTTTTACTAAGAAAACCCGGCGAAATTAAAACTAAAAGGTATACACTACATAGAAAGCAAAGATTTCTGGTATCCATGCGGAGCACTTAAGAGTGAATTGAAATAAGAGGGGTTTGAATATGTCTGTATTTTGACTTCACACAGTTAGCCGCCACGCATAATCAGTTGGCGATTCATTTGCATCTCACATGTTTTGGTTGGTGCCCGATGATAAAAAATAAATATCTTTTTGCATTTTTTGTCACCGATAATTTTACCGACTCTTCAAATTTAACTGCGGGTCAAAAAGTAACCAGGCAAGTTATCAAAATTCCCCGATAAGGTGGTGTTTAGATCACATTGCGATCGCTTTCTCCCGCCGAAATCCGGCCGGAAACATCGCGATATGCAAGCCTCTGCACTTTTGAAAATCGAACACTCTATTCTCCAGTTAGTAATTCTTTTACTCGAAATAAATATATCTTCAGCACCTACATTATTAAGCTTTCAGAAAATATATACTCTATTGGGGTTTTGGTTAAATGACTGACGGTAAACCGGTACCAAAGAAGGTTGGTCATTTGTGCAGCTACAAAATCTCGTTTCGCCAATCTGTGAGATTTTCCCAAAGTAACTCTGGTAAAGGTAAGGAGCTGAAAACTCTGAGATGACATACGAGGGTCCAAAATTACTGATTGATGTTCAGTTTTGTTCTTCGGATTTACCAATTCAATGAGTCCACGCTGGATACGAGTCAAATGTCGCGACTGTTTTCGTCACGACTACAGATTATGTGGTTCTGAATATATCGAGTGGACTGAAGTGTAAAAAGGCAAGACCCAAATGTAAGGTAATAAACCTTACCGGTGTGCTAATTAAGCCCAATCGTATTCTGAAAATCTGCTTTTTTTCACTAACTGAATGAAATTCTGTCGGTTTTTGGATCTTTCAGTGATTTTTTTTTTTTTTTTTTGCTGCTTTTCTTTTTCACTCAGTTGCTTTTTATTAAACACTTACAAGGCTTTTTTTGTTAAATGTTTGCGGGTATAAACTTTAAGTAGCTGAGTTAACTGTAACCTTGCGCAACTTTTTGATGTTTCAGGAAAGGCGTTGCCAATTATTTCTGGTAATTTTTAATTCTCAGAAGAAAGCCGCGGGGCTTACCAAATTTGCTCTTTTAAGCCAGTTTTCTGACAGAACTTTCTATCAAGCGACACTCAATTTTGCCGCACTCATTTTCCAAATACGGTCAGATCAGAAGCTTCTGGTCAAACACACAGGCATATAATGGCTGGCAACCGAGATTCAGTAAACCAATCAGAAACTGAACTAGACATGCACTATTCAAGTCTAATTAAGAATAGTAGGCCTTTGGCAACAGTTGGTCAGGTGATCGATTATTTCTAAACTTTTAACTTCTGGTATAATTGAATTCCAGAACTGGAAAGAGCGTGTTTATAAATAGCCAGAACACTAATTTTCAAACTAATGCCGTGTAAGGTTGAGATTTAATGACGATTTGAATTTTGCAAAAATTAGAAGGTTTGTGTGGAGGCGAGGAAGCTTTGCCCTCCAGGAGCCTTTTTCGCTATTTATCATGTAAAAAGTAAGCTGCAGACATATAACCACTGGAGATAGAAAGAGGGGTAGAATATTATGAAGAATGGAAAATTCTAGGCTCTTAATTCCAAACCGAAAGGCAAAGATCTTATTGCAGCTCGAAACCTTGCACAATTGCAAGAATTTGTATGGAAAACCACTTGAAAATCCATCTAACGTCCACAAAAATTTTAATTTAAAGAATATAAACCTTAAGCTTTGAATGTAAGCCTATTTGTAAATGTTCTTTCCACTACTAGTGAATAATCTTATGCATTACCAATAACTTGAAAGGCATATCACGTGACCAACTGTTGTGAAAGGCCTAACTGATAGTGAAAGATGTTCTCGCTTTCCTTTCTCTGTGCTAGTTAGCTCTTATTAACCGAGCAGGAGGCCTGTATGGGAGAATCTTGACCGAGGTCGCGAGTACAGTCCGAACGCAGTGAGGTCTGTACACACCACCGAGGTCAAGATTCTCCGACACAGACCGACTAAGCCCGGTTAATAAGACGTTTATTATATGGCGCAAACAAGAATAATTCAATTCGTTTAATGCAACTGGTTTGTACTACCTGTCGTTTTGCTTGCGAACGACAGTGAGGTATTTAATTCTGCTAAAGTTTGCTCGTCCTCTCAACTTTTTTTTTTCTCATCAGGCTTTTTGGCCCTTCCATAAATAAATATTGTTAGACGAAAACAGTCAATGACTTTGCATTTTAGTTTGCAACTTTTTTACGGCAAAACATTACCGGCCTAGATGCCGGTCTAGATGGGAAAATCTAGACCGCTTTCAATATCGATTTCAGCCAATCAAATTCGTAAATTCGGTAGTTCCCAGTCCTTGTGAGACAGAGCCATATAATAATCTGAGTTTATTAATCGTTAATAATACATAATAATAATGATAATGATAATGATAATAAGATACACGAGTTCCCCATATCTTAAATATTTTGCAATAATTCAGAGCATTGAACAAAAAAAATACTACGGCCACCATTTGAAATACATGTAAAAAGATGTGCCGATTTAATCGAGCGGGTCAAGCCTGAAAACTGTCGGACTAACCAAATTGTAGTTTTTATCAGATTCATCAGAACTGAGTGAATGCTAATTATGATTGATGAATTCACTCATTACATTACTTGTTTAATTTTATTTTGTTTATGCACACCTAGCAATCACAAAATTGAAGAGGAGCATGTTTTGTTTAATCGAAGTGTATAGGATTACTTTCGGGAACGGTGTGATTGACAATCGCTTGAAGCAACGCGAAATCTAGGCTGGTTCAACATCTGCTGAATCTTCCTTGTCGTTAAATTAAATCAGTTCAACGCACTTTCTCACAGAGGCTATAGCGCCTCTGAGCAAAAGCACCTGAACAAACAAAACAGTGAGACTGAGGCCAAGAAAATAAGCGCGAATTATCAATGATATTAATGTTGAAGCTTGGCTTGTTGAAGCTTGGCGCAGGCACAGGCGTGGCTAGCTGCAGTTCCTTATATATTTATTTAAGACTAAAGTGTATGTGTTTCATTTTTTTTCTTTTTTCTTTCATTAAGAGACCGGGTTATTTGGTGATGCAACCTGTCAGTGTAGATTATTGGGACGATTAACGCAAGGCATTGAGTTAAAAAGTCTTATTCTTGTAATGAACCGAGAGTGGAGTGTTTATTTGCAAACAAGTTCAATCTACGGATCTGTGCCTTTCGAATGCTAAATGTTCAATTTTTCTTTTGGTTAATATAATCATGTCATTTATCATGTTTATGACAAACCTTTGTTGAAGATGAATTTCACATACAGTCGTACCGCATGAGTCACACTTGATGAAGTGGATTTATGAAAATTTTCTTTCCTTGCCAGTTTGTATTATCGCATGCAAGTTGTGTTCAAAGAATGTGGCTGCTTGTAACACCTACTAGCGTTGTTTTCATTGATGATTCTACACTGTTGAATACATCGAACAATACGAAACGCTCACTGACACAGAACTGGCGATGCTCAGTAACCCCGGGTCATTACACTTCAACGACTAGCTTTACGAATGGCTTGTTCTTACTGTAACGTGAGTCTTCTCCATTGAGTTATGCCGCATTCCATATTAACATGCCCGGTTGTCTTATCACCAAAGCACTCACCTTGCTGTTCTTCTCAGTTGATGTAGTTTTGGTCCAAAAAAAGCCACTGCAAACAGATTTGGCTTCTGTTTACGGGAGTTAATGGACGGAACTGGGTAAAATACGTTTGTTTAGGGAACCAACCAGCTGAGTTAATCTTGCCTTGTCAGAAAAGAGATCGTTAGTTATCACTTCTAACAACCAGGTCTTGAAAATGTGAACATTTGTCATGTCAAATTTCCGATTTTCAAACTTTGACCTGTTAAGCTCTTCAATATTTGTCATGACGATTAATAAATTTTCGCGATTTAGCACTGTAAATATTGAATTTTCAGGATTTTGCCTGTTAAGAATATAATAATGAGGATTTTGCATGACAGATATGGTAGATTTTAAAGTAGTAAGAATCAGACCTTTTTAATTGAATACGCGTGATTTTACAAGCTAAACTTGAAGCTACACGATTTTACAAGTCGAGTGTTGAATTTTTACAAAGAGAAATTCTCTCTCATAATTTCTTGTACGCAACACTGACGCACGCTAATCTGAATAGTTTGGAGTGTGCAATATACTCAGATATTGCATGTGTTTGACACTCACATATCAGCTCTAATTCTTTACTGAAATTGTCTTCAGTTAAAAACAAAAAAAGACCAGTACAAATCTCCGTTAAGTTGTGGTGAATTTTTATTTCACTGACTCTACGAAAGCAAATTCAAATCAGACTTCAACTTCTAATTTGTTATCCCACAAAGCATATCGGTGTTCAGTGTACGCCGAGAAAGTCTCGACCGAAGGAGGGAAATCACTACTTTTTCAAACCTTTTGTTGAAAAAAAAACCACGAATGACGAAACAGGATCGGAGATTTTATACTGCGCTATAAAAAATACAATGCGAAGCAGCGAGGCTGCAATTAACAACTTTTTTTTGCTTGAGTGCAACATTTCGCGCGTGAAATGTACCCGCAAGAGTTTCATGGAAAATCGGTAAGAAGAATTATGATGAACATTTGGAACAAAAGAATCGACAAACATACAGAACATGGTAATTGATGATGAAAAATATTTCGTAATCCAAATAGAGTTTTGAGGACAATTTATTAAGATTTCTGGTCATTATCAAAGAGAAGCAATGTTGATTGGTTATTCAATAAGTTATAACAAAACAGCTTAGGTTCGTTATTCGAAACGATCGCCAAGCTGCCACTGTAGGCAATCTTCTGATATCTTGGCGAGCGAAATCTGGGAATAGAAAACAGGAAGAGAGAGCGGCCGAAAACAAAAAGATTCACTGACGAAGCCGTCTCCCTCTCCTCGCCCCAAGCAAATCATCTATTCGAGATTGGGCTCAAGTGAAAGTCTGAGTAAACGAAAGCTAGCATTTTCGAGTTCTCCGAAACTTCCACGAGTGTTTCTTTAACTAGACATAGAAACAGAGAGAATGCTTTTTTTTATTCTTTCGATCAGAAAACCCAGGGAGAAAAAGAAAGGAAAATCATCCATTTATTTTTATTCACCGAGTTATAGAAGTACATGGCGCGGTTCATTCAACCAAAATTTCCGGAAATTTCGGTCTAAAACTGAATGGATCGGTTCGGTCCAACCGGAAAAGTTTCGAAAAAATCAGCCCATCTTTCGAGGTGGACCACTTATCTCGGTTGGATCGGTCCGATCAAAATGGACCGTTCCATTTCACCATTGCGACCCATTCTCAATACCAGTAGCTCGCTGTTCGGTATTTTCCATGTACTGACAACATGGAACGCCTTCCAAACTAAAATGTGGTGTTCCAATTTGATAAAATTCAGAGTAAATACTAAGAACCACTTCAAAAATGGCTACTTTTTCGGTGTAAAATAGAAACCTGTCTCGGAGAAAAGTGATTTTTACGTTGCAGTCTTGGAAGTTCCATTGGAAATGAGTGCAAAATTGACCTAAAGTGAAACGTAGAGCTTAGACGGAAATCCATGATTGCCATTTAATTCCAAAGACAATTTTTGCAATACACTAAGAATCTTAAACTGGTTTTAAAACTCAGAGGAAAAGTTTCCCAGTTTGCAAGGAATGAAAAAATTCTTCCAAGCAATTTCCTATTCTTTATTTGAACTGAAATGTAATGTTTAAGTCACGCATAAGAAACCAAACGATTTTTGAATTTCTTGTCTCGAGAGGTACCTCCATAGAAAACGATTCAAAATTTCTGATCCCCCAAACAACACAAGAGAGGATTCAAAATTTCTGATCCCCCAAAGAACATTAGAAAGGGTTCAGAATTTCTGATCTCCCAAAGAAAACTAGAAAAGGTTCAGAATTTCTGATCCCCCAAAGAACACCAGAAAGGGTTCAGAATTTCAGATCCCCCAAAGAAGACTAGAAAGGGCTTCAGAATTTCTGATCCCCCAAAGAACACAGGAGAAGATTCAGAATTTCTGATCCCTTGCAAAGCCAGTGTTACATCCAATGTAGCCACATTAAATCATAACATTGAAGACAGGGTTTAGATCTTGCTGCCTGCCTGAACAATGTCTAATCAAAATATTTTTTCTTGATAACAATATTCAATTAGAAATTTTATACAAATATAGCATAATTCTTAACAGATTCCATACACTCAGATTATACTGAGAGAGTGATGAAGAACAAGTTTCTTCACAGCAGTCTATTAATATTAGTAACTGTAAACATCACACATTGTATTACAATGATCTATGCACTTAAAATTACAATAGCTGTAAGTTAAAAAAAACAATAGCAAACAGTACCTAAGAGGATAGGAAAGTTCAGAATTGACCAAAACAGTAAGATTACTCAAACTGCACAACTGTAGGCAAAAATGCAGACTCCACTTTCTCAGTCAGAATTTGCCCACCTTATGTGAAGGAAAAATTCTAACAATTTCTGTTTAACATGGAAACAAGGCACCTGACTGTTATAAAACAAAAAGAGCGTTCAGGAACACTACAGCGCATTACAGGGATGACAATTAAAGACTGCAAGTTACATGTACATTTAAATTTGCAGTTGATACATTTAAGTGGGTCGATGTATTCTACATATATGCATACAGTGTCCTCCAAAAACCTGTTGTCATATAGCAGAGGCCATGGACTTTAGCTTTGCCCAACACGTTTTTACATCTTCAATCTAACTTTTTGAGTGGGTTACCAGTTCATTCACACTTCAATTAAGCAATCAGTTTAACCATGCTCAAAGGAGAAGAGTGTGGGTAAAATTGTTTTTATAAAGACCTGACAGATATGGATGCAAGTATTGTAGCTAATGCCACAAACAATTCTATTCTTTCTTTTTTAATTTGGCATACTCATCTTGGAGATGTTTCCTGGTAGCTGGCAATAGTTTGCTGTCCTCAGTTAAAGAAGCCCTCCCAAAAACAATCATATCTAATAACTAGTTTATTACCAACTTGATGCTACTTGCAACTATCTCATTCCTGGTTGACGGATGAAAATCTCTATCTTTTTTCTATCCAAGAGGTTTTGTAGATAGAGGATAGCTATCTTTAGCATGGCTTAAAGCTAACTAATATCTATCCATCAGATAGTCAGGCAATTGATAGACTAGCTAAAAACTCGCTTCCTGTGTAGATAGTCAACAGATACTTAGATGGCCTATCTATCCACTAACTTGTCTATCCAAAAACCACCACTAATGTAGTAAGCCAAAACCTAGGCTATCTGAAGACTAGTCCTCGTATTGAACAATAAAATACTATCCTATCTGAAACCTACCTCTGCTGTAGTTGGTAAAAAGATAGCCTATCTGAAAACTACCCATCACTCATATCGCACTGTGATAACCTATCCAAAAGCTATCTTTGCCAGAGATAGTAAAAAGATAGCAGCCAATCTAAAAATTATCCATCACTCATGTACATGTAGCACTTTAATATTAACCTAACCAAAAGCTTTCTTAGTCACAGGTGGTGAAAATATACCTAACTATTGAAAACTCTTCATTACTCATTTTATACGGAACTTTGATAACTGCTCTTCAAATCCCAAACCTAAGTGAAATCTCTGTATTTACACAGGAAAATGTATAAATAACTCATAGCTTTATCGAAACCTGCTACAGTTGTACATTAAAATTAAATACCAAAAACCAGGCACACCCAGATGCAAAAGGAGGACAAAATCTGGCTGGAAATGAGTTTCCATTATGTTGCAATTTATTACAAAACATACTTAAATTTAACATATCTCTTTCTAAAATCCTGTTTGAAACACTTCTCAGCTACTTAAGTTGGAGTCTAGTAAATGTTTATATTCTTCAGTAAATTTTCATGAAATGTAAACAGATTTCATGACTGGAAAAGCACAAAATATTCTTGACATGAATTTCAAATTTCAATTACATTAATTTCTTCATGAAAGTATTTTTTTCAATCAATTTTATCCATGAATCATAGGTTTCTCAAATTATGGTAAGACTTATGTCCAAAGTTCTGGAAGTGGTTAAAAGTAATTTTCCGTAACCTGGCTGTGAATTATATCTGCTGCTCTAAAGAACCTCTATTTGCATAACAAAATGCCAAATTATAAAGAACCTTTGAAACACTGCCCAATTAAAGAGAACTTCAACCACCCTAATCAAAATAACATCAGTCTTTTGCAACTCAAGTAATAGGTGGCAAACAAAAGGTCTTGATAATGTAATATGCACATCTAACATAACCTCAAGAGCACCACCATCAACCTGAAAATCAAAAAGGTGAAGGATGTTGCTTTTTGATATCTTGTGTTTTAGGTGTTGTATAAATACATGTATGCCCACTTGATCCTAGACAAGATATACACTAGCTATATGAAGTATATGTAAACCACATGAGAGAGCTCACATTTATTGCACTTATTATACTTTTACAATGAATGATTTTCCCAATACGAAATTGTTCGTATATTGTTGTGTTGAATGCAGTTGCTTTCATAACTCCTTTAGGAAATGAACATTTGCATTCACGAAATCAACAAGACTTAACAATGTGTTAAAGCATCTGCATCTTCCACGATCAATTAACCCGGCCAGAACGTTTCCAGTATTTCAAGAACCTTCACAAATTATGCAAGAAAATCAGTTTACCTTGGAAAGCTGCAGGAACCATAAGCTTTTTGTAAACCTGACGAGTGCAAGAGAAACCGCCACCTGCTGGCAAATAGTTTGATTGCCACACTGTTTTGCCAACGAACGTTCATACTTTTCCACCTTTACTGGGATTTGACTCAATTGGAATAACAACGGATATCTGTAAACAATTTGTGACTGCTTTCCAACGTAGAACAAGGCTATAAAATAACAGAGAGCTTTGTTATCGAATCCTAACAACATTCACCACGACCTTTGCCCGCCATTTTGGTGTTTCCGTCCCATCCCATAATCCTTCGGTGAATCTGATAAATGAATACTTTTCACCAGCAGATTCCCTTTCCAAAGGAGTCGGTTATTTGCGCGCAATTTCGAATCCAACATTGTTAATAGCAGCAAGAAGCATGGAATGATTTGTCCAAGTTCAAATGAGTATCTTGATTGCTTCGGTGAAAGAAAGGTAAGTCGCAGAAAAGTAAGTGTATCATAATTGTCATCGAAATCAATGTTGTGGCTGAAGAAATTTCGTTGTTATATTTATTTCGCGATCACTGAAACACAAGGAAAACGTTTGTTCTCCTGATTTTATTAGCACCCGTAACGAAGAAATTATTCACACGCATTTCCTATGTATGAAATGCTTGTATAATAGCTTGTTAGTGTGCTTTTTGAAGAGGTAACTTAAAGTTTACACTAAATTGATTTGAAGCTACAGATCACGCTCGATACACGTCACTCCCGCATTGCCTACATACTGTTCATTATTCTTTACAAAAGAATACACTCCCGATCAATTGATTAATGAAAAACAAATGTTAATTCTATCGCTATTTATAAAAATATTTAGCTTCTATTGCTTCATTGCAGAGCAGAGGGAAAAAAAAACAGGCAAGAATAGCGGCCGTCAATCCGAAACGAACACATTAAAGCAGAAAACGGAGGTGGCGCAGACGGCAGCTGAGTACTGATTAAAATTCTTGTTATCTTTGATGTGAACTTTAAATAACAGCTTGTAATTCTGGAGCCTAAATTTACATCTTTTTGAATTGAAAATAAAACCTTTCACTGTCCGGCATGAAACTACAATTTTTGTCTCTATCCTTTGGCGTGGTTTCAAATCGTTATTAATAATGACCTATCTGTGAATATTTCATTTGTGTACCTTTCTGACGCCCTTTGCTCTGTGATCCATTTTGTCTGTCATGTGCTTAAAGTTACTATCCAATCGTTACTTTTTAGCTCTCAGACATTCTTGTGAATTATAAATAGACGGCTATTTCTGTCCTGTCACCTGATAAGGGGGATCAGAAATTCTGAATCCTTTTAAGAATTATAGGTAGATGACCGTTTTGTTCTGATAAGTTATGCACTGGGGGATCAGAATTTTTGAATCCCTTTAAGTCATGTGGGATCAGAAATTCTGAATTGTTGTAGAATTATAAATCAACAGCTCTTTCTATCATGTTAGCAGATTTGATGGGGGAGGGGGATCAGAAATTCGTAATACTTTTAGAACCATGAACAGATAGCCGTTTTTGCCCCGTGAGGTGATGGGGATCAGAAATTCTGAATGCATTTAGAATTATAAGTAGATGACTGTTTTGCTCTGACGGGTTGTGGACTGGGGATCAGTTTTTGAATCTATTAAAGCCTTGGGTGATCAGAAATTCTGAATCCTTTTAGAATCATAGATAGATGACCGTTTCATTCTGATAAGTTGTGGGCCGGGAGATCAGAAAATCTGAATCTCTCAAAAAACGAAAGGGCGATGGGTGCACGATCTTTTTTACATTAAATTGTACATTTTGGTGAAATTGGATGTATTGTCCCTGGCGGACTCAACTGAACACTTCTTTTTCTCCTTCCAATAAGCCAAAACCTTTCGGAAACACAAACTTTTTCGGCATCAAATACCAGTACCCTTCGGAATTTTTCCAAATTGGAATGCCACATTTTAGTTTGGAAGGCGTTATGGAGGAAAACACTTATTATGCAGCTTTTATGGACTGTTAACAGCGGATCTATCGGTGTTACTCGCACATCGATCCATGCGCAGTTACAACAGGTCTGGAGCTGCTTCGCAAGCCAAGTGTATGTTTTGGCTGTTAACGGCTCTTAAAGACGGTTTATTTCCCGAGAGAATTTGGAATGATCTTTACGTCATTCGAAAATGGTTCTTGAACTCATACGACAAATATCTGGGAACGGTCCGCTCAAAATAATACTCTGCTGGAAACAGCTCACACAATATCATTGATATCACCGTCAAAATCGTCATCTAGCTCTAGTATGAACAACAGTGATCCAACATCCTCCATTTAAATGAGCGCGAACTCGTTTTGCGAGTGGATTGGAACGAGACCGTCCGGACCCGTCGCGATCCATTCGACACCAAGAAATTTTCGAACTTCAGCCCGGAAATTATGGTTGAATGGATCGCGTCCACGGTTTTCAGCGCACGTTTTCTGGTTCTTTCTTAACAGGATATTTTCTAAACTACTGTAATACAAGAAGAGTGGTCGGCCTTTAAAAAAAACAATAAAAGATCGACACATCAGGTGAACAATATTACCTAAACAACCTTCGCTACCTACTTTCTTTTTTTCCTGTCACCTGTCTCAAGAAATCTTAACAACATGTATCGATATTGGAAGAAGAAATAAGAACTCGATCGACGCTGGCAATAAGGGGGTTGAATAACATTTGTTACAGTTTGGCTCTCATTTGTCTCTACAATTGCACCTTGTCCCAATGTGACTCCATATTCGCGTTTGCTCTTTCTAATGTTTTGTGATAATTGTAAATAGTGTAACTATTGAATATTCGATCTTGTTTTACCGTTATTCCTGGATAGCGAATGAATTAAGTGTAGTTAATAGCAACTGACATATATCCGGTTGCTCAAGGCAGCATTGGGCTAATCAGGCTCTGCCGAGCGTCAACTTCAAACTGAGCTTTTTTAATCAATCAACGGTAAACAAAAGATTTATGTGTATATTGTTGATCTTATTTCTCTGCTCAGTTGGGAATTAAAACTCACGATACGTAAAGCTGAAAAAGGACGCTTTAAAATACTTAAGGTGAAATTCCTGATTAGTTTCAACCGGAACATAGTTACCAAACAATATTTCATTTAAAACTTTCTTATAGCACGATCCATTAGGATGTCCATAAGACACGTCTTTTATGCACCTAATATCTTTTACTGGAGCGAATTGGAGAAAACTTAAATGAGTGTTAATTCACAGCAAGGTGAATTAACATATGAAACAAATGTCTCATGTTTCGCAGCGAGCTTATTTCAATGTGAAACTTACGTCACCGAAAGAAATTTGATAGGAATATAATTTGTCTTTTAAAATCACTTACTCATTATGCTCTTAAATGCTAAATTTTGACATAAAGGTGAAAAGGTGGAATCCCGTAAACAAAAGAAAGTAGTTTTAATAATTAATTACCTTTATTTATTTACATTTTCAATTTTAGATATCTACATCATTATTGTTATTTTGAAAAACGTAAAAAAAGCTAGGGAAAAAAAAATAAGATGTCCAGCTAATTGCAACACAAGTTAGGCAACGCATCATTTTCTGTCTCTCAGTGGTATTTAACATTTTTGAATTTTGAATTTTGAATTTTTAAGTCCAAGTATCAATAACTGACTATCAAAAAGCCTGTAAAAACCTGATGATTATAATACTTTCATACGCACAGATTTCCATGGAAACTCGATAACTGCCTGTTAAAAGAGGCCCGTCAATCAGCCCTTGCGTATTTAAATAAAATGCACTCTTTGTCAAACAACAAGCTTAACGTGTTGAGCGAAAAACTACAACTGCTATAATAAGACTTCTAAACAGAATTTTTCACACTCTGCAAAATCGTCGAGACTTTCATTTCCTAGTTGTGCTACAATTGAATTAATACTACTTTGATGGTGGTCGGAGGATCTTTATTTCGCAGTCAACCAAACCATTAAAATAATTATGCGTACTTTTTTCCGTATTTTATTTTGTTAAATGATTTCTGTTAAAATTTTACCTGCGGGCATTAGCACTGGATTGGTAATTGAGAATTCTGGCAGAAGAAAGTGTAATATTTTCCTGTTAGCAGCTGAATGACAAGATTGTCCAATGAATATCAACATGATGTACACAGGTGTGACACGAAAATCATAATAGAGGTTCATTTGTGATCAGTGGTCGACAGTTGGCTAAGTTAAACTGTTCCATTTGTTTAGAAAACGATCATCAGAGACGCTGATACAGCTACTTGTTATTGGAATTCCCTGTACAGCCGGACAAGATCAAATTAGCAACCTTTTTTTTCAGCCCCTTGCAGTATGACAGAAAACTGCTCGGTAAATTGCTCAGAGGGCAAAAACATGACACAAGACACGAAATTATGTAAGGATTTCACCTTGTTTGAAGTCGAAAGCGTTCCGCTATCGATCATCATACTGAACTCCGGGTTGAACACCATTCTTGTGATAGTGTCAATCTTAGCGAATAGTTTGGTTGTATCTGCGGTATGGAGAACTCCCTCGCTACGTTATCCTTCGATCGTGTTCCTCTGCGGTCTCGCCGTGTCCGATCTAGCCATTGGTTTGGTCGTCCAGCCCTGGTTCGTTGCTGTGGAGTTGTTAAAAATTCACGGACTTCCATCAGGAGGCGACTGTACGCTGGAAACAGCGTTTTTAGCACTGGGTTTTTTAGTTTGTGGTGTTTCATTTGGTCTTGTAACACTCATCAGTGTGGACAGATACATAGCGATTCAATATCCCCTGAGGTATCCCAGTATTGTAACCCTTCCTCGTGTGCTTTTCCTCATCACATTGTGCTGGTTAGCAAGCACTTTTTGTTCGAGTCTAATTCTTTGGCATTTTAGCGCATTTTTGTACGTCGTGGCCACTGTGATGATGGTGTTCCTTGGAACATCCACGGTTATCCACGTAATTATCTACAGAATAGTTCGTCGACACAGAAACGAGATCCGGGCACAAGAACAGGCAGTCCAAACGACAAACGAATTCAACATGGCACGCTTTAAGAAAACCGCCGTGAATACGTTCATCGTCTATTATTTTTTGCTCCTGTGTTACGTTCCTTTTTCTATCGCTTGGGTGCTGAGGATGACGGGAGCCACCAGCCTCGACAACCCGATAGTGTGGAAAGTAGCGAACACAATAGTGTTTCTGAACTCTGCCGTCAATCCGTTTCTTTACTGTTGGCGCCTTCCTGCTATACGTGCACCAGTCATGACTTTATTGAAGAAAATCTTTTGTCGCTGAACAATCACTGGAGTATGAAAACTACAAATGATCACATAGAAGACCATAGCTTTTTTTTTTTAATGACAAGGTTACCTGTGAGTAAGTGTGCAACTGACGTTTATAAACCGGCTGAAATTGCCGTGTTGTGGAGATGCTCTCATGTTAGTGAATTGTAGTAAGTACTAAACACGGATTTGGGGAGAGCTTGACTTAAATATATCGACGTTTTTGTTGTCAAAATTCGTCCGATTTTTGTCGATGTGGCTTGCTAGTTTAAAGGTTTCGTTTTACTTTGAGGCATCCATGCATTAAGGAGTTTTTAGCTTTTTCGTGTTCATACTATAACAAGCTGGTAAACAACTCAGATTATCATTCGATGCATTTTTTCCTTCCGTTTCATTGGCCGAGAGCCCACCACGTGCCCTGCAAATAACTGCCTACAAATAATGGTCTGCTCATGCGTAGTACCGTCTAAATGTGTTTTGCTCACTGCAAACAATATTCTGCTCATCCGTAATTGTAACCACGCTCCCGAGTGAAAACTGAATAATCGCCGATGGCATTATAATATTCACGTGAGATGGTGTTAAGCTGAGGCTAGAGTATTGGCCTAAAAGTTTATAAATAAATAATTCAAATACGTAACGAATTAAACCGCTCATGTTATTATTTACTAATATTATGGAAGACACTAGCTAACTAAATTGTAGACTGTGAAAACTTTGAACGACCACTTTACCGCCGGCAATCAAGCGAAAAGCGCCTTATGCGACTCATATTTGGGGTTTTGGGAACTTAAAGAAATTTTAAAAAATGACATCAATTAAGTAAGTAGGACGGAAAAAACGTTTTAGTAACCTTTTGTAAGATTATGATCCAAAATTTTAGAATAGTAAAAGAATCAGTCGTTTATTTTGCATAGTAGTTGTTATTACGGATGCAAAATGATAGACCTTTTAGCTTGTTTGTTCTCTTTTTGTTTTGACGTTCTGCAATACTAAGGATTTCTGCTTTTACTGGGATAACTGTTCAATAAACTCAAACAATGTGCCTCCCAATATTTGCATTGCAAGACCTGAGGTTGTTTGTGCTTGACACGTTTTCTGTTTATCTCTCTTCATATTTTGCACGGTGTTCATTTGAATGTGGAAAAGTAATATTCGTTTTGCCTCAACTACGCTATACGATTGGCTTAAAAAACTCGCGCGTCTTTCTCGTCCGATCAGAAGTAAAAACAGAACCTATCGTAACTAGCCCGCGCCCGTTTTCGGTCACGGTTTTCCGGGCAATTTCCTTTCGCCTAACTGTTTACGAGCAAGTTCTTTTCGTGTTGCGTAGCTGTTTACCCCGGGGGAGGTACTTTGGGAATTTCTGGGTGGGGATGTGCCGCTGGGACCCTGGAACCCTTAGTCTATACTAGAGCTAGTTCAGCTGAATTTTGCTACCCTATACTAGAGTAAACTCCCCAAATCCCCCCATCTATCGACACTGTTGAGGCTGATTAGCATAAATTTAAACTTGCCGATTTGATTTTTTTATATTTTTGAGTGACAATTCCTGGTTTCCTTAGTCTAGATAAAATCTTCAACCAACTGGTCAGTTTTTGTGAAAAATTATACCCTATTCTAGAGCCAAACGCTCTGATTTATATACCCTATCCTAGAGTAAACTGCTCGAAAACCGTACCCTTCACAGCGGCACATACCTATATAGCCCATATATGGCAGTGCCCCCCCCCCCCCCCCCGGGCTGTTTACCAGCAAGTTCTTTGTGTGTTGCGTGGCTGTTCACCAGCAAGTTCCTTGTGTGTGGCTTAGCTGTTTGAGAACAAAACGTGAGCATTTTTTCTTCATTTTAATTTGACTACAACATGCAAACACATTGCATCAGAGCGAGGATCGATACTCAAGTAGCACCTTACTTCGATCGCGAGCGTGATCGCACGATTGTGTGACTTTGAAATAACCTTGGAGCATTTTTGAACAAACCTGAGTAAAATAATACCTTGCCTGCGTCGCATACGGCCTAAACCGCCGGTTTAGACCATACCGGGGATTTTGTGACGCATCCGGCTGCAACACATGCTAAATAATACCTTATCGAGAATTACGTTGATCAGTTTCCTTGAGAAACTTCGAATTAGTTCTGAGCACCTTGATCATTCTGCACTGAATTTGGGCACAAAAGCTATAACACAAAACGTACAGACTTGTTGCTGCCATGCATAGCATTTATTTAGCTTTCGGGGAGTATCGAGGAAGCTCCTAGGAAACATTCTGGTGTGCTATGCTGCTTTTGTTTACCTCATATCGATTTATTTAGCAGTACTGAAATGTGTGATTCGTCATTTCGAAATAACGAAAATGAATCGTCTCTGGCTTACACAGATATTTTTGTATCGTTTCTGTAAAGGTTATATCGCTGAATTAAGAATTCGACTTGGCAGCGGTGTCAAGTTGACTGCGTTGAGACAAACCCAGCCCCAATTGTGACTGACTTTGATGTCAGTTAAACTATTTCTGCCCCTTACTCACAAGGAAGCACTGTGTAGCAAACTCTCTAATTTACATTGTTTTTCAAAACCATAGACTGATTTCCAGCGCTGCTGGTATGGCCCAGATCTTACACAAGGGGGATTCTTTATACAACTTGCTGTCAAAGTGCACTCGGCAATCGTTTTTGCTTCTTTGTGAGTTACCATAGAAAGTGTCTGTATTTAACTCTAATTCTAGCTTGCACTTCAGTGAAAGTTTGGCAGGGAATATCAAAGCTCATTCGATATAAAACAATTGGTAATAAATTATAATGATTATAATTCATAGCCTCTTTTATTCTGCTTGTAGGACAAGCAGAATAAAAGAGGCTACATATGCATCTTACTGGCCTAACCTACTTCACATTTTCAGCATAACAGACTTGTCAGTGTAAACAAGTATAATTTGGCTAGAAAAGGTTTCACAAGACAGTACACAATGACCAGAGTCGTAGAAATCATTCCATATTTGTACCATCTGAGTTGTCATCTAAGCAAGCTTGTAATAAACGGTCTTTACTTGTTCTTTAAAGACTCATTGTCTCTAAATAAATCCGTTTTAGTAGTTGGTTTTATGTCTATATATGCGTTGTTCATGTTTCAAATAAATGATGAAGGATCACTACAAAGAAACGTATTACTGTTAATGAGGTAACATGCATGTATTGCATGTCCGATCATGTACGCACTGCGTACCTATTTTTGTAAATGGTTCTATAGCTATTCAGAGCATACAGAACATACAGAGATGTGTTCATAGTATAACAGAAAAGAGAATATATTACATGTTTTCAAAATGTTGTTCTGACAGTAAATAAAGGTTCAGTTCAATGTTTCAAGAAGTTGAAGACATTGAGATCTTTAAGGTGAGTAGAATGCTGGTTCCAGAGAATAGTCGCTGTGTAAGCTATTGTTTGTTTTCCAGATTGGTACGTACTTCTGATATGTATAAATTTTGCCAAGATGCATATCTAGTATCGTATCCGTGTATTTTACTGGCGTTTTGAAAGAAATCTTGAAACAAGTTTGGTATGAATAGGAGCCCTTTATGCCAAAGATGCGTGAATTCAGGGCTTGGAGTCTCTTAACGTTATTTACTGTGAGAACATCTTGAATGGACCCGTCCATTTATGCAAGCCTGGTTGGTTTTTTTTTTTTACATTTATAAAGCCCTGTCCAAACGGGAAATGTTTGGCGATCAAACACGATCAACCATTGTTTGGTGACCAAACATTTTCCCGTTTAGACACCTTGTTTGATCGTGTTGGATCGTCTTTGATGAAATTTGAACGAAGTCAAACATTCGATCAAACACTGTAAACATTTTGTCCGTTTGAACATGTTTGATGCCGTTTGGTCACACAGTACAACATCAATATGTTTGTCACCAAACAATGTTTGATCGTGTTTGATCGCAAAACAGTTCTAGTTTCGACAGGGTTTTACATGTATTTCTTTGAAAAAAAAAAACTCAATGCAAACAGAAAAGCCAGCTGGAACTCCCAATATTGCATTCAGCGCTGGCTTGAGTTCTAAGTAAATTTCTAATTGGCATCTACGACTATTAGCAGATACCATGGTTTTTGTCTCCTTGTCCACAATATCTCAACCAGTAAATGAGGTTAAATATTGCGAAGAGAAGAGGAAATGCAACCCTTGAATAACTTTCCAGTGAATGGGAGTTGAACTGGAAGTAGTACATCTTGGCCTCTTGGGCGAAAGACTTTCGACTTAACGAGGATCTAGATCTGTCCTCTTCATTGTTGTTTGTCGTCACAGCGAGACGAACAGTACTCGAACTTGAAACGCTTTCATTCTCCATGCCTTCCGTGGCGCCCTCGGATTTCAGTGACTCGGCGACTTTAACCAAAGTACAAGGCTGAGATCGGATGAAAAGAACAAGATGTCATTGATTCGCGAACATTACATTTTGAAATAGGATCTATGTCACGGTTTGCGTATCTTTGAGGAACAGAGTGGCGCAGTGGTGAGAGCGCTCGCCTCCCACCAATGAGTCCCGGGCTCGATTCCCGAACCCGGGACTCTGCTCCGAGAGGTTTTTCTCCGGGTACTCCGGTTTTCCCCTCTCCTCAAAAAACAACATTTCCAAATTCCAATTCGATCCTGGAATGCACGGACATTTCTGAACGAGTTCTTGTGAACTCCTTGGTGCTCCGTGGGTAAACAAATTACATATTTACATACATTATTTACATATATTTACATATTTTTTTACATACTATTAAATCTTGAAAAGTTTACCCTAAATTTTTGAAGTTCGTCTCCAAACTACAAGTTAGCATACCTCATTCATGTTTGATTCCTGATATTTCATTAGAGCACAGTGCACCGCAGCATACTCCATCAAGCTGGCAAATACGAACACAAAACACGTGATAACGTACACATCAAGAGCTGTAGCATACGACACATTTGGAGTGGCGCCGCCGCCGTGGAGGAAGTTCCCCATGGCTAGAATAGTTATGACTCCAAGGGAGACGCGGGCAGGGGTGGATTCCGGGTCAATCCAAAATGAGATCCAGCTGAGGAGAACGACTAGAGTGATAGGAAGGTAAAACCCATACACGTAGAACATCAGGCGTCTTTTAAAGATAAATGTAGCCTCAGGCTCGGAGAAAACACCTGCAGAAAAAAGGCGGATCGAAATGGTGGCATGCATGAGAAAAATGAAGGCAATGAATATTTATCCACTATAACTAACTTGTACAGCGAACTTAACGGAAAAGTTTGACGATTTTGTTGTCATTCCATTGTTATAGCCCACGAGTGAAGTCTCTTCTTCGACTGGACGAAAATGCATCGCGCGAAACTGAATGAGTGCTCCATATTTTGTTCCGACGAAAGGGTAACGCTGGAAAACTTAGCTTTTCCAAACTTGCTACGGTGTTTAATATAATTTTATTAACTTCAAGCTGACAATCAACTGCGTGTAGGGCCCATTCGTCAAAGACTGTGGAAAATTTATGCGCGCGACGCCTCGAGCAGAATAGAACGGTGCAATGAATTATAGATGGCAAGGCACTTAATTACTATCCCCATAAATAACAACGAGTTCTGTTTAATCTTGACACTCAAAATTCCCCTTTGTAACATTGAGGTTCTTGGGGACACTGTTTCCCTAGGGGCCAGTAATAATCTGAATGTGGCTTGTATTTGTAGCCGATATAACGCGCGCTCTGATTGGCTAATTCTAGGGAATTATTCTCCCGTAATGCCCACGGGCCGATTACGGGCCCGCAAAACCAAAGCAAAAAGCCGTATCAACTTATTAACCTCGAACGTTCGATCTTTACGGGAAAATCTCAAACCTCCACCCCGCCGTATTGACCTCGCTATCGTTCGGTCAATACGGCAAGGTCTCCGCTTGAGAGTTTCCCGTAAAGACAGAAGGCTCGAGGTTAATAAGTAGTTACAGTTGAAACTTATCGCAAACCTGTGTTGTAGACTCCTCTCTTATCTTTGCTGACCACTGAACTTAAGTCATACTGAGGAATCTCCATGTCTTTGGGCACAATCACTCCATTACCATTCCTCCATCTTACGATCACGTTATCCTCCGTCTGGGAATCTTATGTGAGAAAAAAATCGTTTTTTTTTTTCTACTGTTAACAGGAAATAGGCCACCTTTTACCACCCAGTAATTGCGATGAAAGTTGAAAATTTTTGTACTTACAGCAACCAACATAGAAATGGCAGGTCTGTTGATCCATAGGAAATTCACGAAAATTCATCTGACAGGCAAGCACGGTGGTGATTCTGAAAACAAATGTCGAGGAAACGTAGCGGTGTGCTTAAAGTTATGCAAAAATTCAACGTTTTTGTAATAATTGGGACACCGAAAATGTGGCGAGACATGATCATTTTAAGCTACCGTTAGACAAGTTAATGTACCTATTCAAGAAATGCTGTGTTTGGCGACACAGTCTTAAAGAAATGTTTTTTAAGGGGCTAAACGTCTTCGTTCAGGATTTGATGCGTGATGCCATAGTCAAAAAAATCTAACCTCGTTCTTATAAGTAACTTAATAACAAAACGTGCAAGAGTTAGATTTTAGGCTCTATTTTCGCAACCTGCGTACACAACTGCGATAATCTCTCCCTCTCAACAAAGATTTATGGCTGTGGCAATGTCGATGGTTAAATTCGCTTGTTAGGTATTTAGGGTGTATATTTATTTGCCATCAGTGTTCTACTTTCCCCCTTCAAAAAAGATAAAAACAAAAGATAAAGAAAAATGAAGAAAGAAAATGACTGAGGCAAGTGGCCCGGCTTGCCTCATACTGGCTACAGCCCTGAAAATAAACTAGAAGTGAAGCCATTAACCAGTCTGACGTTGTCACCAAGCTTGCATATTTTAGCTTGTTCTATTCGCAGCACCCTACCTTGCGCTCAGTAGAATGCTTCCGTCAGGGCTGATACCGAACAGAACATTTTGAGTTGGTACCATGTGAAAACGCGCTTCCTTGCTGTTCCGGAAGTAAACATCAGGCTGCCAGACATGCTTACTGAGTGCCGGACTGAGGATCACTCTCTGGTCCGCTTCTTTTCCCGGAAGTGGCCTGTACACAAGGCGCGTGTCCTTCCAACGCTGTCGGAAGAACATGTCTAGCGAGAATTCCTGTGGGAAGATACAATTATACTTCACTCTTGATTAAATTTTATCAAATCACCCATAACTCATAACATCGTGGAAAGTCATCTTGCTGGAACTCTTGTAACTGTCTGCATTTGCGGTGAATAAATGAAACAAGCATAACGATAAAGAGAATAACTACGCAGCAAAATTATAAGTTATAACAACAACACAAAAGCCATCAATGGCCAAGTTAGGATACAGAGTTGTCTGAGGTCCATCGAATTCTCACTGAAGTACCAACGTACAATTCTTGTCTGCATTTCTGTCTGATATGCGAGAAACGGACTATACGTACCATATCCTTTTCATTGATGGAGCTTACACTTGATACATATGTCTCCACATCAACCACAACTGGGCCCCCTAAAGAAAAGATAAACTTACATTGCTTGTTTACAGTGAAGCTCCTAAGAAATGACACTGTACCTTTAAAATGTTATTAACAATTTCAGACGAAGGCGCTTCGGAGTTTGGAAGTTGTAGGTTTAGTTTTGTTATGTTTATCCTTTCTTGCTATTTTCTATACATGTTGTACATGAGATCAAAGCCCTTGTTTCCACTTGCTACCCTGTTATGGACAAGGTTCCTCATTTGACTCCCTCTTGTTAAGCGACCCCAATCTCGTTCCTTGAATCCTCGTTTCTTACTGCGCAAGCTTAACGAAACGAGCGACATTCGAGAGTTCCGTGGTTGCGGCTCGATTTTGATTGGTTTTAAAAACGATAGAAATGAGCGGAAGTAGAACATCAGCGTGTCGGTTGAGCCACGTGTTTGTTAGCTAGGCATGCGCATTTGAACCAGAAGTCTGATCTTTTCGGAATTCCAATCAGCACTCGTTTCCCGACCGCTGGTCAAGGGGAGCGAAGACTCCGGGTCCGAAGTGGAAAGGAAGAAACTTGTCTTTAGGCGTACCCAACATGGCCGTGTATTGCATCGGAAGTTTACGAAACCGAATCATACCCGTCCGGCCACTGTAATAACAGTCTTTTAACTGTTACTCGCCCTCCCTCAAGTTCCTAAATTAAAATAATTATGCCCTGGCGCCAAGTAGAATTTTAAATATCATAACCGGTGTATTTATGGCCTATTACGTTAACTTTCAGTTTATTTTTTTTATTTTTGTTGCTGGGTGTAGCTAAGTAACTCGACCACCATAAACTAACATTGAGCATTCAGCACTAAGATTCAGCACCATCATGACTTAACGATCCTTACCAGTCGAATTTGGTCTCACGGAACCGTCGTAGCCATTTTTAATCCATACAAGTAAATCATCAACGCTTCTATTGCAGGCTTCATTGCATCTAATAAACAACAAATATCGCAGCAACAACAATATGTAATAATGCAATGAAGAATACAAAAGCAAAAACCGACACAACGTAGGATGATTTTAAATATCGGCTACATAAAAACACGTACCAATGTAAAATTTTCCATTGTACCTGAAGAAGGCTGGTTTGGCCAGCCAAAATATAGTACACCTTCAAAAAATCATCCTTCGTTGTGTCGATCGGTTTTTGCTTTTGTATTCTTCATTTTATATGTAAAGCCGATTAGATCACTGTTGATCCAACGTATACCAGCAGGATCATCGTTCCGGTTGTGGGTTGGGTTGTGGTTTGTGGACTGCTTGGCAAAGCTAGTTGATTTGGATAGGGCGGTGATTTAAATTAAACCCCATCACACCTCCGGGCTGTTTTGTCTGTTTTGGACACCTGCTACCTCTAATAAGCACGGTGACGCTCTGCTCCTTCCCACTGCGTGAAATTCAAGTCATAACAAAATTCCCAGAAACCGTTATTTTTAGACGCTATGGTTGTGTTAAGATAAACAATTCAACCGCAGCATTAGCATTGTTTTTCTGTCTTTTATCAATTAAATAAATAACATACCCTTTATATAAAAATACTACTGTTAAAATAATACACTGTGTTGTTTTTATAAGGACGGTGACTTCAAAACAGTTCAGCTATATTGCCGACAGTTGTTTGCTTCTACCAGCGTTTAATTAACACGGCGTGACCGCAGTCTTTTGAAGGTCGGCTTATAGCTGGTGAAATAAACTATATTTCTGCATATTTCTCTATCTGTTTATAAATAAAAATCTATTCTGAGAGACTAAGGAAATTGCAAACCTTATTGCGTAAGTGAGTTAAATGCTAGCACTGAATGAGCCACCCAACGGGTTTATACAAAAATTAAAACTATTCTAAGTTCAGCTATCGATCTGTTTTGGAACAACATTGCAGTTGTTTCAGAAAGAGCTGTCTTTCTATTCCGCCCGTCTTATTAACATGCTTATACCTTAAGCCCAATCTATCACAATACCTTAACAAGTTTGCCAACCTCGAATTCAACGTATTTTGTATGCATTTAGCTGTTTATGGTTAAGAATTTACCGGTTTTTCCGAGCGAGTACTATAAAACATGCTTGGATCGAATCATTGCAAAGTTGATATTAAACCTAATATTCGAATTGTAAGGAAAAATCGTTTTTAGGCTCCCATCGTTCTATTCATGGTACGTTGAATCCGAATCGAAAACTCAGGTGCTATAGCTTTGTTATCAGGAAACGTAAATGTGATTAAATTCTATCAGAGAGAAGAGCTATTTTGAATGGCATGAAAGATGTCTTTCATAAATTAGTATAGACATGCAAAGTGTTATTACATCCTTCAAACTAAACTCAGAGAACTGATTTAGTTTACGTTTTAGATACATACCCTCCGTTAGCAATTTTCAGGAAGCTAGCCAAGTACAAAAACCTCAAAGCCATGCCAGCAGGGAATTTTCCTCCATTATCAAAATACCTTTGGGAGATTAAATGCATTCTCCAGCAACGTACTTCAAAATGACAACCACGTTTGACTAAAAACAAAGACAGAGCATTTTAAAATAGAATACACATGTATAAAAGCAGAAACCGCTATGGCATTGTTCCAAGCGCCCATAGAAAAACTCTTTCAACTTAAGTCGTTTTAATAAATAACAGAATGTTGTTGTTATACCTGAGGACTTTAGCGAGCTCCTGACGCTTCTGTCGTAGCGATATATCCGATCAGCTTTACCGTACACAACCTCTCTGGACAAAAATTCAAAATGTGCAAGTTTCCCTTACTACTACAACACATCTCCCCCCGTATTCTTGAACTAACGACATTTTTAAAATTATCACCTTGACGTCTAGGAGTTAAAAGCAGGGGTCCAGCTTGTGACGTCTAAACGGTTCACCGGCGCAGATAAAGATATTACTGCCTACAGCGGGTTGTAAGCAGTTCTGTTTATTATATACCTCTCGTTATATGGTTTTATCCACTCATTAACTCGTTTGGAAATTTCCAAATGCGAAAACACGAAAGCTCTCTGTTAAATCCTCTTTCCACGACACTAAACCCGACATAAGCTCAGGAAAGGAGAAAATGCAGGTTTTTGCAAAGAGTTAATGAAAAACGAACTGATAATTTATTAATAACTGGAAACCGCCAACCCCCAAGTGCAGGGATGGAAGCGACTCATCATAAGCTTCCAGTATTGGTACGTTGAAAACCTTATTCCCTCAGTCTGGGAATAGTTATTTGAAAACAATAATCGTTATAACAGCGAATAGTTGATTTGCACTCGTGTAAAATACGTCGAGGTCAAGACTTTCTCTGTCTCTTGCGCGACGAAATGTGAAGCAATTTGTTGGAAAATTAAATGGCAGCTGGAGGCCATCAGATATAAACAACAGGCCGGCAGGTGCTACCACACTATAAAAGTACTTAATTGACTAGCTTAGAGCTGTACAAAGTTAAATTATATCCTTCTTATGAAGATCACTGATGAGTCAACGAAAAAGTACACATAAGTTATGAATGTCGCAAATGCTAATAGAACAATAAGGGCGAGCATGGATGGCGCCGTGATGAGAGCGCTCGCCTCCCACCAATGTGTCCCGGGCTCGCTATTCTTGCCCGATGCCATATGTGGGTTGAGTTTGTTGTTGGTTCTCGCCTTGCTCCAAGGGTTTTTCTCTGGGTTCTCAGGTTTTCCTCTCTCCACAAAATCCAACAGTCCCAGGATGGAGGACCTGCATATAAGGCTAATGTGGCTTCCTCTATAAATATTTTATTTTATTTATTTATTTATTTACTTATTTATTTATTTATTTATTTTAAGATGACAACTCTTGTGTGAAATGAATTAAGCTACACCCAACTACAAAAAGAGAGGGGGGAGGGGCGGGGGTTACAAATCAGTTAAGTTCGCGGACCGAACATGAAACTGACCAATATCAGCGCTGGAAAAAAAGGTATTTTAAAGTTTTGATAATTAACAATTTGCCTCCCAAGGGCTTAAATTAACGCAGATAGGGCTTTGCAGTCTTAACACTTGTAATTTCATCAGTGTGTACAAATAACGGAAATCCTGGCTAGATGTGTCGAATGCTAAAATGACGCTCTTTGTAAAACCCGTCAAAATAACTTTAAAGGAAAACATTGTTTTAGAGGTTAGAATATTTCAAATGGATCAGTACTGGCCCAATAATGACCATTAAACATTTGAAATAAGGCAGAAAAAATAAATTAAATAAATAAATAGGGCTTTGACCACAGATGAAGTCTTAAAACCCCAGGTATTTTAATGTTCTGTTTATTTTTGTTCAGTCATAGCAGGTAGCTGGTCTTTGCCATTTTTATCTTAATTGACTATGCGACACCTTAAATAAACCGTTAATAACACAGGAAATTTTCTATTATTTACCTCCAAAATAAATAACTTAACCAACATCCCGCGCCTTCAACGTTGACATCGCGTAACGTTCCGTCTCCCATCAGTTCTGTCGTCCTTCCCACAATTCTTGATATTTAATTACGTAATCTGCAAATGTTGTGAAACGCTAAAACATTATTTCCAAATATAATGCCTCGCCTTCAGGTCCATTTTATTTGCATTTTTTAACACATAGAAACGTTTGAGGTATCTCGTCAAAGAACGACTTATCTCACAGCGTTTACCATGGCTCAGCGATGTGTTTGTTCGTACATCTTTGCCTGGCGATCCAATATATGTGGAAAGTACCTTCGGAGTGGACCTGGAACATATTGGATTCGACCTTCCTGCTCGCGTGCAGGATTGAGAAGTATTCAACTTAATGTTATTTGCAGTTGTGTTGGAAGTTACATCAGCTAACATGCTTCGAAAATGTCTCTATAACTGATTTTGGTCCATTCGAAAGGGGTTTTGCAGTTGATTTATTGAATCATGCCACATCATATTTTAAATACTGCCATACATCATTTATTATGCATACAGCTCCTTGTTTAACTTAACAATAGCCGAGACAATAGAATCCCTTTGAGACTTACCTGCTTCGAATAACTATAAAATTTTCTATTTTATTTCATAATGCTTTTTTCATTGTAAAAGAAATGAATGGCCTGGACTGGACTGGACTGGACTGGACTGGACTGGACTGGACTGGACTGGACTTAGGATATTGGACTGGATATGTAGATGAACATCGTTCCTGCCATGCATCAATAACATCTGGTTATGCTGCCCATTTATGTATCTCTTTTTGTCTTATTCAGTATTTTCAAGAACACGGAATCCATTTACATGGTATAATAAGATGCTGGACAAGCATCCAATCAGAACAAAATGTATCACATCGGGGGGTAATGTATAAAATAATGTATAACATTAACCTAACAATTATAATTCAAACGTCTAAATCATATAGCTATAGGAATAAGTTGTCCTGAAATAATGGCAGTTGCTGTTAGGGTAGTACGCTGAAGAGGGGTGGGGAACACTGTTGAGAGTGGTGTAGGCGGAGTAAAATGTATTTTGTGGGCTGTTCAGTCTACCACATTGAAGATGATCATAATTTAGCCAGAGAAAAGCAAGACTTGAGTGCTGAATAATTCTGTCCCAGACAATCAGAATCTGCTTCAAGAATTTTGATGAATGTTTTATCTTGAATGATAGTGGTCGTTGATTCGAGTTTAATAAATTCAAATGATTTCAAATGTCCAGTAGCTGAGATCTAGAAAGCTTTCATAAGAGGGAGTCCCAAAATTTTTATGACCCTCCATGCCTTTAATTAAGGCCAGTAACAGGAGGCCAATGGCCCTCTGGCACCCCAGTAGATCTGCCAGTGAAATCTTCGAAATAAGCGTGCAGTCTCTGAAGTTTTCCAATTCTGCATAATCAATGTCAATCATTATCTCACACAATTCAAGGATTCAATTTCTTCTCTCGTTACTTTCACAGTGCTGTATGGTATTGGTGATTTCATTGCTCAGAAAGCTACTGGCACTCAGAACAGTATCAATGATAAAGTATCTAATGTGTAGAACTTGCCTTATATGAGATGCACCTGAAGGCAATAATGGAAGATGTTGATTTCAACAAACAAGTTCATTAGACTTGGCAATGTTGAATACAATGTTACTACTATGATTTTCTTCAAGTGAGTCTTTAAGACTAATGTGGAAATGAGACATTTGACAATTTAGATTGATGAAGTACATTGCCTCTTCTTAATCACCAAAAACCTGAACACTGACATGAGTATGACTGACAAGATGTCAGTGATGTATCAGGGTTGTCCAAGCTGCCTTGTTTTGGGGATTTATGAAGTTACCAAAGTTGTTTAGTTGACAATTTATTTTTAGACTATATTAGCCAATAAGATTGTCATAGTACTTCTCTTTTTTAATCTTACATGCAAGGTAAAATAATGTGAATAATTTGTTTTTGACTTTTATTAATTGCCTGGCAGCGCCTACTGAGATCTATGATATATGGTTCTCTCATAATGGCTCCCCTCGCTCATGTCCATTTCAACTTTTTGGAATGGCTCACTGTCAGTAAGGTAGGAGATTTATATTTTAGTTAACTCTATTTAAAAGCCATGTTTGCAGAAACCCTTGGGTTAAGGAAGGGGAATACAAGATTGTGTGGATTGCAGCTGCTATGACCATGACATCTTGACTTTGGTGAACTCAAGACAATGTTATTATTCTTTCTTTAATATAGCATTGCTAGCTGTAGAAGTTCAATGTTTCAGATAAGATAGCTAGTTCTGTAAACCAAATAGGTATCCCATTTGTTGAACATGGCAATTTTGATGGAATACCCTGGTAATCATATAGCCAGTACATTATCCATGTTTATGCAAAAATAAGTGAATAACCCCAGTTGCCAATGTGCTGCTTTTAATTGGGGACTGGAATCTAATGCTATTTGTGGCCAGAATAATGGACATCACACAGTGGGCTTTGTTTGCATGCATTGCAGGCCTATGTCCCTAGTGGGGGACTCCTTAAAAAAAGGATGGGGTGCTTGTCAGAAATTTTGAAAATAATCCCTAAGAGGTACCAAGATCCTGTATTGTGGGCATGGCTTGAAACGTTTTTCACCTCTAATAGGTACCAATAACTAAAACAACACATTAACGGACGCTTCAATAGTGATAAAGACGATTGCATCGAACATCTTCCACTTGTAAAGTTGCTTGTAATATATCCCCTGTCATATTTTTTCGGCTCAATACCCTAAAAGGTACCGTGAAAGTTCCCGCTGTGGAAGTTTTGAGGCTGAACACCCTATGAGGTACTCGAAAACTGCTTTTTTAACCCCTAAAAGGTATGATGAGCACCCTGTCCATTTTTATATGGGAGCAGGAGCCAATCACCCGGAGCCTCCATCTGCACTGTAACGTAGGGTCAACCCTTTCCCGTATCATTCTATTTTTAGAACTGTAATAACCGCAAGGGTCTCTTGGTTTCCCACGAAATATCTTGTTTCTACAGATAGAAAATGCAAAACAGGGCACAAAAGTGGGATTTCAGTCTTTGTTATAACAAAGAATGGTCTTAGCTCGGGTATAATTGGGTATTGAATAGGAGTCATATGAAAACTCCCACGAGAGCTGTTACTAAAAATAGAAAGATACGGGAAAGGGTTGACTCACAGGGTTAGTATGGGAGATAGAGGCTCCGGGTAATGGGCTCCTGATGGGAGTCACTACTTTCCCCCAGCCTCTCCCCGGGTGCGGGTCCTTAGTAACCTTATATCAGTTTTGCATTGATTGGAATTGTCATTATCTCATTATTTTTAGATAGCAGCCCGGGCCTCTCTTGTGCCCTTTGTGAAAATGTTTTTAGATCAATTTGGTTACTGGGCTCCAATTATTACTGCTGTTTACCATGTGAGGTGAGTACACCTTTATGATGGCAGGTATTTGCGATTTCATTTTCATAGAAAACATTAAAGGTCACGGGTCTTTCAATCTCATCTCCATAGTCCGCGGGTTTTCGGTCAGCGGTGACCGAACGCCCGACGTTCTGGACGAAATTTAAAACCGGGACCAGAAAATCCTGGCTCGGGTTTAATTGTGCGCATGCGTTTAAGTTCAAGTTTATTAACGGTTTTTGGACATGCGTAGAGAGAGTATCTGTTGAATTGAGGCTGGCTCACCTTCTGATTTCTCGGCAGAGATATTTGTTTTTTTTTTTAATTTCACGTTTCATCAAGCGAATCATGTATATATATGTCCAGCCTATTAAACATTTTTGCAGGTTTCAATTTTATATGCTGCAGCTTTTTTACCCCTCATGTATTTGGGACGCTTTATTTTAGTTTTTAATATGTTAAACTACCTTTTCTTCACTTTTTTTTCGCAGGATAAACAATTAACGGTTTGTCAAAAATAATAGCGGCTGTAAATTTAATAGAAATTTCTAACTCTACTTGTTTCTCAACGTGTAACATTTTGTTGTCGACCCTGCTATGGGAGGTTGGAAACTGAAATTTCTGATTTCGTGACTACTAAATTTGCGAAGGACCTTGACCTTACCAAAAAATCCTTTTCAGCATGGGAGCGATGGAAGGCCTCAGTTATGATGATACTGTTGAAAGATTAAAGGAACTGTACTGGCCAACACTAAAGGCCTGCTGGATGATCTGGCCTGTAGTTATGGTAAGTGCTATATACGGGCGTAAAAAAGCCAGCAGGGCTGTTAAGAGCAGCTTCGCCTAAATATCAACTAGACTTGGAAATAGCGAAAAAATCGAATTTCTTCAAACTCGCCCAGAATGAAGCCCTACGGGCACTAGTTACAAAAATATCGTTTTAAGTTCGATAAATCAAAAATTATTTTTTTCCGCAATTTTTCCGTTTCGATGCCCCAAATCGGCCAAAATCCATCGAAAATGAGCGGCATATTCAGAGGCTCGTAAACTCAAAAGCAAAAATCTTCATTACAAACTGATTGCACGTCGTATTTGTACTTCCTTTCTTGTCTATTTAAACCTAAATAGATCGTGATTTGATTTGCACTTAAATATTTGACGAATTTTTTAAGTTAACGACCCAAGACAGCTTTACAAGAGGTCTACATTTAGCCTATTTTCAAATGCTAAAAAGGCGTTCTGATACACGGCTTTTCCCAAAACGACTAGTTTGGTCTGAAAGAGCATTGTTTCTTCTTCAAATTAGTGAAATAAAATTTTTGGGTAAATAAAATCGCGAGCGCTGAGATAGCGAACTAAATGCAGCACCTCGTCCTGAAAACGTGACCTTTGACCCGAGGGTAACGAAACCGATTACTGCAAGAAAACCCGGAAGAGAAGCAAACGCTTCGTTATTTTGAAACAATTTCTAGTGATATCCCTCCGAAACCATGATTGCAAGAAACTATTTCCAGATATGAAATCTTGCAGGGTCAAAGACGGGGCTAAAGGGCGCATTTTGACACAATAACTTTGTTTGCTGAGAATTGAATTGCAGTCAATTCCAGTGAAATTTGCAAACTTGACGCATGTTAGCCGATACTTACCTGAATATTTATATTTATATTTATAGAAGAGTCGTCTTCTTGGATTAACCTTCAAAAGAAGCTGGACCCCGATTGGGAAACCTCTAAGAGAAGAAATGTGTAATATTCCGTGACGTACCCGATGCTATAGATTCCATGCACATGCCAACCGCATGTTTGTCGTAAAATCAACTGAACTCCACTGACAGTTTCCATGGGCAACTCCAAAATAAACAATCCCCAAAAATGTAAAGTGAAATTGGCTGTCTTGATGAACAGTTAGAAGCTAGAGTCAAGTTCCATTACCTTTAAAAAGTGCTTGATTTTATTTGTTTGCGTCGACTTTGTTCACTACTCTCACGTTCGAATGCCGCGAATCGGTCACGCCAAAACGGTGCAGACCGTGCAGACTGCAGACACTTGTTTGGGCTTTTCATTGTGACTCCTTTTTTTGGGTCTAGTTACAAAATAGTGTTAAATATATCTGAAAGTTTGTCATTTACCCACAGGCTGCACAAGCGCAGTATTTGACTTTTGATTCAATAGACAAACGCGTACAAGACTTTGTATCGGAAACTTACTCAGTCTGTACGGTCTGCAGTGTTTTGGCATGACCGATACTAAGCGGTATTCGAACGTGACAGTAACTACTGAGTGAACAAAGTAGAATCAAGCACTTTTAAAGGGTAATGGAACTTGACTCTAGCTTTCAACTGTTCATGAAGACAGCCAATTTCACTTTACATTTTTGGGGATTGTTTATTTTGGGGTTACCCATGGAAACTGTCAGTGGAGTTAAGTGAGTTTTACGACAAACATGCGGTCGGCATGTGCATGGAATTTAAGCTAATTTATAGCAGCGGGCAGGTCACGGAACATTAAACATTTCTTCTTTTAGAGGTTTCCAAATCTGGATCCAGCTTCTTTTGAAGGTTAATCCAAGAAGACGACTCTTCTATAAATATAAATATAAATATTCAGGTAAGTATCGGCTAACATGCGTCAAGTTTGCAAATTTCACTGGAATTGACTGCAATTCAATTCTCAGCAAACAAAGTTATTGTGTCAAAATGCGCCCTTTAGCCCCGTCTTTGACCCTGCAAGATTTCATATCTGGAAATAGTTTCTTGCAATCATGGTTTCGGAGGGATATCACTAGAAATTGTTTCAAAATAACGAAGCGTTTGCTTTTCTTCCGGGTTTTCTTGCAGTAATCGGTTTCGTTACCCTCGGGTCAAAGGTCACGTTTTCAGGACGAGGTGCTGCATTTAGTTCGCTATCTCAGCGCTCGCGATTTTATTTACCCAAAAATTTTATTTCACTAATTTGAAGAAGAAACAATGCTCTTTCAGACCAAACTAGTCGTTTTGGGAAAAGCCGTGTACCAGAACGCCTTTTTAGCATTTGAAAATAGGCTAAATGTAGACCTCTTGTAAAGCTGTCTTGGGTCGTTAACTTAAAAAATTCGTCAAATATTTAAGTGCAAATCAAATCACGATCTATTTAGGTTTAAATAGACAAGAAAGGAAGTACAAATACGACGTGCAATCAGTTTGTAATGAAGATTTTTGCTTTTGAGTTTACGAGCCTCTGAATATGCCGCTCATTTTCGATGGATTTTGGCCGATTTGGGGCATCGAAACGGAAAAATTGCGGAAAAAAATAATTTTTGATTTATCGAACTTAAAACGATATTTTTGTAACTAGTGCCCGTAGGGCTTCATTCTGGGCGAGTTTGAAGAAATTCGATTTTTTCGCTATTTCCAAGTCTAGTTGATATTTAGGCGAAGCTGCTCTTAAGGACGTTGTCAGGTGGCTCTCCAGCCCGTGGGGTGCATGGGTCAGTAGCTATAGCACCCTGCGAACTGAGCCTCTCCTATTTAGCTAGAGAGGCTTAATGTCGAATGGGTCTTCACGTTCCACTGCTCCGTCACTGTCATTGCTCAACGGAGTCTCCCCACCACAACACACTTTCGAGCCTCTGTGGATAAGAGAAGATATAGCCAAATGAGAGAAAATTCATCAATTTTATTGGAGAGCCGCAGGGAATGAAAACGTGAGAGTTTTTCGTTCGATTCCAGCCTGACAAGTTTTCTCATGCCTTCCACGTCCAGATATATATTTTTTTATTTTTGTTGTATTTTTCATTTCTCGTCATTCAGGTCGTGAATTTTAAATTGATACCAGTAGCTTACCAACTGAACTTCTGCCTGGCTGTCAGTCTTGTATGGGCCACCATTCTGAGTGTTATCCGCACCCCACAAGTCTCAACATCAAGCAAATTGGAAGAAACTGAGCCCGCAGATATTATACCTCTTTCAAACTGTTCATTTGAAGCAGCTCAGCGGTGACTGTGAAATCTAGCTACTTCTGGCTACCTCTATTCAAAGCGCAAACATCATCACCGAACAGTCGCGCCGCGCGACATATTGAGTGTGAAGTTTGGCAACTAGGCTATAAGTATACCATGCGCTCTCACTCCTTTCAGGAATAATGAACGGATGGAGTTACTGATGAGTTGTTCGCTCAGGTAGCATTCACATTACAAATTTTTTAAATACAGAGCTAAACCGGCTTTGAAGACTCCACGTGCTGATGCCTGGAACAAGAGTAATTTATTAACACAGAACACAACACAATGTATTTGATATTTGAGTTTCATATATTTGTACAGAGCACAACCGTCACTTAGTGGTTTATTTAACTATAATTATATCATGAGTCATTTCAACGTACTATTTCTTGTTATTGCTGATTAAATGGACAAAACATTAAATCGAGTGTGATTTGTCAATCCGAATGTCTTACTTTGAATGACCCATAACATTGCAGCCATTATCACGGTTTAGCAGTACATGTTGACCCGTGAAACGTAGACAGTATTATTAGGGCAACGTGTACTCGGGAATAAAAGTCATAAAACAGGAGATTTGCCTGGTCAAGGGTTTCAACTAAGTCTGTAACTTCACGTGCTGATAATGGTCAATACATTTGACTGTACCTTCTGACCGCATCCCTCCGAGGGGTAGGAGAGGTGTTTCTTTGTTGTCGCCGTGTTTCGTGCCATTAATAATGGGAAACTGAACATAACGTGTCCAGATTTTAACTTGTTACCTTTTCCGTCAAAAATGATATCTAAAGGATAAGGGTTTAGCCCTCGGGGTTGAGCCGTCCTGGATCCTATATGAAACTCTATTGGATACATGCCCATCCACCCCTGGAGGGGGCTGCTAATGTATCTAGCTAGGCGTTGGTTTATCCTAAGTACACGTGGTGGTTAAACTTTCTTGCACCGAGATCGATTTGATTTTCGCCGCTCTCTCGGATCCGGTTCCCGCGGGTCCTTATTCCCATAACACCGGCTGTTCATGGCTGGTAATCGAGCCTACTTTTTGGTTGACCCGAAAAGCTTCCATCTATTGTTTTCGACTTCCTTTGTGGGAAAATTTCAATAAAGGCCGTCGGGAGAGCCTGGGATTGAGGGATTCTATTACGGAGTCTGCTGTTCAAGCTGCTGACCAGAATCAAAGATGGCGGTGTAACAGCACGGATTACAGTGTGAAACAAATTAAAATGAGCCTTCTTCGGCGGCTGTTGGCTTTACCGTCGCCTTTGGCTTTTCAGAGAACTATATCCGCATATAGAGGTAGTAAATGTTTGATTTTATTTAACATTTCTTCGCAATGGAGCCAGCAGGCGTTGTGTCCGGTTGAAGCTGGCCTGCTTGTTGAGTTGTTCAGGTGATCGAACAGTTTGCTTCACGAAGTCTCCTTTTTTTTTGCCTCTAGCCAATTCGGCATCCAGCTCTGTAGTTAGGATTCCAAGAAGATTTTTACAGCTCTACTGCAAGAAACTTAGTGCAGTAGTGGATCTGACAGGTGAGGCAGAGTATTTCTCTAGCTGGGTCGGGTCCGGGGTGTCCAACCGATGGAAATCATTGATCGGAAAAATAATCCAGCATTCGATAAGATTAGCTAATTGGTATCGATTAATATTGGTCAATCATCATTGAAGACTGACTGATTGTTATCGGTTATTGATTTCATCGACTGGACAGCCCGGGTTTTCTACCGCAACCAAATGTTGACAACACACTGTAATAGTATACTATTGGTAGTTAAGCTTGCACTTTCCTTGTTTATGAGATTTGTAAATCACATGTCTAATCCTCTTGGTATAAAACTTGTGGTGCATTTCTTGGGATGATAACAGTCAAAGATACAAGATCACTTGGGTCATGGTGCAGCAAAGGTACTGATGTTAATCAACTCTGGGTAAAGATTCATTAGTTCCTTTGAAACACCACGATGCAATTGATCTTAGATCATTGATCCTGAGACAGATGATTCAATCAATCAATCAATCAAACTTTATTTAAAGAGGGTGACACTTTATAGTTAAAAAAAACTCTATAAAGATTGTAAGATACCCTTAGTCTGAGTGCTTAATCATACGGTTGAATCCTGCTATTTCAAACTCTCAGGGGAAGTGAAAAATGATTTGAAACAGTGGGAGTTCGAAATAGCTGATAGTAAATGACTGAAGGGTGAATCAGAGGGAAATGGTTTTAAGTTCGAAATAATGGGGAATTTGAAATGACCGAGTTCGAATTAGCAAGGTCCAATTGTAGTTGCACTATGATAACACACTGTCTGTACAGTGTGCAGAATTAGGTGTTAATTAAATTAATGGGTGAAAACTTCAAGTGAACTACGTATTAAAACATTTGGTTTGATGTTTTGAGAGTAACAGTACTGGTAATCTCCAGTACAGTGCCACTCAAAACTATATAAGTTACAGCGTACATGTACCTCTCCTTGTCAAATGTGATCCTGATATCATGAGATTTCTTGTACATCCAGAGATACAACACTCATGTTCTGTGGTTCCAGAAATATCCATACCCACCACAAGGAGGGTTATGAGAAGTTTCAAGGGGGTGGGCTTTCAAAAGCCAAAATTTTAAAGGAAAGTGCAAACCAAAACTGGAATTTTTGGGGGTGTTGCTGGGTTCAAACCAAAAAACACTCCATGGGAGGGGCATGGATGTTTTTTGAAACAATGTATTGTGAGCATAGAGTGAATGAATGAATGGATGAATGAATGAATGAATGAATGAATGAATGAATGAATGAATGAATGAAAGAGTGTTCCAACAGACTTTTTTTTGTTGTAATTTACAAATCTGTAGTGCTACATTTAATATCCCCAGTTAATTCTCTAATGTGATGAACTTCAATCTGGCCCAATCTCCTACATGGGGGCAAGGAACTGAAGATCACTTTCTATTCTCTTCCAATATTAACTGATCAATACATAAGGTCGAGAGAGAACCAGAGAAGCAGATTTCATCAATAATTGATGAAATCTGTTTCTAATGGATGTTGTTTTGGTGTACCCCCAAATCAGTAGGTTATAGGCAATAAGTCTCTGACAATCTGTGAGAAATGTAAGATAATTCATATTCAAGCTTGTTACTCCACAAGTTGATTGAGGTTGTCATGATCCTAACTGCAGACAAATCAAAGATTTTTTATTTCCACTAGACAGCCACCTCACTTTCTGGTCCCAAAGGTGTTTTCAGATGAGAGATTCAGAGTGTTGTACACAGATACTGGTACATGTGAATAAGAAGAAATAATTTCAACATCATTTTCTTCATTTCTGATACTTTCTTGTTTTTGTTTTCAAAGCTGACTCCTGGTCAAATGGTAGAAAATACGTCAGTGGTTTTGAAGATATCGAGGAACTTCACAAGTATGTGTCTTTAGGCTGCATGAAACACATTTTGTCTAAACATGACGATGCATTGCATGGTTACTAGTTGAAAGCCAGTAATCATAACTTTGTTGAAACATAGAGAGAGTCACTTACTTTTAGTATAGTTAATGAAAGTTCTTGAAATTCTACAAGTGGATACTTTTGTTTTACTTGCAATGTACAGAAATTGCTGAGTATTAGGAGGCACTAAAACATTTACCAGAAACTAGAGTTACTGAGGAACTAGCCAAGAAAAATGTCAGCTAATAAACAGCTTTGCACGAATGGAGTCTGGACAGTTCAGAGTCTTAAAAAATCTGCATTATTTTGATGATGGCAACAAGATGACGACATGTCCGAACTCCATTCGTGCAAACTGTTTACACTGTAAACAGCTAACACTTTTCTCGACTCTTTTATGCTTAAACTACTGTATATCCAAACTGTAGACTGAAACACCTATAGTTGATAATGGTGACAAGATGATAAGGGCTCCATTCTTGCTAAACTGTAGGTTGAAATACTTTGTAAAAATATGTCCCAAACAATAAATTGGGAAAAATTGTTGGAACACTTTGAATTGGGTTAGTGTTATTATTACATAGACCCCTGTTTTAATAGATATATTAAAATTATTTATTATATTGCCTGTGTTTGTAGCCGATATAATGCGCACTCTGATTGGATCTGACTGGCAACTCTAGGGCATTATTCTGCCGTAATACCCATGGGGTGATTACGGGCCTGCAAAACCAAGGCAAAAAGCAATATAATAAATATAAAATATTGACCTCGAACGTTTAGTCTTAACAGGAAAGTATCGCTCGGTCAGTACTGCAAGGTCTCGGTTTGAGATTTGCCCGTAAAGACTTCACTCTTGGTCAATAAGTAGATGTTATTACTGTGTCTTTTGTGTTTTCTTTTTGTTGTAACAAGTGCTCCTGAAGAAGTCAAAAGAGTGTTCAGTCTTCAAAATGCAAGCCAGGTAAGATATCATATATTAATTATTAATGATAATATTAATTCAAAGTCTATTATTAATATCGTAGATTTTTGTTGCGCCCACATTGTGTTTGCATGTTGAAAAATATTTCACTCGTTTAATGCACTTGCTCATGAAATATTCAGTTGTCATCACTCGAAGAGAAATTTCATATCTCTGTACAGCCATGAAATATCCTCTAAATGTGTGTTGTTCAAGCTCGATACCTCTTTCATTTACGTCATTCATGTTGATAAAGTAAAGATGGTGTACATGTAAACTTGGTTACTGACAAAGTATGACCAGTTAACTACGGTCAAAGGTACCATTGGTTATTTGATACATGTGCGTATTTCATGAATTACCTAAGCATAGGAAGACTACATTGCCTTAGTTGATATTTACCAATCCATTGTGATCCTTATTATTTGCAGGTAGAGCACCGAAAAGTTGCACTTGAAAAAGTCAAAGAACAATACAATGACGAGGAAGAACGATACAGTAAGTTCAATGATGACATGTAATTACATTTAGACTACATTACACAAGATCACTCTTGGCTTGATTTTAACGAAAAAATAGTCCATTTTTTTAGTGCAAACTTGCGTACTAAAAACACATTTAATTCTTATTGTCTCAGAAACTTATCTTACACTGTCATTTTCTATGGCTGGTTTGCAATGTCACGCCATCAAAAATAAAAATCGTAACTATTCAATAAATTAAATCAAGAAGCTGAGATATGAAAGATGATTGATATATAAATAACCTCGCCAAATTTTAAGTCTGTACGGTTTTCCATCCGCGCGTTATTCCGAAAAGTGTTTCACTCAAATTTATAGAGCTTTGTGTGGTGTCGCCATGTTTGTGCCCCTTGGAGGGACACAAACATGGCGGCCGTAAAGTAACAGAAACATCTGTCATTGAGTTTTGTCATTGAAACGAAACGTTATTACTCTAGAGCTCCGATACATTGAAATTAATACTTTGTCTAGAGCAAGGACTGTTTAGTTAGTAAAAACTTGAGCAATAACTTATCTTTTGACTTACTTGACAGCCTTATTGAGCCACCATTTTAATGTCACGCAATGCATAAACTTGGAAATTCCGACGTGCTCCATTACATAATGAGGAACCCTGTCGGGCTTAAACGTTGCAAAACGTCAAGTTATTAGAGGGTCTTACATCTGATGAAACTAAAACTTCACAAGGATTGGTAATTTCTTATTTTGGAAATTGATGACGTCACATGAAAACCGGCAATTAGCAGTTCTGAGGAAGTTTTAAAACTTGGGTAACTTTTAATCTCGAACTCAAAAGGTACTATTTTTTACTTACAGAAGTCTTCTTTACCAATTTCATCCCTTTCAGTTGCAGAATTGTGTGTCAAAATCGAAGCAGTGAGGAAGAATAATGAGGATGGAAAGAGGGGAGCTAAGGTAAAAAAAGTCAATTCTTTGTCGATAAAAGTTTTAAATCACATCTACTAGTTACACACTGTATGAACTTGAAGTTGATAATTAGCTCTTATCAACCGAGCAGGTCTGTATGGGAGAATCTTAGCTAATCTTGACCGAGGTCGTGAGTACAGACCGGCGACATAAGGTCATGTTGAACGGGGATAACTTTAACACTCATTTGTCGGTTCCATCTATCTCAGAACAAACACAGCAAAGTATTTCTTCACTGGCTGATTTGCAAGAGGAGGAAGAGACTGCAGCATCTCAAAGACACTCGCTTTGAGCGTTACCTAGAACTTTTGAAAGAATTGGACCTTGAACCACTAGATCATCCACAGTCAGCGAAGAACAAGTACAAGATGAGGAGAAGGACAACAAGACAGTAATAAAAATAAACTCTGCTTAAAATGCTTGTTGTTGCTTCATGAACTTGAAGTGCGTTTTACGAAACGACAGTGGTGTGGGAGGGGATGGGTGGGATTGACGGGGAGAGGGGATGTGAAGTTGACTTGAGACCCGAGACTGTACTGCTTAATCACGAAGCGGTCACATGCAAAATTGCAACACCTTTGCTGGTTTTTGTTGACTTAACTCTCGTAGTTAGACACAGAATTTGCGAAAGAAGTTGTTAACCAATATAGACACTCTATACCCAGGCGAAGTTATGATATGAGTGTCCGCCCTTCTCTATGGGCAATCTCGTTCTCGGGCTCTCTCTCTTCTGCGTGTCCTTTGCCCTACCACGCGTTATTCCGCGCGCGCTCGATCATGAATTCAAGCTTCGTTACCTTCTGAAAAGCATAGGCTACTCTTAAGGGAACACACAGTGTAACGGACGAGGATACTCGTGGCCCAAATACAAACATCGGGATAGAGGAAAAGCCTAGGGAGCAGAACTGAGATGGCACATAATGCAGGGCAGCTGGGCAAGAGAGCAAAGACGAGAACTTAGCCAAAGCGAGCACGATTAAAGGAATGCAGACCAGACTCGGGAAAGTGGCGCAAGTCGAGCCTACATATAACATTGATTTGATGGCATACAAAAAATAAAGAACATAGCTATGATCTATTAACTTTATTCTGGAATATTTCTTACTACTCAACGTCTATAGATTTCTCTTTACGATTACAGATAGTTTATCTTTCACAACTGTCAAAATGCGCGTCTACAAGCTGCTGTTACGGAAACTTTTTCCCGTGCGATGATACGATTAAGTTGCCAGCGTTTTCCACTGTCGAAGAAAAACCCCCGCTAGATGGTTTTCTTGTTATCTAAGTCGTCATTGGAGGAAATGGAAGAGAAATTTCCAGGGAAGGGTTTGGTCTCGTTTCCAAAAAGCGTTATAAAACTGAACAACTTGGACAGTCTCCCACTCATTCCAGCGAGAACATTTATCCGGAATGTTCCAGTCCTACGAAAGCATTTGTTCAATTTTATATGCGAATATTTTTTTCTCCATCTTTAGAAAAGTACAGTCTGAAGAACAAATACGAAATCTTTAAAGCCCACAGTCTTAGCCAGCAGTTGCCAGGTAACAAAACGTATTCTGGGAACGACACGCTCACGTGACAACTGTGCGAGTTCGCCCGCAAGTGTGATTGGTCAAGAATCGATAGGTCTTCGGAACTTTAACTGTATATTTACGCTTTACGAGGAACCGTCACAAACTAAAGCGGCCCTTGTCCACTTGTCTTTTTGTTATTCCTATTTGGCAAGAAGTTCTTGGATGTAAGGGTTATTTCTGGCCAGGACCTGTTCCTTTAATTTCGACACTTCACAGGCTGTTTGCTTTTCCGTCATGGTTTCGACTGGCAACTTTGCGACTTGACCGAGAAACTCTTTGATAATTTCTTCACCGTCCTAAAAAAATGGGACACAAAAATACCCATGAACACGATTAACCATAAACTTGTTTCTTTTCTAAACAGAGTGAACTCATTTTGTAATGACGCCAGTTATTGCAGTTGTAAGGAAAACTCAGAATGAAGCAGTTGACATAACAGTTGACATAACGTAGAAGAACGACTAAAAGTATCTTACTTATGTCACAAATTTAAAAGATCTACACTAGGCTAATTAACTAAGTATTCAGTAAGTCCCTTCCTCTTTTAAAAATCTACACTTATTTTCACTCCCTCTACTGTTTTTACGAGGCAAGGCCAGGCAGCTAGAGGTCAGGCACGACTTGTTTTTCCCACTAACGGCCAAAGTCCCCCTTTGCCGTTTGTACTCTGTAGTGAGTAGCTTTGCGTTTGTCGTGAACGTTCTGAGGGATTTAACTCTCTTTGAACGTGCGTTGTTTCCAGAGGCAGTAAAAAAAGGCTGCGTTCAGTTCGAACCTAGTGACTTATCAGGCACCAGGGTACCGGGGTATCTCCATGAAGAGATTGGAGTACTCCTACTCCTGTTAAATAGGATGCTAGCCCATCCTTCGAACCCCCCGCCCTCCCACCCACCTCCCGCCCGGCGTGAACGTAAAGTGTATTGCCCAAAAACACAACACAGTGACCACAACCAGGGCTCGAACCCAGACCGCTCGAACCGTAGTCCAGCGCAACAGCCATTAGGCCGACGCGCTCCAGAGAGGCAGTGCAAGCCTAGCCTTGCCCTTGATTAGTCTCACCTGCTTGGCCAGGCGCCGTCTTTTTGCGGGCGATGTACCAGTCTCTGAATCTAAGAGAAAACAGTCAACGCGAGATTCAATATTTACATTGAAGATAGATAATTTCAGAGTTTTAATTGATCATCATCGTCATCTTTAAGCAATTATCCAGTAGATCAACATGTACTGAAACACATCACGTTACACAGATTCAATGAGAAGTTATCGTGATTGGGATATTTTTCGGAAAGTTTTGGATACCGCTAACAGTGTTCTTAGTCACAGCCTGTACAAAAACAATTGATATAGATACACTATCCAGTAGCTTAAAATGTGCCAAAACAAATCTTGTTATGAGCCAGAAAATTTATTAAGTACCCATCCCTCTCCATCAAGAAGTCTTTCTTTAAAAACAATATTACGACGGGGCTCAAGTCGACAACGCTTAGTGACGTATACAATAGCAAGGGTAACCATACCAAACCTCATCATTAACTAACATTCTCATTACATCGTTTTACTCATTTCGGAAATAGAGACTTTCTTAGTCCTTGAGTTAATTGTTTCCCAATTGACTCCATAACTAATCTTGTAAAACGTCAGTACCATCCCAGAGTAGAACGAGCAGGCCTTAAGGCTGGGCCTGCCCTGTTCAGCACGTGCTCCCTGGCGAAATAGAACGTAATCGAACTAGGCTTTACGATATCAAGCCCATGAATTTTCGTTCATTTTTTTCCCGAAGATCGTGTTTTCTACTGAGATTGATTGCGTAAACTGAACTTCGAGGGTTCGATTACGTTCCATTTTCCGATGTCAATCAATCAATCCAACTCCGTAGAGTGCGTTCGAGTGAAATTTGGTGCGAATGGTTCCGTTCTTCGACTACTCCAACTGTGTTATCAGAAACAGCCCCACAATAAATTGCCTTCACTAACCTAACACTCCATCACCTAACTGCGCCGTACTGCCTTGAAAGTCTTCTAGTTCCGCTGCTTTTTGCCTGGCAAACTAAAGAAAAAAACTGAAGGGTCAAGATAAACAACGACCGGCTATACAGCAGTTTCCATATAGCAGCTACGACCGCTGCCAAAACAATACAGCGATGGCAGTTATCACATGGAAACCGGTAACACTCTTTTTTCTCTTAAGAATATATTTCATAACAACATCGAGGCTGACATTTGCGAAATTTCAAGAAGATTTTTTAGAGTAAACCCGACTTAGGCTGAGATTTAAAAAAAAATGTCATTTTGTATGCTGAAAATGTTGTGTAATTTACCAAATCACTCTCAGCCTTCAGAACCAATGCAAACATAGATCACAGGACCACTAATATTCAACCAAGGGCTAGTTCTGAATTTGACGATCGCTCCATCGCTATCCATCATGAGGAGACCTACATGTATCCTCTCAATGAAATAAAATTCTTTGCGCGAAGGGAACTGAGGAATAACCATCGTAAACGAGTTGTGGGAGGTCCACGACCTGACACAGTTGAACATGGTTGCTACTCATGTTTCCACACCGCTATCGACTGTTTTTCTTTTTTTTCTTTAATTTACGGGAAAACTGTACTATTACGTAACACCATTAAGGAACTCTCGGCACATCGAGGAAAAAACGCTCAGCAAGCAATTCAGGTATCACAACTGATACTCGTGCCTCAGAAGTTTACGAAGACGAAGAAATGCGAAAAACAAATCGGCGCAAAGAAAGTTATAAACCGAGAATTTAACTGAATACAGCAGAAAATATTCCATAGCTTGTGAGATCACTGCTACTCACTGCCGCTAACTTTTCTACCCTCCTGTTTCCACCCTTTGAATACCTCTTTCAACAATTTTCAGACAACATGTTCAGTATATAATGCAACATTATTACGTAACTCTCCAAATATCACTGAGTAAAAACACGTCGTGAAAGCACTCTTTTTAAGTAAGAATATTGTTTTTCCGGCCCAGGCTGAATTTTTTTTTTAGTTTTAGGCTGAAAATATTCTTATGAGTATTCTTAGATTTATAGGATATGACATTTCCGTTTTTTTTCGATTTTCCGAATTTTTCACATATAATTTGAGACCATGGCGTAATTTCGGTCGTTCTGTATATTGAAAGAATCACATAATATGTTCGTCTGGTCACTGTGCAATTTTTCGAGCAAAAATTGGGACTGCTAATAGAGGTCATTGGGTATGTAAGGTTATTTGAAATTATAGTAGTTTCATTAGATGAGAGAATCGTGAACGTTTTTGTTTTTCATGCAATTTGAGTGCGTTTGCATCTCGATTTTCAACACTCACGCTTTTGGGCATTCCGTATTTTTTTTTTTCAAAGTCCGAAGGTGCCCGCACTCCTATTACGCGGTAATATAACCATCGCGTTTCTCTTTGCAGTTTTGCAACATTTATAACACCATAACACTACCGAGTTTTAGAAATCTTTAAAGCATTCCCCGTTTTCAATGGACTAACTCGACCTTTCGCCTGCCATACTGAAGTTCCAGAAGCGAAAAAAACAAAACAAAACAAAACAAAACAAAAAAAAACAAAACAAACAAAACCATCCAATCAAAACAAAATTCTTCATTGGCAACTGATCAATAAAGTTGATCTTATTTTCCCTTTACTTAATGAACGATACACACAGCGCCTATTGAGCGAAGAAAAATGACGTAATATATGTATCGACAGTTATTTTCCAGGGAAAGACTTGCAACGTTCACAGTTCGTTGATATTACTTATTATCTTCCCCTTATCGCTTCCTTTCAGTCGGTTAAATAAAATTTCGTAGAAATCCAGTGGCTTGAAAATGTCGATCTCTAATGCGGCCATCTGTTCCGGCGGTAATTTTTTGGCACTTTCATTCATCACTCTGTCGTCCATGTAACGTCTTCTTCTCGGCTCCATCTGATCTCCACTCTGTTTTGTGGTAGCTTGGACCTGTTTTCCATCTTCCCCGACAGAATTTGAAGGGTAGTTTGATCTACCTTTCTCACTGCTGGATTGGTCTTTGTTTCCAGAACTCATGTCCAGTTTCGCTATCTGGTTGTTGTTTTCTGTGAGAGCCCTGTTCATCTTCTTGACGGATTGCCGTAGTCGCTCCATAGTTTGTTGAGAATTCAGTGTAAATATCTTTTCACCAGGCTGTTGACCGGCAATTTATACTCAACAGAAGAGAAGGAAACCTAAGATTATTGGATGATTATTATGATGCTAACTAGGTGCATTTACGTGACAAAAGCAGTGACATTTCGATCAAAACAAGGTGACGACAGAGTGATGGATGAAAGTGATGAATGAAAGTGACGTTACCGTTGCTGTCGTGGTTTTCGTAAACACGTCAGAGGGTAACAGTGCACGACCGCCGTTGTAGGTGAATTATTTCATTTGTTTCGTTGTGCTATGAAGCAAATCACTTAATGTCTGGTCCCTCGGGAAACCAGTTAATTTTGTTTCCCCTGCATCTTGAATCTCTCCGTCTCAGGAACATTGAGATTCTCGAGATTAACAGAATCAGTCATTCAGTTTTACTTGTGTATCGTAACCTCAAGTGGGCAGTACACGCCTTATTGACTTCATCTTACATAACCCCTTGTGTTTGGTCACATGTGAGTTACATGTAATTAACTCTTGTTACATCGTTCCACGTGTGTTTGGTTATTTCAGCATGTTCAGTTAGGCAGGTGACAGGAATTTTTATTCTTCCATCAGAGCACGTTTTTAAGTCCATCGAAAACGAATGCATATGAAAAATTTCCTAAAACTCGGCACGGTTTGTAATGTTATGAATGTTACAAAACAACAACAACAAAAAAACATTTCGTGGGTTTTTGTCTGTTATCTTTTTCAAATTCTGAAAATGATTCGATTTTTTAACTGGCGCGCGGAAGAAGACAACAGAGTGTCTCGGAACTACTGGTCTGTAGTTGACCCTTGGAAGTTTTATATTGTTAAAATTAGCATATTTGCCGTCGAAGCTTCGCTTCGCGGACAAATATCTGTTTCAAGAACATCAAATTTCCGCAGTACAACTATCAGCCGAGAGTTCCTCGACAGAACAGGCTAAGTGTTTACTAAGTCACCGCAGTCGGGTGCCTGATTGTCTCCCACGAAAATCAGAATCAGAAAGCTATTCCAAAGTTATTTAGATCGACTGGCAAAAACATTGCATCCACGAAGTTGTGAGCAAACGGCAGTAAATCCCCAAGAACGCGCAGGTAAAATCTTAAACATGTCGTACCAGTGATCTCCAGTCACTGACCTGATATGACTACGATATCATGGCAACTTGGCCGAATTTGGGTACAGTAAATATGTAATCGTATTTATTTATTTTATTCGCTTCGGCGGTATCAGGCGCATTTGGTCTCGACTTGGGTATTTTGGCTGGACTACGTCGAGCGTACCAAACATGTTGGTGAGCAGAGAATGAAGTATTGATAGGACTTTAAAAATAACGGTATGCTTACATCAATGACACTTGTTGGAAAGTGCGCCAGTTCTGCAACGTGAATACCAAAGCTCTGATCACAAACGCCTGGAAGAACATAAAAAAAAGCATTGACAATTAAATTGTTAAGGAATTCAGTTATTTTGACCTCTTGTTACAAAACTCAAATGTGTTTGGTTACACGCACGTCACGCGCAATGAACGCTTTATCGACCTCGTGTTTCATAATCCCCTAGTGAGTGGTTGCACATGCGATACGCGGAATCCACGCTTATTGACCTCGTGTTACATAACCACCTACTGTGTGATTTCACGTGCCTTATGCTCGATAAACACCTTACTGACGCCGTGTTGCATAACCCCATGGTGTGGTTACACGTGCGTTATGCTCAATACACACCTTATTGACCCCGTGTTACATAACCCCCTAGTGTTTGGTTACACGTGAGTTATGCTTAATACACACCCTATTGACCCCGTGTTACATAACCCCCTAGTGTGTGGTTACACGTGAGTTATGCTTAATACACACCTTACTGACCCCGTGTTACATAACCCCCTAGTGTTTGGTTACACGTGAGTTATGCTTAATACACACCTTATTGACCCCGTGTTACATAACCCCCTTGTGTGTGGTTACACGTGAGTTATGCTTAATACACACCTTATTGACCCCATGTTACATAACCCCCTTGTGTTTGGTTACACGTGAGTTATGCTTAATACACACCTTATTGACCCCGTGTTACATAACCCCCTAGTGTGTGGTTACACGTGAGTTATGCTTAATACACACCTTACTGACCCCTTGTTACATAACCCCCTAGTGTTTGGTTACACGTGAGTTATGCTTAATACACACCTTATTGACCCCGTGTTACATAACCCCCTTGTGTGTGGTTACACGTGAGTTATGCTTAATACACACCTTATTGACCCCTTGTTACATAACCCCCAAGTGTTTGGTTACACTTGAGTTATGCTCAATACACCTTATTGACCCCATGTTACATAACCCTCTTGTGTGTGGTTACACGTGCCTTATGTTAATACACACCTTATTGACCCCGTGTCACATAACCCCTTGTGTGCGGTTACACGTGAGTTATGCTCAATACACACCTTATTGACCCCGTGTCATATAACCCCCTAGTGTGTGGTTATACGTGCCTTATGCTCGATACACATCTTATTGACCCCGTGTTACATAACCCCCTTGTGTGTGGTTACACGTGAGTTATGCTTAATACACACCTTATTGACCCCGTGTCACATAACCCCCTAGTGTGTGGTTACACGTGAGTTATGCTCAATACACACCTTATTGACCCCGTGTTACAAAATCCCGTAGTGTGTGGTTACACGTGAGTTATGCTCAATACACACCTTATTGACCCCGTGTTACATAACTCCCTATTGTGTGGTAACACGTCAGTTATGCTCAATGCACACCTTATTGACCCAGTGTTACATAACCTCCTCGTGTTTGGTTACGCGCCTTTCTGGCCTCGTGTGACGTAGCCCCCTTGTGTCTGGTTGCACGTGAGGTATGCTCAAAACACACCTGAAAGACTTCGTGTTACATAACACCCTAGTGTTTGGTTACAACTGAGTCACGCCCAATAAACGCTTTATAGACCTCGTGTTACATAACCTCCTTGTGTTTGGTTACACTTGAGTTATGCGCAATACACGCCTAACTAGCCACCTGTTACATAACTTCCTTGTTTGGTTACCCGTTAGTTATTCGCAGAAAATGCCTTATTGACCTCGTTTTAGATGACCACCTCAGTGGTTTGGTTACACTTAAGTTATTCACGATTGACGCCTGCGTGGTGTTTCGCGCACGAGAGCATCCGTCCTTTTGGACGCGAGTGGCAAAGCCGCGTGAGGATTGGTGATGAGTCGAGTTGAATAGGTCATTTCCGAGTAACATTGTGCCTCTGTTTCAAAAGGGATCTTCGTGCAAAACCTTTCCTATGAAAATGAGTTTTATTTGCATCAAAATGAACCTGTAGGCCGAATACATTTACATATGCATGGCTTTGATTTCTTTTATTGATTTTTAACACGGTAATAAAATTATTCATTCACTCACTCACTCACTCACTCACTCACTCACTCACTCACTCACTCACTCACTCACTCACTCACTCACTCGCTCGCTCGCTCGCTCGCTCGCTCGTTCGTTCGTTCGTTTCGCATGGGGACTCGTTTTGATACAGAGGCAAAAGGCAACTGGACAATGGCCTATTCTTTCACTTGTGGTGCGAGCTTCGACCGCGAGAAAAGAAAATGGCGACTCCACCCCAAAAAAAAAACACTCGCTCACTTTTCCCGCCAGCTATGCAGGCTATGTTAACGCCTTATTGACGTCACTTTTCATAACCCTGTAGAGAAATCTTCTCCAGATCAGAACTTTGGACGTATAAGTCTAGACTTATTTTATTTGCACAATAAACAGCTCACCAGGTTTAACTTTGTACAGAAGCGTCAGCGTTCCACTGGAGGTCATTGCAGTAACATGAAGGTTTCTCACCGTAGTAACTTCATCCGCAAGGGCTGTGAGCTCGTGGAAATGAGTCGCAAACAAACAGAAACACTTGATCTTGGTGGCTATATATCTGAGGTTGTAACAAGTCCATAGTTAAACAAATGACATACGTGCTAGCTAGAGTAGAGAGAGAGAGAGAGGAGGGGGGGAGGTGGAAAGAGAGAAAAAGAGAACAAGTTTTCCATCTCCTCTCATCTAAAGGCTAGTTCAAGTTTGAGTACTTTCAAAGCACCCGTCTAATGTATTAGAGCCCCTCGTGTCAGTAAGAGTGCGGTCAACTGGGTTGGCTTGGTTCTAGAGATCTCGCTTCACAAATGGATGTGTTCAAAGGGGAAGATGGCTACCCCGGATACCTAGAATTTGCGACCGATAATGGGGATGAAAATTTAACAAGGACGCGAGTTTTAGCTGCAGCAGTAAAGCAAAAAGAGTCGACGAAGCTGCGGCAGATGTGAACAATAAAACTTTTTAAAGTTTTAAAAGTGGTGCTTTTTTTTCTCCCTTGATCTCAGCTGAGATTCCCTCACTAGAGTCCGGGGGCGAGCGCGGGCTCCTTTCTCGAACAGCGGCATGTAATCGAGCCTAACTGCTGGGAGTCTTTTTCTCTCGAAATTTGGGAGGGATTATGAGGTGAGACGAATTAGACCAAAAGGGATTGGGACAACTTCACGCCCTTAGAGAAAATGTCGGCTGCCAGCAGTCTATTCTCATACCGGCATAGGCAATCAGAACCAACAAATCTTACTGTGAAATTGCCCAGGCAAGTCCAAAGCCGTCATACGTTGATGTTCCTCTTCCTAATTCGTCAATAATGATAAGTGAATTCTCTGTGGCAGACTATGGGAGAAAAAGAAAAGAAAAAAGAAGGTTTTCAGACAAGACGAGACAACAAACGTTTGACGAAATTCGCCGAATACAAGTTTGACAAAATTCTTCAATGATTCTTCAAGTTTGAAAATGTGACCTTAGTTGAACAGACTTTTACGTTTGTACACGGATTTCAATATCTTTCAGACGCAAGTCACGTGCCTTTTCCTGCATTTCTCGTATTGCGCTTCTGATTCGTTCATTGCACTGTTAGCGGTCTTCGGTTTGTTTGGTTTCTTTTTCAATTCAACAGCAAAATTCGCACAAACTGTAACAAAGAAATCATTACCCTCAAATCATTACCCTCAAATCATTACCCTCAATATTGAAGCAGTTTCCAACATTTCAGACATAAATGTTGATACGCCTTTTAACTGGCTGTCTCCAGACCCCACTCGAGCTAAAATGCAGTCTGTGATGGAGATCTCGGCCGAGCTACATGGCACGAAGCATCCAAGTTGTGCCATCAGTACAATCACCCCAGTCTGACAACCAAAAATAGAAAGGCAAACGACAATGAAACAGAAACATAACAACCAATGGCTTAACTCGTGAATAAGGTTTACACATATAAGTACAGAAAGGTACCTCACACAATACTGAAGTCTTGGCATAAACTAAGACTAGAGCGATGGCACCACCTAAATTTTACACCGTTCCCAACTTCCGATACAAAATGTAACGAAGTCTAACTTTTAACTGCATTGTAGCTAAATCAGTTGAGGGTTAATTCGGAGACTCCTTAACCTTGACAAAGTGCACAGAATTTGAGAAAATTATAGTTATTTCAAATCGGTGGACAATTTTCACTGGAGTGTCGAAAGCGATTGGCTAAAAAACACTCGCGCCACTTTGTCATCTAATCAGAAGTAAAACCGAAACCAATCGCGACTTGCTCGCACACGTTTCCCGCGTTCGCGCTTCCCGCATGTATTTGCTTCCAGGTTTGATTGGTTCACTAGATAGTCCCTGTCCTTTGTGATTGGCCAAAGTGGTTACTTTGGTTCTGGTGTTACGACACTCATTTAAGCCGTGATGTAACCAAATGTGGCAAACTATTGGTTTGAATTCGGTTCAAAACACAGCTTTTGTCGAGTAAACTCTATTAGACGCAGAGCCCAGCAACCAAATATATACAATCACATGTACTTTAAAATCTCATCAAATCAATAAGTGTTGACATTAGTAGTTAACAGTAATTACAAAAACATTATTTTGTGACACTGTTATAGGACCTTGAGAAAAAAAAATCACCAATTTATAACTGTAGAGCAGGCACATGCTGGTTACTCGATGTTTACGCCTGTGTAGTTCGATTAACGATTCATAAGAATGGCTATGGAAGGCGCTTATGCTCTATACCAGAACATCTTGCTTTAGGTTCTGTTCTATGCCATGTTACAATAAGTTTTAAAAGGCTGCCCTAAAGCAAAAGAAAGAAGATCCAAAAAAGAACAAAAGTGTCAAGGTCTTGATAGTGACACCTAACAGACCTGCCTGATGTAAGTGGACTTCCCTCCCATGTTTGGGCCAGTGATGATCAAGAATTCCTTGTCACCTACCAGTGTAAACAAAAACCAAAAAAACTACATGTAAACCAAAACAAAACAAAAGTAAACAAACAAACAAACAAACAAACAAAAAGTTGGAAAGTGTTGTTTAAAAACTAAGCCACATAATGATATTGAAAACAAAAGAAAAAAGATCGTTAGAGGAAAAAAACATTGGCTAACTTGCTCTTTTTCATACCTCTTTCCATTGCAATATCATTTGCAATGAACGCCACGTCATCTTGAACTTCAAGGCAGGGATGTCTCGCCATCTCAAGCTTCATGTGTCCTTCCCCTGTAGAGGGTTATATAACAAAGACATATGTTGCAAAAAGATCAAGATACCACTAATGGAATATGGATAAAACGAGGGGTTTAGAGGGATAGTGCGGTAATCTGGAAGTTCCGGTCAAAAGCCCTTCAACCTGCCACAAACTGAATTTGTTTACAGTAGTCCCACGTTCAACTCCTTGGCCATGCTTTGTAAATGACCAATAACCAGCGTGTTTATTGGCATCACGTTCGACAGACCAAGAAAAACAAAGCAGGCTGAAAGAAATCCACTACATGTAACAATCAAGAATGAAACGCGTTTTATGGAAATGTTTCGATTGATTCTAGCCGGAAAATGAACGAATACATCACAGCAGTGAAAACTGTCACAAGCATCTGTATCAAACTTACCTTTAGGGGTGATTTTAGGACGAACGTATGGAATGGGTGCATTAGCAGAGACATGTGCAAAGCTGAAAAAAATAAAATACGTAAGTTAGAAGTCAACTTTATAAAATGACAAATCTTTGACACGGGCAACACAGAAAAGACGAAAACACTCACAAGCACCATATACTTGAGAACTGGAAATAAAGTTTGTAGAGCATAATTACAATAATACAAAAATTAACCTTCAGTCATCATGTTTGATCAATTTGAACTTTGATGCTCAAACTCATTTAATAATTGCTTATTATTAATATCGTAAAACTCACCTTATCAAGGCGTCAAGCTGTGCAAAGATGTCACTCAACAGTTGCATCGGTTCACTGTAACCTCCTATTAGAACAAACATTCAAATTTGCCATAATGTAGGAAAAAAGGTTGGGGTAACCTGCCAATTTTGAGTGTTCCATAGTTTACTCTTCGTAGATAGGATGCTAGTTATATTCCAGCACAACTGGTTGTCCTAACAGCATTTTGAAAGGTTGCTGCAACATAATAAAACCCTTAAAACTGCACTCGACACTTTTGAAAATACACATGCAGCTCCAAAGTAGTCTCCTCCGCAGCCGTTGTTTGGGATGTCACGCAACGCTCCCCCAAAGAAAGCAGCCGTTTCATTGGGGGGAGTGTTGCGTGACATCCCAAAAAACGGCTGCGGAAGAGACTAGCCCCAGAGTTGACAACAACGTTAAATGCGTTCTGTCACTTTCCTTCCCTTTTCAAAAAAGGCACAAGTATGATATTTGTGACATTACAATCATGTGTGATCCTTTAAAGATAAATATAATTTCTTCAGACATATTTGACAAGCTTGCAAGTTGGCAAGAGTAAATTATCTTGCCAAAGAATACTTTCTGGACGTACCAGCCACTTTGATGACTTCATTAGCAAGTTTACTTTGCACATCATTGTAGGTTTCTTTAAATGCTTGGAACTGCTCATTGAGTTGCCGTAAGGTGGAATTGTTGAATCTGATGCCATCCTTCCTTGTGTCTATTGTGGTGTAGCGCTTGCTGTTTCGCAATGCTTTTTCCTCCTGTAAAACACAAAGCCAGAGCAAATAAATTGAAAAACCCAGCTATTTTAACTGTAAGAGCAAACATCCAATGTTCTAGGATCAGGCCTTTGTATAAGTTTTAGTATATACCAAGCCCTCTTCCAAACTAGACAAATTCTCAAAGCTGTTCTATAATGGTCTCCAATGTGTACCAGGATGATAAAACAACATAACGAAGAAGGGCATAGGATAATCCTGCTTGTGTGTTGGAGCAGTGAAAGAAATGTGGGGTGGCAAAACAGGTTCTGAAGACTCTACCAGGAGGAGCTGAAGGAGACCAAAGCCTGGAAGCCGTACGTCAGTGCTTTTTGAACTGCGAGAGATGCCTTACATGTAGCAAAAAGGGCAGTCCAACACTGTGAGCTAAGGGAGTTAACAGAAGAAGATGGTGCATGTAGGTGCATTCTGAGCTTGAAAAGAAGACACTCGCACACGGGGCACGACAAGAAGGGGCTACGATAAACTGAAGAAAGACAAAGACAAAATGGTGCAGGCCAGTCATTTCTAAGATATAAGACATGCCCAATGATGCATCTAATGCTGCATGGATGCTGCAAAGAAGACAGATGTGAGTGGAGCCAATGGATCGCTGAGGTAGGAGGAGGTTAGAGGTAGACGTATCATCATTGAAATTTATAAACTCACTTTTTTTGTTATCCTAAAGAAATAACCAAACTGGTTATTAGACTCCAATTTTATTGACTTTCCTGCTTCAAGACCTAGGTCTCTGGCAGCCTGTATACAAAAGAACAATTAAAACAGCAAAATGTGAATAAAGCTAAATAAAACAATAATTATGCCATGCTTTACTCAATGAATGCAAGAAAACATTCTTATGATACTGCTTATACTAGCCTTATTCAGTTCCACTGGTATCTGCTCTAAAATCTCATCCATCTTTTCTCTGCATTCTACAGAAAAGAGTCAGATAAGTTCACAGTTATTCTTTCTCGAACCAAAAAAACTGGTGAAATTTTGGTTATTCTTTAAGATATGGAACTACATTTAAAGACCAATTACATGGACGCACTTCCAAATCCACTTCAATAACTTCAAGATTTTGATATTTCACAACACCATTCACAAGGTGTGTAAGAATGGAGTCAGAGGCAAAATGTGGTTGATTTGGTTTTAAAGATAACTGTTAATTCACCAGCAATATCACAGGGAAAATCGCACTTACCAGCAATAATGTTTTTTCTGTTGAACCCACCAAGTTCCTTGAAAATTTCACCTCAAATGCCCCAATTTACGTTTCATAATTTGCGGGTTTTGAAAATTTGTCGACACTCTGAAAGTCACCTTTGCATTGCATTAAGACTTGGCACTCAACCAGTGAGCACATGAGAATTCTCTCTGTTATTACAAAAACAGCTTGTAAACAATCTGGACATTCATTGCATGTATCAGTAGGGGATGATAATGCTGTTCTATCAACCACATAAAAGAAGATCCTATTTCCAATGACAGTTACAACCAGGTTGTGGAATACACTTTCCTTATAAGAGCCAGAATTAAAACCATACCTTGCAGTCCTTCGTCAAAGGAAGCCTTGATCAAATATTCATGATTTTCTACTTGATCCAGGTCTACTGTGGTCTCCACCAATTCAGTAAATTTTTGAAAATCCTGTACAAGATCCTGTAAAATAGTGAAATTAATCCTTTCAGTACCAAAGTATTACAAATCATAATGCTGAAAACTGATTTCAGCTATACATGTAGATGTATTTTACTGTCTGGTTATATTTGCATAAAAGTTGGCCAATTGCACAGCTGAGGAAATATCAACACTAATCACCTGTAAGGGTGTTGTGAAGCAATCGTTTATAAGTTCATTGTGGTTTCCTTGATAGCTTGTGAGAATGTCTGTGAAAGAGGGAAGTCTATGGAGGGCTTGGTACACCCTTACACAGTCCTGTTCAAAAAAAATTTACAAGAATTAAGGTACTGTTTTTGCCTTTTTGAGCATTGTATAGCACTTTTGTAGTTTATTTTTAGCAACATAAAGACTACTTTTCTCATGACATTAAACCCCACTATTAGACAAGCAATGCCACCCCAACACACACAGCAAAATGTTACAGTTACATATTGTAATATTGTAAATGACCTGCAAACTTGCTTTCTGCCTCTGGAATTTTTTGGCCAATCTAGAAAAATCAGGGACTTTACGTAGTTCTTCCTGTAGAAAAATTACATAGCAGCAAAATCATTTAGTTAGTAATTTTATCAAGTGACCTCTGTATTAAGATTCTGTGTAGACTACCAGATGTTAAATGAGGCAAATAATGATTCTTTATGATTGTCATCAGTACTACTGCTATGTTTTATTACATCTGTTACAATGAATGATTTGCATGTACCCATTACTGGTTACAAAGTAACTAACAGCATGCTTTACAAGTAATAAACTGAGCCCACAGACAACCAATGCTACTAATATTAATAGATGAATATCACCAGTCTTGTAGTTTAGAAGTTGCATTGGGTGTGTTGGCCATTTACACTGTCTAGAAGTTTGTTAGATGGAGCTTGGGACATGCCGCTGACAAACAACTTGAAAATTCACTCATAGTTTATGTTTTAGATGAGTCGTAAGAAGCCGGCATCTCCTTGACTTTTTAAATTATACGATGTAATTATTGAACTTTTGGTAGTCTTTGGAAAACCTGATTTAACTAGCAGTTTCATTACAGTAGTGCCACATGGTTTTTGAATTCATATATTAAAATAACCCTCTAAAACAGCATACCTGGATTGTTTGTCTCAATTCTGTGTCGTCAAAGAACACTTCAACTATATCAAGTCTTTCCTCTGTAAACAAAACAAGTTTTGACAAAATATCTACAAGGCTAAAACATTGTTTAAAAACAAGTTTTATATCCAACAATTTCCAAGACATACATGTATTTTCAAAGAAAAAAAGTTATGATAATAACTAGTTTTGCACCTCAACATAAGTACTAGTAATGCAAAGCACTACTTACCTATTTTGTTCTTGTCCATCAGAGGTTGTTTAACCCACTGTGCCACCAATCTCTGTCCTTGAGCTGTCTTGCACTTATTCAAAAGACCAATCAAACACATACTCTTGTTCCCTCCTTAAATATCAGACGAGAATTGCAGTATAAGTTTGGGGGCTACAGTACACACATGAGGTGTATTACACTGTTTATGACAAGTCTTAAGTTAGGTTAATTTGCAAGTTTGCCCTTGAGTTTTTGTGTCCATATGTTAGTCCCAATGTTTTGAAGAAAAGAGCATTATTGTTTAAGTGGGTGGCTGATTTCACCATCTTTATCTTGAGAGTCAGATGACTAGCAAGCAGAGTAACTGGTGCAAATGAAGAAGTAGATGGCGATTTTCAATGGCAACAAGCTAATTTTGACAACCCAGCATCTATTAAAACACCTATGGCATAGACAATTCTTGAGTCACGATATTCTACCATTCAACCTTTAAAATTTATTTGATAATTAATCAGACCTGCTGCCACTTCTTTGTTTTACTTTATAGCACATTATCCAAGAGTTACCATCTAAAGGGTTGGGAAGAAGATTAAGAGCCCTGACAGCTGCAGCATCAAGCTTCATAAATTGTGTAAGGTCAAATGTACTCAGATGAAACTGGCCAAAGTTTGACTCATCTGCAAGAAACTGTGATAAAGAGATACTTTAAATTGCAGTTTAAAAGTTACGACAAATTACTAATTCTGACATTGCTTCTAAGTCCTAGCAGTTTTGTAGTACTGGATGGATGTCACATTTGAACCTGATCCAGCTTGCTACAATTCTCCTGTAGCTCAGTTTAAATATGTTCAGTAGAACCTCCACTGATGGACACCTCCTGTAGGCGGACACCTCCTGTAGGTGGACACCTCCTGTAGGCGGACATCTCCTGTAGGCGGACACCTCCTGTAGGCGGACACCTCCTGTAGGCGGACACCTCCTGTAGGCGGACACCTCCTGTAGGCGGACACCTCCTGTAGGCGGACACCTCCTGTAGGCGGACACCTCCTGTAGGTGGACACCTCCTGTAGGTGGACACCTCCTGTAGGTGGACACCTCCTGTAGGTGGACACCTCCTGTAGGTGGACACCTCCTGTAGGTGGACACCTCCTGTAGGTGGACACCTCCCATAAGTGGATGCCTCTCTTAGTAATGCTCTCAGCCACATACAAACATTGCACATACAAACAGCCACCATAACAAAGTACCTCCAAGTATTTAATTAAGGCTGCTAGGGCAGATGTAGCTTGTGTCAAGTCCATCTCAGCTATCAAAAGTAAAGAAATGCTGTGTTAGTAAGATAAAGTACTCACATTAATAATTGTTTCATCTCATTAATTAATATTAATTGAAACAAATTCGAGTCTAATAGCAATATGAAATTCTGTGGTACAATTATTATCTCAGTTGAATTTTTTTTCTCATCATTAGTTTATTTAGGAGTTGGTATCACTATAAGGAGTTTTTACAAGAATACGAATAACAGATCTGCCTAAAATGACAGCAAAGGAAAAGAAATAACTACATGTAAGGTCATTTCGAAACTTCAGTTAGTAATGTTTTATATGAAATATAAGAGAAAATAAATATGGTTCCAATACCTAGTGTTGCACTGTTACCAGCTGTGCCCAGCTTCAAAAGCCTGTTCAGATCTTGAACCACATCTTTGTTGGAAAACTCAGCTAGATGAAAATAAAACAAGCATCACAAGAAATGCTCTATACATTTTATTCCACTGACCATTAACAGATTAAACTGCTTGCTGTTTCCGACATGGTTTCCAAGTGAAATTAATGTCATATTAATTTATGGAAATAACATGTCAGACTCCTGTACAAAGACTATTGCATTATGTTTACACCTCAGCCAAAGTGGCAGAAAAATGCAAATGGATAATTAATATTATTTGCTGTTAAGTAGGCAAATAAACCAGCTATAATTAGGCTATAAATATTAGCATGTATATTATCATGTGCATGCTATTTGCATCAATTCAGCAATTTACCTTTCTTCCTTTCAGTTATCAGAATATTGCTTCGCTGAATCACTTCCTGCATTTTTGCTGCATCAGCACTTGTGTCATGTTGTGGCAGTAAACATTCCTTTGGACCAAGTTGGACCAGCAAAGCCTGGAAAAAATCTTATCATTATCCACACACTCAGGAACAGATTTATCAGAGATATTTTTCCATATCAGGGTGCAAAGAAAAAACAATTTTATTTTCAGGCTGTAACTATCATGTAATCTAGCACAAATGTCACTCTAAGACTTAACAGTTATTAAACATTTGAATTCCATGCACCTCTAGATTAGAAAACTGATCATTATCTACAAATTCGCAGACTCCAAGCTTTCTTGCTGCAGCATCTGCATATGAGGCACCCACAATCTAAAGAAAAAAAATCTTAAAGTTAATTATCAATTAAATAATTTTTGGTATGCTTGAGATCCAATTATATTTAGTGACCGCTGTATAGAGGTGGCTACTGACTAGTTATAAGTTTTTTAAAACACACAAACATAGAAGTTCAAATAGAGGTTTAATCTTTCAGTTACATTTCTATGTAACACCAATAGCATGTTGGGCTACATGTTTTAAATCTAGTCATTTTCAAACTAATTAGTAGCAGTTTAAAACTAATATTTGTGTTTCAGTTCAAAGGCTTGCCATTACCACTGTAATTTGGACAAAGCGGTGCACTTTGATAATAAATATAAAATTTTTACCTCCAATTTGCATGATGTTAATTAAATTGCATGTAAAAAGTTATAATTAATTATCATTCTACTTTCATACACTGTATGAATTCCAATTTTCTGATTGGCTGATTTGTACCACGTGATACTGGGTTGTGACGAAACAACCACCTCAACGTCATTATTGTGGTGTAACAGCTGTGGTGTAAATTCAACACACCACTTTCATTACACCATGGCTTTGGCTGACTCAAATATAGTGGTTTCAATGCAGTGTTTCTTTGTTTAGTGTATTCAATTTGAATAATAAAAATGTTAACACAATCTTTACTCATGAATTATCGGGATTTATCTGTACTTGTTCACTAACAATGAACGAGAAATTTCAATACTGCACAAGGTCTTGCCGAATGCAGTATTGAAAATTTCGAGTTCATTGTTTGTGAACTTGTGCAGGTAAATCCCAATAATTCACTCGCTGAGTGCGTTAACCTTTAAATAATTAACACTTTATTAAGAAACTGAATAATGTACCCTTTGGCCATTCTCTGTACCAAGCTTGATTGCCATGACAACTGCAGACACAGACATGTCATTGTTTCCAAAGAGGATATCTTCAAACTGTTGCAAATTCCCAGGAGATGCCTAAAAGGAATTAATTTATTACAGTCAAAGAACATTGTTTAGTGAAAAGTTTCCAGTATCAATTTTGAAAATTATTTGTGGCAACTTTTAGAGTGGTTTTTGTTGAGTGTCAAAAGTAATTAGACAATTACTTTGGTTTTGGTTTTGGTTTTGGTTTTGGTTTTGGTTTTGGTTTTGGTTTTGGTTTTGGTTTTGGTTTTGGTTTTGGTTTTGGTTTTGGTTTTGGTTTTGGTTTTACTACAGTTTGAGATTAGCTGAGAAGTCTACTTGGTAAGTAATTGGTTTTGGTTTTGGTTTTACGACACTCAATTGAAAACTGCTCTAATATCTATCAAGCACAAACAGCAAAGCTTTACACATTTTTTTTATATTTAGTCTACATCAGTCCAAGTGGTCAAAACTGCCAGAGCTCATACTGGTTTCTGTAACATTAAGTGACTAGGAGTATTTCTACCCCCCCCCCCCCCCGGATGGGATGCTTGTCCATCACAGTGTTACCTCCTAGCATTAAATTTGCTGGGAACCGATTATACCCATGAGCGTAGAGAGGCACTGATGAGAGTAAAGCATCTTGCCCAAGAATACAATACCTCCAACCCAGCCACAGCTTGACTTTGGGATGCTAGATCTTGTGCACTATGGTTCCCACCATTGCATTAGCACTATGCAAGTCATTTGTTATTTATTCATTCCGTTTTATCTCGTTCATCGTGTACCTTGGCAACTAGTTCCCATGCTGACGTATTCTTTCCTCCTTTACTTGCACGGTACATTTCCACTCTGTACTGACGTACCAACAGCAGGTCGTGCACTGTGCTCTCAAAATTCATTTTGCTTAAAATGACTGATGGAACCTTCTTCTCTCCTGAAAAGCAAGGACAATCATAATAGCAATATTGTACCATTACTATAAATTTGTAAAAGAATAATGATGTAAGGTTTTTCAAGTTACAGTTACCAATACTTCATGGACAATAGTTCGTAATTAAAGGGACATGAATGCTACATATTAATCATATCAGGTTCCTCAGCCTACATGTAGGAAGACAACCTTTTTAGCCATATTTGGCCCCTTAATTTTAATTTATTTGGCAATTTTGCAGAGCACTGTTTTTTGTTAGTCCCTCTAACAGACTATGATAGGAAAACAACAATGACACTCAAAACAATTATATTTGCATTCTGCCAGTTGGCTTATGACACACATGAATGATTTTGTTATGCAACAGTCTTCCTTAAAAAGGTTCTTACAGAAATGACCATTCAACTTCATAGTGTCTGCACAAAGTCTTCAAGATCATGTGGGAAAAAAGAATGAATCTAAAGGTATATTCCTTTGGGGTGATCTGGGGTGATCTGATTCAAGATCACTGAGATCATGGTGCATCACCGGAGCCAATGAATCCATGATGCAAGTGATCTTAGATCATTGATCCTGATCCAAACCACCCCAAAGGAATGCACCCTAAACCAGTGACATACAATGTGACAGGTTTGTCTATTACCTGACAGTATACATGTTGACAGCACATCTCTCACTGTCAGGCAGTAAGTGGGAAGTGGACTAATGCAAAAGATTGAGTACTGTATTTCCCTGCCATCATTTACCTCAGAAAACATACCTGCCCCAAGATATTTAATGACACTTGCAGTCTTAAAGACTTCTTTAGCAGCAAATGATGCATCAGGACCATGAACAGTGTAATAATCCTACAAAGCATGACAACAGGAAGATAGAAAACTGAGCCATTTTGGTAAAATTGTGGGATTTATTTTCTAAATAAACAGAAGGTCATGCAATCCACGTGATCCTCACAGTTTGGGTATTCCGAGTAAGAACACCCTATAGCACAGTGGGGATGGTAATGGAAGGTCAGGACATAATTTTGTGTTTTAGAGTAAATTAATAGGGTGGGGATTTCAGCTGAGTGGAATTTTTGAGAGAGAGGCTATTGGAGGGGGGCAGGAGGGGTTTGAGGAGTTGGAGGGGTTGGAAACCATCACAGATACATTGATTAAGAATTCTTTATGCAGTAGTCAACATAAATAGATTTCACCCCCTTACCTTTTGTCAAATTCTTAGTATCCTGCCAATTTTGGGTTTGGTAAGGCAGGGAGAAGATTTATTTTGACTGGTAGATTTAAGGAAACTCGGACCCACAAGAATTTTGACAGTTCACAAACCATTAACAGTTTTTGATGGGAGTGACAATCACAGAAAAGGTAACAGACCACCTCAATTAAGCCCTAGCCTATACTTTTGATTAACTGAAAGTCTGAGACTGTTCATTTGGTGACATTTTTTATCCCTAAATAGCTTGTAAATTTGTTTGTTTATTCATTGTTTATTAGTGTACATATTCAGTTAAGTTCATATTTTAACATACAGATTTATTAATCAATTTCTTCTATTTACTTTCCACAACCTCCCCCCCAACCGTAAATCCTCTAATTAGCACCCCTCCTCGAATAAGCGCTCCCTTCGAATAAACGCCCCTCCTATAGGCCAAAAATTTAAAGTAAGTGCCCCCCTCAAATAAGCGCCCTCTCCCCTGCCCCTATTTTGTAGACGAGTAATGAGTGATTTAAACTTTAGGATCAGCGTTTTATGTCAATGAACAGCTTATGTTGTTGTTTGCGTCCACATGATGTATTAAAAAAACTTATCATGTCAGGGCACGATTTGGGAAAAATTAAATAAGTGCCCCTCCCCCCCAACCTCGATTAATCACCCCCCTCGAACAAGCGCCCCGTGTCCTCTCCTAAATTTGAAATAAGCGCCCCGGGTGCTAATTCGAGGATTTGCGGTAACTCCTGGGGGTTCAGCGTTGTTTGCTCTTTTGACTAATTCGATCTAGATCTCAGCAGGTTTGGAGCGATTTTACAATGCCGGGCCACTTATTAACATATCCCTCAACGCTTCTCAGAACGAAACATATAGAAACAAAAGGAAACATTCAAATTGAGATATGTAAATGAGTGACCCGGTATTCTACAATCTCGCGGATAGCTGCATAGAACCAGGTACCGTCATTACTCACCGAGCGATCAAAAACGCGGAAGGTTGTCTCTGGTTTCTAAAGGTAAGGAAGAAAAACGAGATCAGACATTCTTCTCTAAAGCTTTATGATAAGCTTACAGCGATATCACAAAGGCCAAGCTCACCTCAGGTAATGATCGATAAAATGCAAGGAAGCCTTGTTCTGCCGCTCCATCTGCAGACGTACAAAATAAAATTTATTTATGCTGTCGTGAAAATGGAATCAAATTTATTAAATCGATATCATCACCTAGAGAAAACTGTTGACAAGGTTGGACAGCCATGATTTCCGACGGAGTGGATGAAGTGTTCTTCTTGTCTCTTCCAGAAAATGGCGGACGACCGAAATAGACACACGTGAGTAACAAATTTGGCGGGCATCCGGGAACTCGTAATCCGACGTGTCTTTCCGTTAGATTCCGTCATATGTTCGGAATCCGAATAAACTCGGTAAGGCCTGGGTACGGGACAAAATTCAAAATGTCGGCGGAAGAGGACACGGAGTTGAGAGATATGGTGGCTCAAACTTTAGAAAGTAAAGGTGTTCTCGGAAAAATCAGGGTAGGGAAACGTGCAATTTGAATCAAGTGTTTACGTTATCTCAAAATTTTGATAATTGGAGTACCTTTTAACTCGATTTGTCAGACCATTTTATTTCGTAAGTATGGTGAGAACACCCTACGGCAACTAACAAAGACGAATTTTTGTTTCAGTTTGTAAATTTTCTTTGTGGTTTTTCAGCTAATCGATTTTAGTCCTTTTAATTGCTACTGCTTTCCATGCAAAGAAACATGCTCTTCTTCTCGATGCTGTTAAAGAAAAAAAACAAACAAACTTACAACTGAAATATAATTCTTGCTACATTTTTTTTTTCCCTACATTTCGCTTTTCGCTTCATCAAGAATTCTACCATTCATTTGGTTCAATTATCACCTCAAAAAAATGTTTAATTTTTTTTTTTCGGAAAATCTATAGGTCGTCAGAAGGCCAGTTTTCTCGCAAGGCTTCTGTGGTTTCCGGACGAAACCACAGTTTCGGTCTATGACATTTTTGTTGATAAAAGGCCTTGAAGCAAACAGGGCTTGTAAGTGATTTGGTACAGCAATTTAATGTTATCTGACTTTGAAGTTTCGAGGAATAGTAATATAAACATTCAAAACTAAGGTGTTTTGCTGTTCATGTTTTGAGGACAGTGAATTTGTATATGAGAATCACTTGGGGTTTCCAGCTGTTAGTTAGGTAACCAGTATATGTTCTATATTATGATGTTTCATAGGCGCAGCTTAGAGCAAGTGTCTTTCTAGCATTGGAGGAACAAGAAGGATCCGAGGTTTGTTTGATATATATTATGGAAAGTGAAATTGTGCAATTAATTACTATTCCTGGGATAGCTTAATGACTTTAGCGTATTTGATTCTATATATGCAGCATAATTCATCATAATTTGGGGTGCTTTTCTTTAGGATGATCTGGACTAGGATCAATGATCCAAGATCACTTTGGATCTTAGTGCATAGATCAAACAAACTGATGAATCCTTGCCTAGCGTGGATTCATTAAATCCTTTGATGTACCATGATCCAAGTGATCTTGGATCATTCCAAAGAAATGCACCCTTAAATACTATTATGGCATGATTGATCTCTAGTTGCTCCTGAGCATCAACATATTGGTCATATCAAAGGTGAGTACACTTTGTTGGGAGCTAAATTTTGACAGCACTTGCCATTCGGGCAAGTGACTCTCAAAATGCACTTGCCCGGTATAATTTTCATTCGCTCAGAAAGATGCCAACCCTTCCTCAGAAAAATCTCCACACTGGTTCATAAACCATATGTTTTTGACTGACCATTGTGTTTTCTTTCAATGAGAAGTTATGCTAAAACTCAAAGATAACTCTAACAGATTCATTTCTTAGCAAGATGATGAAATCCTCATCTCTTTTTATTATTTGTTTATTTTTATTTATTTTTTTCAGGGAAAAATCACACTTGTAAATCCTGACCTGAAGAAGTTTATAGGCACAAGTGAAGGTGAGAACTCTTATTTTGTTCGTTGTAAAAAACCTAGACAACACAACTATTTATAAAGATAAACTGTAAGTCTGTGTTCCTCACTTCTTGTCTTTATGTTCATCAGGACGTCTTGTTACAGGATTAGTAAGAGAGTTCCTGGAATATTTTGATCTTGATTTCTCCATTGCTGTATTTGATCCAGAGACTAATTTCGTAAGTGATAGCCAAATATATATGCTATTTATCTGTTAAGGAAAATAATGTTTTTCATGTTTGATACAAGTAAATTCAAATCAGTTCTTAAATATCACACTGAGTGGCCCTGGACTCTGGATTGCCTGGTCTGAGTTTGAGCACTGTGTTCTAATAAGCAAGACATTTCATGCAGGTACATTGCTTTCTCCACCAGGATGTTAAAGTGGGTATCAGCAAATTAAATGCTGGGAAGGGTGGGGGTGGTAACTCTGTGATGGACTAACATTTCAATTGGGGGGGGGGGGGGGAGGCAGTGCTGGAAATAGTTTTTCTTTAACAGGACATATGTCCTTTCAAATCTTCATTTTGGTCGGATATCATCTAAATTTGACCGGACATTAATTTGCATAATTGATTTGCATAAGTACTTGGCATAATAAAATTTATTAGCATGCTGTAAAGATTTTCAGTACAAATCGTTCAAAACGGCATTTAAATTTAATGTATTTATCATTTATGATGATTAGATGACTTTATCTACAAGATAACTGCACCAATCTCTCCTGGTTATCTCCTGATTATATTTTCTTCAAGCAAACCTGGTTTTCTATTGAATGCTACCATTACAGGGACACAGTCGGCTTTGGGACCGTGCTGACCTGGACACTTGTTTTCTCACTTTAAAAAAAGTTCACCTCCATCTGAAATCAAAGTACATCTAGAAATCCACTTCAATCTTCACAGTGTTTTGCTTGATTTTCAATCGTTTACTGAAAAACCTGTTTTTGAGTGTGCTTTTGCTCATCCTATGATACATTTTTATCATATTTGGTTAAAAACAGTATGGATTGCGTCTCTGTGATATGCAAATTAGCTAAGAAATGGTATCTAATGCACATGTGCTCCAGCTGACTGTCCCTTTAAAGCAGGAACCCATCACCAGGAGTGTGCAACTACCCCAATTATTCCTGTCCCAGCCTTTTCACAGACCCATCATGATTCATGCAGTCCAAGAGACACAATGGGTAGGCATACATGACGTACTCAATGCTCAAGGGTTTGCAATGCATTATAGAGCGGTTTCAAACACGATCAGCCACTTGCAAGTTTTCCGATGTGGGGGAATCCTTTACAGCAAAGCAAAAGGATAGATTGCTTTCTTTTCTTATCTTTAATGTTATAGAAGCAAAGATCTTTGACTATGTATTTCTGGATGGACATAATGTCTAAGAAAATAACCATTATTGATTGTCAACACAGACAAACGTAGTCGCCATTATGGTAGCCTGTGAACGCAGACATATTTTCGGCTGTCCACTAAACCAGAATTTTTGGTCCCTAAAGATGAAATTTTAGCTGTATTGGCGACCATACCAGTCGCAGTTTCAAGCCTTTTAACAAAGTATCTAACTAAATTTTACAGATGGACAATAACGTGGTGCTGGTGAAATGTTCGGTCATCATGTGTGATCATAATGTGAAATTGGCCGGACGTATTTAAAATTTGGTCTGACAATGTCCAAAGACCAACTGCTATTTCCAGCCCTGGGGGGGCGGGGGGGGGGGGGGGGGGTAGGAAATCTTCTTGTCAGTTCACGCTCTGGAAACCAGAAATACACTAGATCAGCCACTAGAGTAAAACACAGATTTCAATGTTAACTAATCTTCAGCCACTTATCTTCTCTAATATGTTGGAGTGGAAACACTTAGATTGTCAATAATGATTGACATTTTCAGAGTGACAAATATCCTGGAAGGAACAACCTTGCAAGAGAGTTGAAGCTCAATGATGCTGATAGTACAGCTCCTAGTCCATTACTAGCTGAAGTTGTGAAGAGACTAAAATCACCCAGCACCAGTGGTGAGGTATGTGATATATGGAGACATTATAACATGCAGTACCAGTAAACATAGACTGTGAACTGTGAACTCCTGCCAAGCACATAAAATATTAGGCAAGTTAAGAAGTGAGAGTAAGAAAAAATGCCATCTTTTCCTGTTTTAACCACTTTTGGCTTGTTCAGCTTGTCCTGGACCACACTCTGGCTTCCACTCGCTAGTTTCTTTTTTTCACCTTACACGCCAACCAGGAGCCGGTTTACTGGCTACAGTGAATATAGGCAAGCAATGCATCCAAGAGGGGTAGCAACACAGTCCTATGGTGCTAATTCATGGCACAAACACCAAATGTTGTGCATGAAATATTTTGTTTGTGAGAAGGTAAATTAAATTCATTTGATCAATATTTACCAGCAATCACCATTTGAGAGAGGACAAAGCAAATTTTCCTGCCTTTCTTTCTTTTGTGGTTACTTTCTTTTCTATTTACGTGTATTAACAGGGCATGCATGCATGTATAGTTTGATAACAAGCAGGACCTTTTCTGTTCCGTGATCTTTTATTCGTTATGAAATCTTTAGCCTTTGAAAATAGCTGACTTTTTAAAATAAGTGATCTCCAGCAACCTTTTCGAAAGAACCCTTAATGATCAAGAGTTTGAGCGTCAAAGTAGACTTTCTTCTTATACAACTTAGGCTCTGGTATATAAATGATAAAAAGTGTTTTATTTCCTTTCAATTATGAAAGATTTCAAAAGAGGCAGTTTTAACATCACCGAGACATAGTGCCCCGGATAGTCCAAGGAGTGTTAGCCCTCCTAATGGAAACAAGGTACATGTAGCTATAAAAAATCTACTCAAAGTCCCATATGGAGTCTGCCAAGAGCATTATTTTGAGATCTAGTTTCCCTTTATTTTTTTATTTCAGTACATTAACTTGTTCAACAGACAGGTACATTGTATAATATGTTGTAATAACTTGTTTCAGGCTTTATCCTGTCCATGAACTTGCAAAAAAAATGAATCAAACAATAGTCCCTAATATAGACCAACAACTCTGTGACAACTTGGTCAATATTTGACTCCGACAGTCACAGGAACTGGCTGCACAAGTAAAAATTTAAAAAAATTATTTGGTTATTTTTAACTTTTTTTTTTATATTTTAATTGCTGCATAATTTAGCACATCACTAGATATATTTTGTTATTGGAAAAAAGAAAGTTTGAGCAAAATAAAGATGCTGATCATGAAAATCTATTTTTAAAGATAATGTGAAAATAAAAATATTAAAACTTGTATGACTTTTGGATGATAATTTGGTAAGAAAAATAACTGTGTATAGAATTAACTTAACATGGTTACTAAAGTTAAAGCGTTCTTTGTTGAAGGTTGATGAAGACATTGGTGAAGTACTTAGCTCTGACATTGAGAGTGATGATAGCGTGGTAAAATTATATTAAACTGGATTCATTCAGGAATAAATGCCATCTTAGGCTTGAAACAATTTGTGGTGCAAACAGTAATAATTATCCCTTTATTACAGTCATGTTAAACTGGACAAAGATCTGTTGCTCATGGTGTTAGAGGCTTAAAAAAACTTAGCTAATAATTTATAATCTATCTTTTAATGACTAAAATACAATAGTCACTATTAGCAAGTTTATTGTAGTTGTTATCTCTGCCCTAGTGATTGCAAGTTATTTAAATTCTTAGCCATAAATTTAAAAGTAAAAGATAACAAATGTAACAACTATGTATAAGTATGCAACAAGTTCAATAAAGTTAAAGTAAAAGGTAAATTAAGGACTTCCTAATGCCATCTATATGCTGGTCAAAGCATGATTATTTTTGTTTCTGAATATTTGGCATTGAATCATAAAGAAGTACTGCTGATTTGCCATTGATTAAACAGTGTATGTCTTCCAAATTATTATATCATAGTAAACACAGGAGGAGATCCCTTACTTTATGATGCAGATCCAACAAGCAAAGGGTTCACACTGTCCAATTTTTTTTACTTACATGCCAGTTTAATAATTATTGTAACTTAATCATCTTAATGTTGATCACCAACAAAACATTTCTTGGAAGGTAATTGTTAAGGTTCAAATTAAAGTGATTCTTGATTCTAATTTGGAGGATTGACAAAACCTATTACTCAAGAGTAATTGTTCTTACCACATGACTGTAAACATTTTAACCTCACTTTACCAGCTGTGAAGCTTTTAGGATCTTTGTATGAGTTATTTGCCTTTTAAGCCCCCCACCTTTTATGTCTTATTTTGACAGCCTTCAAGTCCAAGACCAAGCAAAATTCCGCAAAGAAAGCGAGACGACGTTCCACAGAGAGTGCGAGATGAGAGGTCCATCAAATCTGACAAAAGCCAGCAAGACTCATTCCTTGAAAAACTAAACTCCAGCAAAGAGCAGAATTCCTTGTCAGATTCAAGAAGGGACAAAAGTGGAAAAAGGTAAATTGTGTTGTGTGCTGCGTGTGTCGTTGACTGTGGTACTGAAATTATGACATCTCTGCTTGTTAAGAAAGGCTGCTATTTTTTCAACAATACTCAACTGGTGTAATACTATTTTTTATCAATCATCTCTGAACAAAAGTATCATGCGAGACATGTACCAGGCCTCAAGAGCTGCGTTTTAACGCCCTGTCCGTTTTAGCGTATTGGCCCAGTGACTAGTAATAGCTTTAAACTCACTACTAAAATGCAGTTGTCTTATTTTGCACGCGTTGCAGGCTTGTGATACTAAAAATTAGACTGTCTGGAAAAATACTCACAGTCACTTGCTGAAATTTAGTGGCATCAAATTTGCGCAATGTATTTCTCTTTTATGATGGAGTTTGAAGCTTTGAAGAAAATTTCTTTCAAATTTGAAATATCGCATGAAACTTCATGCTTTACTACTCTGTAAATTATTAATCAGGGCTGTGCTCTAGAAGTGCCCAGGTGCCACAGGCAACTGACTTTTGTCTGGAAAAACCCTTTTTTTTTTTTACTGACTTTTGACTGGAAAAAAACCACTTTTTCATATAAGCTTAAGTGCTGGGCATGCAGGATTTAATTTTTCTTGTTAATGCTAATATTTTTGGCATTGCCATTTGATTAATACAAGATTTGTGTGCATCATTAATTACATGTGTAATCTATTCAACACAGAAGCCCAGATGTCACCATTGGCAGTGACGATGGAGAAGATATTTTTGCCGATTTCCCATTAAAGACAAGGTGAGTCTGTAACACTGTGGTATGGAGTATTACACATTAAATAAGAAGGGAAAGTAAAGCCGTTTGCTAGTTACCATACCACTGCCAGAAATAATAGAATATTACGCGTATTTTTTGTTAGTAAGAGGTCCTTTCAGTTCCAAAGTTCTCCTCAATATTTATTGGTTCTAACTCATTAAGTCTGTAGACGAAACCCGGCTTGTTGTTTAAGAAACAAGAAAACATGTACCGTGTTTCTATCGAGTTTTAGTAGAATTCTACTGATATACTAATGCAAGTGCTGCAATCTGATTGGCTGAGCCATTGCACGCTATAAGCCATTAGTGTGCAGTGGCTTGGTGTGGTCGAAAACATTGCAACGTTTCCTCGTTTCTCCGAAGTTTTGAAGGAACATTAGAAACAAATGGATGATCAAATTCCTGAGAAGACTAAAAGGAGGGCATTTTCGGTTCTTAAATTAAAAAGCTCAAAATTTTTGACAGAAACTGATAAGCGCGCGTACGCAACTGCAAATGTAAAATTGACAATTCCGTGTAAATTCTCTAAAGCGAGAAGTTTAATACTAAGATCAGAAATAATTGGAATCGTTATTTGAGGGAAAATTCAGTTAGAATTCTACTCAAACAATTAGATTATTCGCTCTCGATTTCTATGAGACGATGGTTGATTCGGCCTTCGGCTTCATCAATTATCACCTCATAGAAGTCTCGAGCTCATAATCTAATTGTTAAATAGAAACACGAGTGGAAGTTTGGGAGAACGAGAAATGCTGTGGGAGCACAAACCGTGGGCGAGTGTTTCCACAGCTTTTTTGAGTTCTCCCAAACTTTCACGAGTATTTCTATAACTCGATAGAAACACGGAGAACATGTTTTCTATTTCTTTTAGAAACACAGCGACGAAAAAAAGGGAAACAACTTGTTTACTTTGATCATCAAAATGTAAATTCTCTTTTCTCGCGCCATCATTACGTCAACAGCCTTGTGCTAGTTCTGTGTTTCTATCGAGTTATAGAAACACGATTTTAAACCAATCAGCGCGCCTATTTTCTTAGGGCTGTTTTCTAATATGCATTCCATGTGCTGCAGCTGTTCTTAGTTAAAAATTGAACCTGGCCATTTTCGAAGACATGGAATATAGCTTACCATCGATGTTTATTTTTATTGCAGAGAAAGTCAGAAAAAGGGATCAGCAACAGAAACAGGTAAAAGAGAATCGAATTTTATAACACGAATGTGGTTTTACTCTTTTTTTTTTCCGCTGATTTTTCATGCTCTAAAAATAGAGTACCTGATGACAGGTTAAATTTTGAGGATTTCACATGGTTTGTTAACTACGTAATATTAAAACTGATACCTGTAACAGATAACTGTTTTTTGTTTTCAGCATCTAAGTCCGCTGGCGGGCTGTCATCTCTTAAGGGTGCTCCATCTCTTGGCAACAGTGGGCTAGGCTCATTGAAAGGAGCCCCACCACTACCAGGAATGAATAACAATAACAGAGGTGAGTGATCTAACACAGATCGAAACTAAATTTACTAGCGTTTGTGTTAATTTTTTTTTTAAATGGCCTGTAGCTAAGACTTACTGTTACTTACAGAACCTACCAAATCACCCAACTGGCAGGACCTCGCCGATATCGATAGCAAGATCAGTAAACTCGGATTTGGTAAGTGATAAGACTGAGCGACACGTCAATCGACGTGCATCTGAGAGATTCTTGCTGATTAGTTTTTTCTCTGGCGCGAAAATTTAAAATCTAGCAACGACCAATCAGAGACAATAGAGCTACGTCATACGGTTATCTCAATCTCGGCCCCAGAGCCCGCGCATTTTCGGTCACCGGTGAACGAAAGCGCGACGCTCTAGACGAAATCAAAAACCGGAACCAGAAAATTATCTTTCCGTTTTGATTGTGCGCTTGCGTTTAAGTTCAATAACGGTTTCTGAACATGCGTAGAGAGAGTAACCGCTGTGAGTAATGCTGGCTCACCTTCTGATTTCTCCCAGAGGTCTCGATTTCTTAGTGCTAACCGCTAACCAAAAGAATCGTGGCTTCTGGAAACAAGAATTCCGACCTATCTTTCGAGTGAGGGATGAACTGAGCGCATAGCGAAAACGGGTCGGGCATTATAAAAAGCAAAAACTCTCTAGTAGTTAATTTGCTTCTCCCCTTTCTTAAACTGTCGGTTGCAATTTCGCGCGCTTTGATGCCAACGACGTCAAAGGCCGACAAGCTAAGTTGACACTGGAAACGGAGCCTGATGCCCGTGACAACAACACAAGTTGAACTTTAAAACCTAGTCACCAAATTTTCGTCGCGCCGTGCTCAACTGATAATCTTTGTATTTTTCATAAAGTTTTTACCTTATTGTATCTGTCAGATATTCCAGATGAAGAGAAAAATGGCGAAGCCAACGACTACAATGATGATTATGAGGATGATTTCAATCCGACTAGGTGCAGAGTGTTTAATTGTAATTTACTAGGAACTTTATAATTTGTTTTTGTCTTTTCACGTCTTTTTCGCATTTTAACCTAGAAAACCCGAAATACGTTCTGATCTACAGTAGTCTGAAGGTTCAACCGTCCTCTTGCGTGTAATCCCCGAGCGTCCCAGGCCCTAAAAAATAAGCAGAAAAAAATGATAACGTTGAATGTTCTTTATTTTACCCAGTAAGGAAACCCAGCAGTAGTGCGGTCTAATTACTTTTTATTCTCGGGTGTTTCTTGTTAGTGACATGAGCATTCCCGAAGACATTGATGAGCAGTTGTCGATGAGCAGTTTCCACAGCGGCAGCGCCAAGGTTCGTAATTTACTTGTAAAGTCAGAGTTCAGGATGAAACCAGAGGGATGAAATAAAAAACTTTTGGAAAAAATGCAATCATTATTTTTCATTCAGTAGGGCAAAACAAATATCTTTTTAGAGCCCCTTTCGGTATGCGGCTGAAAATACCCCGAGCGAACAGTTTTGGATGCGAACGTTTTCAACTTTCTGTACCCTGGTCGTTAAACCCAAATGGCAGTCGCGCGGACGTAAATGGAACAGATTGTAAAGTCCTATTAAGAGTCTATTAAAACTCGAGTTAAATTATTTGTACCGACACTGAGCCATTAGCTAGCCGTTGGTCATGTTTACTTCCGTCGGGAAAAGAAAGAAAAAATGGCAGTTTTGTCCTTGACTCGAGAGGCACAAGTCGGGTTGACTGTCATTTCAGGGTAATTGCACTCAGAAAAGACGGAGGTTTTCGTTCCATGCTTTACGGCCGCCATACTATTATCATATGAATGTACTTGCTTTTGCCTTGATCTCAGTTTTACACTGAAACTTGTTTGTCTTCTTGTCGATAGCTGGATGATCTTCTCACCACAGACCGCACAGTGTCGCAGGCCAGTGTTGGAGATCTCGACTTCGCAGAGGATATTTTGAACTTTTGAGAAACAGTTCTTAATTAACGAAGTGCACATTTTAAGGCTTGGCTTAGCGTGTTTAGTGTATTATATGTCATTTACCCTGTTGTATATTATAACCGTAAATAACAAATCAAGTATTCTATGTTACTGGGTTACTTGAGCTATCGTATGACTTTTTTGTACGCGCCATCTTGAAACTAATAATTTTGCTTTGATGCTCTTTTCACTTTTCTTCATTTCCGAATTTCAAATTTTAAGCACGATCTCGAATACCTTGTTTACTAAATAAGTCTAAAATGAGCATAGTCCAAGTCTCGTTGTAGCGGTAATTGTAACCATCTAAGAGGTCTTGTAAATATGTATTTAGCTCCAAAACTTGCCTTTTGTTTCAAAACAGTTTGGTGGCATTGATATCTTGTTGCATTGGAATCACATTTCTTGAAGAATGAACCCTCCATTTCTCAAACCTCTCGATTGCTCAAACCAAAAGTCGTTTCCGTTGGGTTTCTTTCACTGTAGTTTTAATCCGATATCTCCAGTTTCCGATATTTCGAACCAATTTCGTTTCCCCGGGAGATGCGAGAAATCAGGATTCAACAAGTCAGGATGTGATTGAAATTCATAGCAACTTTCGCCATTGTATTCAGTAAACAACCGAGAGACTCGGAGAACTTCTCAACATAAATTCGGCGTCTAATTGTTTTGATATTTTTGGCATTTAATTTATTTACTAAAGAGGTATTTTATTATGTATATAGTACCTGCATATGCATTGTATATTGTCGCATATAAAGACGCGAGTGACAAGGAGGCGTTTATGCTGTGAATAAAATTTTATTCGAAGAACACTGAAGTCTGTTTTGAGGGTGGCAGCCCAAAGTAAAAGGGATTGGTAACGCCATTTTATACGTCTCCAGGAATAAAAGTACTGCATGTGAACTGAAATTGAATTAAGCCTCCGAAAATAACTTAATTTGACGGGAACATATGCCTAACAGTCAAGGATGTCCTGAGAGTCTGGAATTGACGTAGACTTTCGAACAGGAACGGAATACTTCCGAACATAAGCCGAAGATTACAGGTCTACGACGATTTTCGAGAGGGTGGCTCGCGAAGATTGCAGAAGTTCAACCGATGTTTTCACATCTATGAAGTAGTCAAAGCGTGGGGCTTAATCTCTTACCGAGATGGCAGTCGATTTTTTGCGACCCTCTTCTGTAACCCCCACGGGAGGCTAGGGTTGGAAAAGAGTTTATATTAGGCTCATTTCGTCAGATTGTCTTTCTATTCTGACTGAGAAAATTACCTCGAGATTGGCTGAGAGCAAGCCAAGGCTTGTGCAATTTTGAGAACAATTTTCAAACATCACTCTAGCGTAAATCCTTCATTGCACTCGCAATTATGATTTTAGATTAAATTGTAAGACGTGCATTTTGTACGATTACCCGATTACCTATACTCGTTTGTTTTTCTATACTCAAAAGTGACCCAAGACAATCACTAGAAATTAATATGGGAGGCCATATCAGTCAAAAGTGGTATGAGTTCACAACTGGTGACCAAGAAATCGATCGCTATGGTTGAGTTTATCGATTGGTGATTGAGATTGTCGATCGCTATGGTTAAGATTATCGATTGCTGATTGAGAATGATGGTCGCTATGGTCCAAAAAGCGATTGGATATTAAGACTGACGATTGCTATCGTCGAAAAAAAGATTGCTGTCTGAAAACGATCGTCCAGAGATTGACGATCCAGAACACCTACCGCTATGATCGAGAAATCGACTTGCAACTGAGGAATGGAAAGGCCTGGTAATAAGAGAGGGATAGTTCACGTATTTTTACATGAAGAAGTATCCCAAGAATTTACCTTGTGATCTAAGATGGCGGCTGATGATCGGAGTAGTCGAGATGTCGAGGAATTCCTTGACTCCATGAAACAATGCTTTGACGATGTTGATCAGCCGCTTACTGACGAAAATGTTTCTATTCCATTAGACTACTGAGAGAGTAGGCTAGAGGACCATTTCCAAATTGTTAGCGCAATAGCAATCGCAATACAGGGTAATGCCAGTGGTGATCTGAAGCAGACTGTTGAAGACCTGCTGTCATTTTCGGCAAAATTTGCTCCAGGAAATCCATGCCACAAAGGTTTAGAGGGAAAAAAACGGCACAAGGTCATCAGCCTGGGTTCCTTCAGCTTAAATGTGCAATAAGTAAGCCCTACTAGTGCGGTGAATTTCAAAATAATCCAAGTACTAAAAAGAATGACTCACTTCCACTTTATTTTTACCATCAACTGGCTTATCTCAATGTAAAGGCAAACCGTTCTTCATTATAGTGTTTTTTTTGCCATTTTTTACTTTGGTAAGGTGAAACATTGCCATTACTTTATATACTTCAGTAAAATTGTTAAGGAATTCCAGTTAAAGTAAACCACTTTTATTGCTAGAGCAATTCACACTTCACTTATTAGACAAGCAAAATAATGTTAATTAAGTACATGTACATTCAACAACTACTGTTAAGGTTATGTTTGTGTTAGCTGACAAATCAGTATGTTCATGTTTTTGAAATTGAATAAACCATGATGTTTGAATATTGTCTCACCATTTTGTTGTGTCACTTAGGATTTACAGACAGTGTCAAAACCAGAAACACAACTCACCATCTGACTCTTGAAGACATTTTTAGTTATAGAAATTTGCAACCAAACCAAATATAAACCACTACCACATTATTGACTCTATTTTGGTAATCACATGTCAGTAGTACTGTAATGCTGTTGTGTAAGTCTGTCCAGATAACTAACTGTATATTGCACTGATAGAAGACTGCTGAACTAGGTTTCTGGTAGAGAAGGCAGATCTTGATTCAGGTAGTTTTTATACTACAGACACATAAAAACTTGGCCACACATCTTCACTGTCTCTTATTATGTGTCTCATGGTTCATCTACATGGTTACATGTACATGTCCATACAATAACAACTTCCACTGAAATGATGGACAGGGATCCTTAAAGTATCTTTTTTACATCTCTGAATTTTTCCTGTTACTTGAGCTTCACCTTCATACACCTTCATTCACTATCATTCATCCTCATTCACCTTCATTCACCATCATTGACCTCCATTCACCTTCATCCACCTTCATACACCTTTATACACCATCATTCACCTTCATTTACCTTCATACACCATCATTCACCCTCATTCATCCTCAATCACCTTAATTCACCATCATTCACCTTCATACTCCATCACCCTTATTCACCCTCATTCACCCTCATGCACCTTCCTACACCACTATTCACCCTCATTCACCTTCATACACCTTCATTCACCATCATCCAACCTCATTCACCCTCATGCACCTTCATACACCATTATTGACCCTCATTCACTTTCATTTACCATCATTCACCTTCATACACCTTCATTCACCATCAGTTACCCTCATGCACCTTCATACACCCTCATTCATCTTCATTCACCCCCCCCCCCCGGGGGGTACTTTGGGAATTTCTGGGTGGGGATGTGCCTCTGGGACCCTGGAACCCTTAGCCTATATCAGAGCTAGTTTAGCTGAATTTTGCTACCCTATACTAGAGTAAACTCCCCAAATCCCCCCATCTATCGACACTATCGAGGCTGATTTGCGTAAATTTAAACTTGCCGATTTGATTTTTTTATATTTTTGAGTGGCAATTCCTGGTTTCCTTAGTCTAGATAAAATCTTCAACCAGCTAGTCAGTTTTGGGAAAAAATGATACTCTATTCTAGACCCAAACGCTCTGACTTATATACCCTATCCTAGAGTAAACTGCTTGAAAACCATACCCTTCACAGTGGCACATACATATATAGCCCATATATGGCAGTGACCCCCCCCCCCGGGATTCACCCCCATTCGCCTTCATACACCTTCATTCACTATCATTCACTATCATTCACCCTCATGCACCATCATTCACTCTCATTCACCGTCATTCACCTTCATTAGTACATTAATGCAAAGAATGTTGTAATACATTTGCAAACTTCTGTAACGTTTACACTGTAGCCCAAGAGAATGCAGTGGGAATGTTTTATGAGAACTACATATTGAGCTGAGTCACCCACCCCTGTAAGAAGGCCAGCTGTATCACGAACAAATGCACTTATGTCCAGGATTGAGTGTACTTACAAAATTAATAATATACATGAAAAAATTAAACGATTCTGATTGGCTGAGAGCAGTGCGGTTCAAGTGTAACACCAGTGCAAAAAGTGTAACACCAGTGCAAATTACACATCGTGATTTTGGAATATGATTGACTGAAAGACAATAGAATTGTTGTTTACAGTCTATCGAACTTTATCTCTGGCAGTCTTTGTTAACCTTTCCTTTGTGTACTTTTGCAGTGAAAAAGTTGGTTCACGGTGTCAAATGAACAGGATAAACCTTCAGATACGGAATGTACAGGAAACCTGAAAAATAAGAGTTTAATAAGATAGAAAAACACCAAGGACATAATGATAAACTATAAAGGAACAAGGATGGCTAAGGATAGAGACGATTAACACGGATTGCAAACATCGAATTTGAAAAATTGAGGCTAAACTTTTCAATATGCGCAAACCGTGACTGAGCTCCAATAAATAAGCTTAAATTTGTCTATTTCCGTAAAAAAAATCACGAGAAATTATGAGACCTAAAGAAAATGTTAAAAAGAAACCGAACAAATGGCAAGCTAGATTTAAATTCTACAAAGAAACTGAATTCTAGATATAGAAGCGCTAAATTAAGCTTACACTATACCTTCGGGTCGGCAATTTTCTTCAAATTTGGCTTTTTGGGTCAAAGTAGTGGTCGAAGATTAATCTTGAATTTCTGAAAAAAAAATTGAAAAAGGCTAAATATTGGCGGAGAAATGGCGGTTTTTCGTTTTCGCCGGAAGTAAAAGTTTACCTCTTGATTGACAGCCCTATGGCGCGATTTTCACGGGAATTACCTGTACGGATGTCTTCTCAGTTGATAAGCCTTGTTGTTCCGACTACCAAGCATTCTTGGTATTAGGTGTAACTCTATTAAGTTAGAAGTAAACATGGACCACGTTAAAAACATAAACCAGTTCGAAAAAGCGAAAACAGCGAAGAACGAATGAAAATACATCAATGAGTGAAGAAGCAAAAGTTCGCCTCGCGGATGAAGCTATAGCTATCGTATAAAAAAATTCGTGGTAAGAGAAAAGAAAGGTTCTGTAAAAATTTTGGAACTTGACAGCAATAACAGGGATGTTGACAGAGACTCTTCTGATGAGTCCGATATCGACGAATCGTCGGACTCCATGAGACCATTTGAAATATTATCCATGCAAAGTTGACCACAAACGGTTGCTCCACAGTGCTTTCTTTTGTTTGTTTTCTTCGCCCAGCCACTCTAGCGTTGGTATCCTCTCTAGTCTTCCCATTTTGCCAGACCAGCTTCAAGAGAAACCGAGCTACAGAAAAATTATTTCTCCTCGTTCGGCCTTTTTCGGCGCCTTGAGCGCATTGCGAAACACAAGGGTATTTTGGAGATTCGCGCGCAGATTTCACCAGGAGGTTAACGGTAGCAAACTTTCCCTGCACTGATTGGCTCAATTATCTGAGAACCCAGTTGAAGGCGTTTGTGGGCGGAGTTTGTTTGCGAAGCAGAAGATTTTTCTTAGCGCTGTTTTCTCGAATAAATTTTTTCGCTTGAAGCCGGCACTTTAAAGAGTTATAACTCAAAGGGAATTTGTTCAATTGCCCTCAAATTTATACAGTAGCTAGTTTAACATATAAACTACAAAAAACTGTCTGCGAATTGCAAATTTCGAAATACTTTTTCTTCGAGAGCGATTTTTGTACGATCACTCCACATTTTTTTAATCCTATTTCGAAAATGTTCCGTAACTTTTTACTGCAAATGAGTATGCCAAAACGCAGATACGTTTTTAAGCGCTTTGGGTCCTGAAAACCAGGAAAAAATTAAATTGGTGAAAAACAAAGTTCGCTTTGACTTGTAGCTTTCGAAGGTGATTCGGGCGCTCGCAGTTAGTGGTCGTGAAAAATTGAACAATTCATTTTATTTTAAAATTCTTGGTATAGTCTGATAGCCAGCTCTATAAGCTTTAATTTGATATAGGGGTTTAGGTATCTACAGCTTAAACTGCACGCGCTACATCGCTTGCACGCGAGACACCCCTGAAGGTATACGGTAACCTTAAAATACCGTAGTGCAGCACGTTCTTTCCAGCGAACTTCGTCAGCAGGAATTTTTACGGTCAAAATTTAAAATGTTGGTTGTATCGACGGTTAGATCTTCATGCGATTGCGTAAGCTTATTCATTGTCAGAGAAAAGTTTTTCTTCCAAAGATATTTTCCAAAGACGTGAAAAAGAGGTAAGAAAACTGAATATGTGTCATAATTTGCGCGCGCATAAATTTCGTCATTATTTAAGTTGAATTATGACGCAGCTGTAATTACTTAGCTGGACCAAAAGTACGTTTTACGACGCTTCACCGTGGTATTCTTGTCTGTGAGATTTTTGGACAGTTAGAGGCCAATTTCGATTTATTAAATGTCTTACTTAGCTCCGAGGCTTAGGGGAATAAAACAAAAGAGACCGCCTCGGGTCTAAGGGATGAATAATCAACTTCTTTTTTTATTATTCCGTTAAGCCTCGCGGAGCCAAGTTAGAATTTTAATATATCAAAATTGGCCTATTAAGTACAAACATAGCATATTCGGATCAAAATTCCTTTCAGGTACATGTTTTTCTCCCAAGTTGCTCATTTTTTACAATTCAAAGCACACAATCTAAACGTGGGATGCATTTCTTTTGTTCAAAGCATATTTCTCGTGGCTGTAATGAATTTTAATGTGGGTATATATAAAGAAGTGTAGAATGACACACCCATTTTAGCGTCGGTCGCCGTTGCATTGAAGGCAAGGGCGAACACATCTTAGTCGCTGTGCTCCCTTCAGGCAAGTCCATATTTTCTTTATTTATCGCCGTTGAATTGAAGGCAAGGGCGAAGACATCTTAGTCGATGTGCTTCCTTCAGGTAAATCCACATTTTCTCTAGCTAGTTACGTGTCCTAGCTGTTTCCCTCGTCTTTCAATGTGATCATTTAATGGTATAATAAAACTTTCCTCAATGCTGTGAAAGATTCGAGGTGCATGTGTTTTTCCTTGACACCGAAGACTGTATTTAGGCGAAGTTGAAAAACCGAATAGCAAACATTTCTCTTGTGAGTAACTGAATGATTATTTTTAATAAAATGTTTGTTTGCAGCTTGATGATCTGCTTGGTTTGCCGTTTGACTTTGTCATTCGCAATTTGTTTCGTCACCTCGGAGCGCTACCATGTACACTCTTTTTAACTGTGATAAAAACAGAAAATTCCAACCGCCTTTCCCTTTGCTCTGATACGAAGAGAACAATTATGTAGTTATATCAAAACCTAAAACTAATCTTCAGTTCGTTCCCACTGCAGTGCACCACTTTGTTGGTAGTCGTTTAAAAGTGTTTTTCCACATTTTGAGGGAGTTTTGTTAAGTGCAAGGCCGATAGACGTCCGTTAACTGATACTAATATTCAATCAAGTCAGTTTTGCTTGAGTTAACACGCGAAAAACTTAACCATGGCATTCCTGTTTTTTCACAAGAATTGACCAAAGGCAGCAAAGTTGTATCCAAAGGAATTGAATTGGAGTGACAGGCGTCATTCACCAATTCAAATGAAGTGTAGCACGACCAGCTATGGACGCCTGGCAAGTTTCATGTTGACGACAACTCCGTCGAAGTTCAGATAAGTGAATCACAGTTGTCGCTAGATTTCATTTAATGTAATCCTTTGAAGCTTTGCAGCTAAGTCCAGTTTAGGGGCATTCAGACGTAACATTAGAACCGGTTTGCAATTTAATAAAGAATGTGATCGATTTCAGAATGAGTGCCTGTCGCTGGTAATTTTGTATCCCTTGGTGCTGAATGTTTCGTAATTTTAATGGACGAGTCTCGTGTTTGGACGTATTTTTGCTTAAAATTAACCCACAGACAAAAGTGACACGTATTATTTATTTCGCACTATTAAATTAAAACATTTTTCATTTATCTTACAAATACAGGAAATCGAGTACCGAGTCTAAGATCTTACGATTTGGTGGCACTAAAGTTTTAATGTTTTTTTTTTTTTTTTTTTTTTTTTTTTTACATAATCCATTCGTAGAATGCTTCAGTTTATCGTCCTGCGATCGTGTTTTCCTGTTTAAAAAAAGACTTTTTTGAAATCCATAGCATGAATCTAAGAACTTCTACCTTATTGACTACACTGGCAAATTCGTTTATTGATTCTAAAAAAGAGAAATTTTAACTGAGCTGAAGCTAACTGACGAGCCTATAGGCGTAGTTCAATGAGGAAAATGAGCAAAAAATAGCAAAATTCTCAGCGCAGGAAAAGATTTGCAAGCTCGTTAGGCTAGCTATATTCGCCAACATGAGAGCAATTGGCTTTTGAAACAAAGAGCTGTTTGTTTCAAAACAATTGACGTGAATGTCTGCAAGCAGTGAATATTGCTCTTTATCTCTGATCCGTTGACAGAAAAACTTATTGCCAGAATGTTGTCAAGGAAATCAAACGGAGATGAATCCGATGCATTGACCACACACTTCCCAAGGTTGCCTAGAGATGGACGCCAACTGGCAACAGCAAACCTGGTTGGCCAAAAACCACCTGGCGCCTGCCATGAGCTCAATGAGGAACAACATATTGTACAAAATAGAGATTTAGATGGATTGTGGCTGCCTTGTGTCCCACAGAGAACGAAGAGGATTAATTAAAAAAGTAAGTAAATCTCGTTATAATCTCGTTTTAATTTGTGACGGCCATTTATTATGGTTCAACTTTCTGACCACAACATGCGAACAAGTTTTTGGGGTGAGCAAGTCATCTGTCCATGAAATAATCATAAGTAAACCTAGGTGATTAAATAACTAAAGTTGCTGCCGTTTGCTCTGCTATCTCCAGGATGACCAAAGATGTGTTAAAGGACAGTTCACGAGTTTCTGGATTTATTCATCAACCTTAATTAATTGAATTTCATCAACGTTAACTGAATTTTGGATGGCAGTGTGCAGAGCTTCACTTCTGGCGTACGATCGGTGACTATTGGAAAGACATCTCAGCTCAGATAAGTGGATAATGGTTTTCCTTTCTTTACACTCCAAGAGTGTTAAAAATCGTGATTCTGATTGTAAAATTGATAGATTTTCAAGTTTCGTACCATTGCTGCATGTAAGCGCACGGCTGTCTTGTTGTCCAGAAAATGCCATAATTTATATCTGTACAATACACGTGCACTGCATTATGTTAGATAATAATTATTATAATGAGACTGCCGTCTGTTTGGAAGGACTTTGGGTCGAACTTTTGTTGGCTCAGATCATTTTCGCGTGGGGGTGGAGCTATTATGTGAAGGAACATCTTGCACTTTTCATTTACGTTCTTGGAATTAAGCGTCTGAAAACGTTTAGGTCAAGAGGAGAATACCACGACGTAAATAGTCATAAAAAAGATTCTTTAATAATCATTAAATCCAATTTTAATAGCTAGCTTATAATATAACCAAGTTAGAAAGCATTATCCTTGATTCTTAGAAGCGCGAACAATACAACCCATCTTGGATTCCAAGGGAATTCTATTTCATTTTTTAAGAAAATGCTAAAATTCGAAAACACATCAAAACACTACTGTTTTCTGAAAATTTACATAGTTATCAATTGTATCTAACACTGCTATGAATTTATTAGTTGACAAGGTAGTGTTGATTAAATATTCTTTTTTCTGTCTCTCTCGCTCCAGGCGGCTGATATATCACTGTTGACAGAAAGCGGTAGCCATCTTGGATCGCAATGTACTGTTGGACTCTGGCACAAGTTGACTAATGGAAACATCAAATCTCAGATAAGTACTTTATTTCTACTCTCGTTAACTTTTGACAGTTTCAGTGTAAGAATTATGAAAATCTCAGAAACTAATTAACTAGAAGATATTGTCTTGATGAAGAACCAAATTCTTAGAATTAATATTGACAACAATATGAGAAATCAGTAACAAGAATACACATTTTGAGCATGGGATGTACTAAAGAGTTACCACTTTGAAAAACTAAATTCTCAGAGTTAACATTTAAAACAATATGAGAAAACCAGTAATGAGAATATACATTTTGAGCATGGGATGTGTTAAACGTTACCACTCAGTTCGTTATGCTGAAGGTCAACCTGAAACTATCGAATATTATTTCTCGTAATTTTTGTTTTTTTTTTTTCAAGGCATTGATAAAGACCATCACAAAAGTTGCGGAAATTTAGATAAGAGAAAAAAGTATTTTGCTAAATTGAGAACAATGGTGGTTTCTTTTCGAGAAAAATTTAAATGAAGAGGAAGGGGTAGGAAGTAATTAATACATGGCCGCGGCTTATCAATAAAATCATCTCGTAAATGCTCACTAGTTTTCCCATTGAGCCGAGATGAATGATACATCGAACTGTCGTTTTGCATGTGTACATCCTTTGCATTTGAGTAGTATTCTCTAGAATATAAAGTGAAGTACCTCAATTGAAAGTTTTTAATCTTCCAGTTCGTCACTTCTCATACATTGCAAACTCCATGTCAGAGTGCTGTTTGTACAGCCGCATAACTCTTGACGGTATCACATTGAGCCAAATTAAAAGTAAGATTGCTCTAAAAAGGACTTCTTCTGTTTTTTCGTTTGTTTGTTTGTTTGTTTGTTTTTGTCGAGTAAAGAACGATTTTAAATCTTGAAAAAAATCTTGGAAAGGCACAGCTAGTCAGATAGCCGGACTACAATAGATCGTTTTCACCGTCGTGCAATAGAAAAAAAGAACAAGAAAATTCGATCTTATTGAAGATAAGTAAAGAACACTTCTCTCCAGGTTTTAGGTCTATGCGCTATCCCAAACTTCAGTTATTTGCCTAAATGTTTTGCACAAATTTACAGAACTTCAGTATGGTGACGCCATATTGGTGTACCTCCGTGGTACACCAATTGGGGAATCTTTGTTTACAATATTTGCCCCATAAGTGATACAGTTTCTGATGGAAATTCTGAATATTGAAAGGGCATAGCACGATCAACTGTGTCAAGGAATTTGAGCTCGATGTATTGAATAATTTTTGAGCGACGCGGGTTTAAAAAACTCAAAATTTAACAAAGAATGTAAAAGCTCATTGGGGCGTTTGCCACCCAGAAATTTGGCAGTTTTTGAAGGCCAATTTCTCCTCGAATATTTCAGCCAAAGAGCCAAAAGTTTCACCAATTACTAAGTTTCACAAGCTCTTTAAATTGTTGTAGTCAATTCGTGTCTAGCGTGATACCTTCTCCGTGCAAAGTAGTATGTCAATGAGGAAAAATGTAAAAAATGACCTCAGCAAAGATTCGCCAATATGGCAGCCGGAAAATAGTGTGACAATCTGGATCTTGGTTATCCAGGCCACTGATTGCCTATTCTGCACAAACCAACATATTAACACTTAACTGCTACTTTTATTTCACGAAGGGCTAAAAATCATGAGATAAGTACATATCTTTCGACAACGCGATGTCCCGCACTGTCATAACTCTAAAATTCAAAATGCACTTGTTTCAAAACGAAGGACACCATTGCGCTGAAATGTTGTCAAGATGTATAATTTTCGCATCTCTTTTGCCTGATGAGGGTAGAAACTCTGGTGGCTCTTTACGTTTGGATTTAAAAGCTTGATGACGTCACGTGAAAACGTTCCACTGAATTGAGCATAGAATAATTTAAGTCGCCTTATTCAGATCTAATCATTAATTAGAGTATCTAAGTATCTTGCAGTCCTTTCCGCATTTTCTAAAAGGTTAAGATATAAATAGTTGTTTGAAATAACACCGAAAACCATTTCCCATGGAAACGTGGGAAAATAAGTTTCAAAGTTCAGGGAAATTGTGCAAACAAAGGTAAACTTTCATCATCAGTTTCATTTCACCAGTAATTTCAAGTATTTCATATGAACTTCAAAATCTGTTTCAGTCGACATTTGGTGTTATTAGAAATAATTTCCTTTGAGAAGATATTTAAAACAGTCGCACAGCCGTTTGCAATACGATGTGAATATTCTCGGTACAAAGTTTTTTTCCACTTGTTACTCAAACGTCTTGTAGATTCCTTCTTAATTACTCGGAAGAAGATTATTGAATGAACCTGGTGAGCAATTTTAAAAGGAGACCATGAAACAACTTTCATACCGTTACTAGAACTTTTTAACACAGCATTTGGCAATATAACTTCAACCGATACCAGATATACAAGCTTACTGAAGTGCCTTTGCAATTAATTCTCAACTTGTTTTTTTACTTGCATAATGTTTACATTTATGGAGCCCTGAGTAGTTTTTTTTTTTTTTCATCATGGCATGCTTATGAAAGCACGTAAGGATACTTTTTTGAATATTTTAACCGACCCGCCCCTCCAAAAGAATGAAAAACGGCTAAAATATGTAGGGACTTTCAGAATATATTTAGGTGATTTCAGAATATATTTGCACATTGACCATTCAAAATATGTGCAATGTCTTCTTTGGGGGGTTAAATCTTACACGGACTCGTAGATAGATCAGAACGAGAGAAAATTTAAAAAAAATTGCTATGACTTAATTTAGGTCTACGGGTTAAATTTCGCGGAGAAAACGTTTTTTCGCAATTTGCGATGAGTCCTCTTTCATCAAATTTTCTCTCATCAAATGTTCGTGATACAATGTTAACCGAAAACTGAAGTTCATTTAATTATTTAACAAAGCAAAATTGTACTTATTAGAGTGTTTCATGTGAAAAAACGTTTTGAGTGACATTTCAATGGGGAAAGGGGCATTGTTGACTGGCCGTATTATCTATTGGACGGAACTTTGCGCTAAAATATTCAGACAATATAAATTTTAAAGAAGACTCATGAATTATTATAACTGATCATAAAACGAAAATTAAAACTGTGTTAACACAACGATATTAAAGACATGATAAATAGTCAACTAGACGTCGAACTGAAAATCCTTGAAAAAAAACGCAGATTGTATAATTAATAAATGGAATTTCTGTCGTTTATTTAAATCGACTTAACAGGTCATATTTCTTGACTGGGTTAAAACTCGATCACTACTTTGTTTTCAATTTCATTGGAAACTGCATGCGAAAACCTCTGTTTTTCATACATGAAAGAATGAATTTTGAGTTGTGGATAAGAAATGAAATAGTTAGCTTAAACAACGACGATACCTACGTCAGGGACGACTCCTGGAAAGAAAAATGATATTTCTAATCTCGTAACAATCTCGATACCTGCTCCGTACGCCAATCAGTACTTAAAGCTTGCTCAAACTAAATATGTAACACCAGCGATCCATTCCAAAAAGAAATACAAAAAATTTTCCATCCCGACCTACGTTCTTCAAAATGCACAGAACCTGTTCATATCACGTTACGGCTACAAAATGCACAAAGATTTAAAACGAACGCGCACAGCCATTGTTCTACTCAATAAATATTTTGTTTGGTGACGTTTTCGTTGCTGTTTTATGTTTTTTTCCTCATTTTGGATTTTTTATTTCCATAATTGCATCAATTACAATCGTTTTTTTAACAATTAATTTACAGAAGAACGAATAATGTTTGGTTTGCAGAAGTTAACAATGACACCATATTGAATTAATTAAGAAAAAAGATTTTGTCAATTCTTATCTTTATACTTATTTAACTTAACGATTTTTCTTAATAGCGTTGTCTACTATAATTATTAATTAGAATTGTTTCCTCAAAGATCTTCTATTGTTCTTTAAACAAATTCGTTTTATTCGATTTGAAATATGTTTTTCAGTTTCATATTTAATTACCTAAATTCTTATGAAGTGGCTCAAGGAAGGTAATGTTTCTCTACATCGACAAGTCCACAAGAAAGATTTTCCTAAAATTACTATATAATTAAATAGATCCATCTCCTCCTCAAAAGACCTAACAATAACATCGCAATATGTAAGCGAGAGGCTTCTGCAACTCTTGATTGTGCTCAAAACCTTTTTCATTAACCTCATGCCAAAAAGAATATGAAAAAGAACAACCGAACAAAATATGGGATATTGTTTCCGTTTGCTGATTACAGATGCAGTTGGGATTAGAAACGTATCCCATTTTACACAGGCGGTCATTAGTAAACAGAACAGAATTCAACACTTTGTACCGAAAGGAGCGTAGATACGGTTCATTAGCAGCCCTCACTGGCAGAAGAAATGCCTCTGAAACTTGCTTGTCATCAAGGCTAAATTCTTTCTTTAGCTTGACCCATTTACTTGGCTTTTCCAATTTTTGTTTTATAGGAAAACAATAGTCAAACTCGCATTAGCGCTTGCCTTTACTGTGCTACGCAATTTAAGAAGATTGGAAAAAAAATAAGCAATCATTATCAACACAATATTTGGATTAATAAATTTCTACGTGACTGAGACTGCCCTTAATTCCGCCCAAAAGTTCTCGTTGCCGTTGCCGTCGTGGTTTGCTTGAGCTCCCTTATGTCCGGAAAGTTAGGACACATGGGTAACTGGGAGCGTAGGGCGGTGTTTCGTAAGACATTTGGTGACATCAGACAATAAGTGTTGCTGATTTTCGTGAGTGGTTAATTTCCAGCTAGAACTGATACGAAAAGTAAGTGTTCCATGAGTGGTGAATTCAATGTTTGGGCGTTAACAGGGTCTGAAGACAGATGTCAGCGAGGCATCAATTCTAAACCAAACCCGGTTGTTCACTGAATCACATGACTGAAAAATAAATGTATTATGATATGATTATGTTTGACAAAGGGAAATTGTGACAGGTTGTGAGAGTTTACAAAACTGTTTGGCTACGTATATACCAGCCCAAAGGGAAATAAATAGACGGCTTTCTTGCCAATTTCGAGTTAAAAACTGACTCTTCGTACATCACTTGCACAAAAAAGTGACTTGACTCAGCTCGAAAACTCATTTCAAGGGCACCGCTTTAAAAATTGCAAATGAGCCAACGGATAGTAAAGTTATAAAATTGACAGTGGATCAGCAATTAAATCTCTTGACTGAATTAAGACATTGCCAAAGAGTCAGGTGATGAGAATAAATAATACATCAACTATGAGATATTGTCTTGATGTCAAAATTTACAATATTTATTGCCAAATTTTCATCTTTCGCATATAAAAATATACGAGAAAGAATGTAGCAACTAAATATTGAATGTTTCATACTTTTAAGTGGAAAAATATCAAACGTAAGATTTATTTTGTCAAATCGCTCGCATTTTGGGCTGAAATAGCGCCACAAAACACCAACAACAGATTGTTTTCAGTCGTGTGTCGTGACGAAAGCTGACTCTATGCATTGTTAAAGAGGAGGCCAGGTAGAAGAAATGTACAATTTACAAGCTCTTTGCGGCGTTCTTATTGGAAAAGGTCAGAGAAAAGAATTGGATTTACGTGTTTGAAAACTTTGTTTAAGTTCAATCTTGACACCAAAATTGCAGTACATGTTCAGGAAGGGAAATCGATGCCCCCAAAATAACCATTATGCTTGATTTAGGAATTCTGGCTTTATAAATTACCCACATTGTAAGAACTGTTCTTGTGGCATATTGTGTAGATTTCATCTCGATACAGTCACTTTCTTAGAGCATTAAATGAAGCGGCTGCAATTTGTGGCAGCTCGACTTAGCATGTTTTTTTAAAAACTAAATGACGACTAAGATGTTCAACGACAAAATAGGAAAAAAAATTCCAAAGTAATACCAAGAGTGTGAATTTAACTCCTTGCATGGTACAGTCACATGAAAAATGATAAGGAAAAACAGTACTTTTGTTTTAAGCGTCCTGTACAAAAAAAGTTAAGGTTGTGAAGTTCTTAACTGGTGATTTGTAGAAGAAAAAGTGAGAAACTTGTTGAACTGTAATTCAGAGGTGGATTGTTTATAAATTCAAGAGAAAGATATCTTTGCGATTTCGGTGCAAACAAAGATGTGATTTTCCAACATTCGCTCCGCTCCAGTTTTCACGTATTGTTCCTAGAAAGCAATAACAAATTCAAGTTATTAAAGTCGATTATAGAAATTAACTCTATTATTCCGAGAAATAGTGATCGACAGCTCATTTCTCCTTTCTGCAGATGATGAGAATTTCAATTAATTTCAGTTAATTACAATAATATTAATTTCAACAAGATGATGAGAAAAAAGGAAGTCATCAACTTTGGATCATTGTCTTGATGGAGCAGTGAATAGGCCATTTCCGAGTTTACCTTGTCTTTCTGTTTGAAAACGAGTTCTCATGCAAAACCACTTTTGCGATGGAAGGCAAATTTCACTCTCGATTTCTGATTTTTTTCTAATTTCTTTGTGTACGATGACAATTAAAAGATAAGATGTTCAATACGCAGACACGTGAGTTAAGTTATAATTATCCATTTCCAACTTTCAATAGTGCCGCCCACTTTGTTGCAAAAGTAAACAAGAAGTAAAGTTATATTATTCCATAAAGATGATTAGTTTTCGATTTTCCATTGTTTTATTGTAACCAGAAATAATTTGGCAACACTCTGTTAGAAATGCTATGGGATAGCTTAAGACATTTTAAAATTATTCAGTACCTTTAAGATTCCTGGAAGGGACATATCCTAAAATAATAAAATATTTCTGTTTGTCGTGAACGGATATTAAATTTTCTAGTTAGTACCGATAAAAAGTGGTAACTCCATACATGTTTGGAGCGTTTCTAGCTACGGTCTCGAGAGAGGTGCCGGCGAGGCATCAATTTCCCGAACAAACCCGTTCTCTGTATAAAATGACTTACCATACACGACAAGCTCAGTGAGAAAATAAACGCACTCTGTTTAATATGTCTGACAGTGGGTAGAACTGAGTGAACTTTTCAATTCTCAAGAACTAGAAATCAACATACAATTTCTCCTAGCGGTCTTAAAACATTCTCAAAAAGTCAAGTGATGAGAATAAAGAAATAAAGAAACTGTATAGGATGTTGTCTTGATATCAAATCTGACAACATTGCCGAATTTTCTAGTATAAGTTTAGTCAGTGTATCCATGGATACCATGTGTGTTCCTCGCTGTTTTTAAGGTAGCTGAAGTAGATCTACAGTTCTTATTCATTTTAGCATAACACGTTGTTAACTTGGCTTTCTATAGAATGACAATAGAATCCTGGTTAACGGATTTTGTGATAAAGTAGCACCCAAATAGTGATGGCAACCTATCAAACCCAATCGATACAAATAGCTTCTGTGTATGAAAAGAAATTAAAGAAAGAAAAAACTTGACATAGAGATTTGAAATTTTTACGCTCATTCTTGTTAAACCAGTACAGTTAGTAAATTAGCATATAACGTCTCAGTGCACGTATTTTCAATTGTCTAGATAGCACTTACACTTGCCTTCTAACTGATCAATAATAATAATTCTTGTCAACAGGATCACCGAGATTAGACGGATCCGTTAAGAAAATGAGCTGCAGCACTTATCAATATTAAATTCAACCACCTTGAAATAAAGTTTTAAAAAAGGAGGTGAGCAAGTCTTCGAAAAGACTTAAGTGACTTTTTGGAAAAACATTACTGAATTTTTGAAAGCTATTTAATCAATAAACAAGACTTGCAAAGTAGCTTTCATCAGCATTTTCTTCTCTGAAATAGTGTGAATCAGTACAATACTTAAGTGAAATTTCGCAAAGCCTTTCGTAGTGTTAAGAAGGTGTAAGGGCTAATTAAAGGACTCGCAAAAAAGAGCTCTTGAAACCTTCTACAACGTCAGATCATTAAATAACGAAAAAAAGATATATAAACAAGCCGCAAAGTAAGTTTGCGGCAAAATCTTGTGTCCTTGTCCATTACTTAAAAGCTGTAACAAAGTGTGTTAATAAATAACGATCTAAAACCCCCCAACCCAACATATCACAACATTGTTGTGCGTAACATGTTGCGCGCACTTGGCCACCCTCTTGAGACCTGTTCAGTCATATTACCTGCTGGTGGCTCATACTTGAAAAAAACACCAAACATGTCGCAACAGGGTAGCCAAACGCACATAACATGTTGGGAGGAGGAGATGACTCTTTTTCCCTCCTTCCTCCTCCCCAGAGGAGGTAGTAGGGAGCAAGATGACTCTTTTTCCCTCCTTCCTCCTCCCCAGAGGAGGTAGTAGGGAGCAAGATGACTCTTTTTCCCTCCTTCCTCCTCCCCAGAGGAGGTAGTAGGGAGCAAGATGACTCTTTTTCCCTCCTTCCTCCTCCCCAGAGGAGGTAGTAGGGAGCAAGATGACTCTTTTTCCCTCCTTCCTCCTCCCCAGAGGAGGTAGTAGGGAGCAAGATGACTCTTTTTCCCTCCTTCCTCCTCCCCAGAGGAGGTAGTAGGGAGCAAGATGACTCTTTTTCCCTCCTTCCTCCTCCCCAGAGGAGGTAGTAGGGAGCAAGATGACTCTTTTTCCCTCCTTCCTCCTCCCCAGAGGAGGTAGTAGGGAGCAAGATGACTCTTTTTCCCTCCTTCCTCCTCCCCAGAGGAGGTAGTAGGGAGCAAGATGACTCTTTTTCCCTCCTTCCTCCTCCCCAGAGGAGGTAGTAGGGAGCAAGATGACTCTTTTTCCCTCCTTCCTCCTCCCCAGAGGAGGTAGTAGGGAGCAAGATGACTCTTTTTCCCTCCTTCCTCCTCCCCAGAGGAGGTAGTAGGGAGCAAGATGACTCTTTTTCCCTCCTTCCTCCTCCCCAGAGGAGGTAGTAGGGAGCAAGATGACTCTTTTTCCCTCCTTCCTCCTCCCCAGAGGAGGTAGTAGGGAGCAAGATGACTCTTTTTCCCTCCTTCCTCCTCCCCAGAGGAGGTAGTAGGGAGCAAGATGACTCTTTTTCCCTCCTTCCTCCTCCCCAGAGGAGGTAGTAGGGAGCAAGATGACTCTTTTTCCCTCCTTCCTCCTCCCCAGAGGAGGTAGTAGGGAGCAAGATGACTCTTTTTCCCTCCTTCCTCCTCCCCAGAGGAGGTAGTAGGGAGCAAGATGACTCTTTTTCCCTCCTTCCTCCTCCCCAGAGGAGGTAGTAGGGAGCAAGATGACTCTTTTTCCCTCCTTCCTCCTCCCCAGAGGAGGTAGTAGGGAGCAAGATGACTCTTTTTCCCTCCTTCCTCCTCCCCAGAGGAGGTAGTAGGGAGCAAGATGACTCTTTTTCCCTCCTTCCTCCTCCCCAGAGGAGGTAGTAGGGAGCAAGATGACTCTTTTTCCCTCCTTCCTCCTCCCCAGAGGAGGTAGTAGGGAGCAAGATGACTCTTTTTCCCTCCTTCCTCCTCCCCAGAGGAGGTAGTAGGGAGCAAGATGACTCTTTTTCCCTCCTTCCTCCTCCCCAGAGGAGGTAGTAGGGAGCAAGATGACTCTTTTTCCCTCCTTCCTCCTCCCCAGAGGAGGTAGTAGGGAGCAAGATGACTCTTTTTCCCTCCTTCCTCCTCCCCAGAGGAGGTAGTAGGGAGCAAGATGACTCTTTTTCCCTCCTTCCTCCTCCCCAGAGGAGGTAGTAGGGAGCAAGATGACTCTTTTTCCCTCCTTCCTCCTCCCCAGAGGAGGTAGTAGGGAGCAAGATGACTCTTTCCATGGTTAATTTATTCATATATTCAATTTACGTAATTACTCCAGAAATCGTTATAAACAAGGTGGAAATGCTTTTATTATTAACAGTTATTATCTTCTATCTTGCTTGGAAGGAGAATTACTTTGCACTTAAAGTTAGTCGAATCCCAGATATATTTTCTATTCCCAAAGCGGAGCGCAATATCTCAAGGAAATCGTCATTGGGAGATACCCCTACACGATATTTTGAGCGCAGTGGTTTATCTTTTGGCCAAAATTCCCCATTATCTTACCGGGGAATATTGATCGAAGAGCATTAATTTCTGTTCCTCAAACCTCCACTCCACTGAATGAAACAATCGCGCGTGAGGAATTAACTTCTTCTATAATCCCCTACTTTCCTAGGAAGGAGATTTGGAGGGAAGTGTATGTCTTAACTATAATCTCTTAATCTCTCCTTTAAAAGTCAAAAGTGGTTACATTTTCAGTAAAACTTTCTCCCAAAGTAATTTTTTTTAAGATGGTCAATGTTTAGGAAATGGCTGAAAGACTAGACTGCTTATTTATGCCGAGTGTCGACATAGTGTAGTTTAGTTTTACCGCTACTTCTTCACGTTTAACCCTCTCAGAGAAAAGTACTTTGGGAGGAAGTCTACCTCATATTACAACCCCTTTTTGAACTTTAAAGGACGAGTGGAAGATTATGGATGAGAGTTAAACTTCCTTTCCATAGATTCTCTCTAGGAAAGTAAAGGACTATGGACGAGATTTAATCCTCCTTCGCGATTGTTTCATTCAGGTGGGTGGGGGTTTTGGGGGACAGGAATTAAGACTCTTCGAACAATCTTCCCCTATAAGATGGTGGGGGATTTTTGGCCGAAGATAAGCTACTGTGCACAATGGCTCGTGTAGGGGTATCTCACGATTTTTTTTTTATCTGATGATTTTTTTTCTGGCATTGCCCTCTGCTTTGGGAATGAGCAATGTTCATTGGATTAAACTGAATTTAAATGCAAAGTAAAGGACAACGACACAGGTTTAACCGCATTCGCCTTTCTGGTTCTGCGGCATATTTTTTTCTACAGTTATTTTCTAAATAATATTTTATCACACGAAGGTGTAAGAGCTTATTGGAGTCTAGTCTTTAATTTGCTCTTTGTACCTTCCTTACATCAACTAAGTTTACTTTCGTTATTTGCGAAAATCTCTATCTTTTTATTCTTCCCTCATACAGACTTGATATTATACATATTTACGTCCGCTTCATTTGTTAATCAACTATTCCATCGTAACTTACTATGAGGATCGACAGATTTACGATAAACGGAGTACAGGTGCTTTTCTTAAAGTTTATTTCCAAGCTCAAAGAGAATTTATTTGAAAGTGTTTCTGCATTTGTCTTTTAGCCAGTTGTTCGTTGTGGTTTATCATTGTTCACCTTCTTTACTATTCCTCAGGCTACCTGTTGATCGAATCAAATATTAACAGTTCATCAGAATGTGTCACGCAGAATCAACATGTATTATTATGAGATGAACTGTCGGAGTGAGGGTGCTGCTGCGACACTCTCCTACTTGTTCTATATTTTCTTTCCAAATAAAACTTACGGTGCTTACATACATAATGAAATGTTCACAAGGTAACGCTAGCTTTTGGCTTCAGAAAAAAATAAACAAATACTAAGCAAAATAAACTAGTCGTTTAAATATAGAACTCTTACTAAATGATTGCCAATTAAATCTCTACACTTTAAAACGTCACCATAGTGTTATCGAACGCACAATGAACTGTCTTTTGAGTCCATCTTTCAGCTTTGTCCGAGCGATTATCAGTTTTTTTTCTAAAATTTCGACTGCTGTGACAGCAAATGGCCTTGTTTTACCGAGCCTTCTGGAGAATGTGATTATCCATTCAATATTTCTAAATCCTCTTCCGAAACTTCGGGGAGACGAGAAAAAATGTCCCTATTTTGCAGACAATCTTCAACCACTGAATAGTAATGGCTGATCGTACAAGATATACATTAGCCAATCAGAATGCAGTATTGCATTAGTATAATCCGGTAGATTTGTACTAATGATAAACAGATTACTGTACCGTTGTCAAGCACAATAACTGTTGGTTATTAATTCTTACATAATGATCATGAGTGATCACAACAAAACGTTTTCATGAAATCATTATGAAGACTGATTGACTTTGTGAATTCTTTTGTCAGAAAACATTTTTGGACCTAGAAATTTTAAAGTTCAAATTGTAAATTTCATTTTCAAAATTAAAACTTTAACTTTGCAGCAACTATTTACTTCTGCTGGCATGCTGACACGACCTTGTTTCCTTACTCATCATCAACAACACGCTCTTCCTCGATCTGAACCAGTAGGGAAGAAATGACTTGCATTTAATGTCTTTTTTTCAGGTTTTCTGAACTGCACTTAACAAATCTTAAGAAAGAAACAGACATATTCATTCCCACTTGTCTTATTCGCATCCTTGGATGGGCCGTGGCTCAATATTTCTCTGCAAACTGAAGTCGAGTGATACAAAACTTAAGCCCTGCTCCGCTGTGTTAATACTTGGTTGGATTATCGCTTACAGAAAACAGCACCTCTTGTCAAAGATGTTTTTTTTTTATGTTTTTGGTATCCTTAAAGGGACACAGTCGGCTTTGGGACCGCGCTGACCTGGACACTAGTTTTCTCACTTTGAAAAAGTTCACCTCAACCTGAAATCAAAGATACTCGTCGAGTACATCTAGAAATCCGCTTCAATCTTCGTAGTGTTTTGCTTGATTTTCAATCGTTTACTGAAAAACCTGTTTTTGAGTGGGCTTTTGCTCATCCTATGATAGTTTTTGTATCATATTTGGTTAAAACCAGTATGGATCGTGTCTCTGTGATATGCAAATTAACTATGAAATCAAATGCGCATGTGCTTCAGCTGACTGTGTCCCTTTAACTTTTGATAGGGTACCACTGATTCATGCTTCAAAAGTATTGATATTATTGATAAAAGAACTTAAAACCGAAAAATCAAAAACAAAGCTTCTGCAATCTTTTCAAGGCACTGGACGTTTTTTTTTAAGCTTTTCGAAATATATGGATTGATTATGTCGTTCTCAAACCTTTTTATCAGCCTAGCGTTTTTGTCAGTAGTCCGACATCACCAAGTCCAATTACATCCTTTACAGGAACAGGATCCGGTACTTCTTTTTTTATTAGGTTACGTCGGTCCTTGCAAATTGACCTTGTGTTTTCACTGCTTACCAAAGCGTCGCTTATTTAACTATCAGAAACCATAGTACACTTACCTGCCAAGGAGTTGAAAAACAAATATTGCTTCAGAAACAACATCAAAACTCGATCTGCTATTAACGACCAGCTAAGAAATAGACTTACAAATGCGGGGTAAAAATACAGCCTTTATCAGCAATGATGTGAAATGATTTCCTGCTGCAAATTATTAACGACCTGTCAACGTGTCCACGACTAAATTTCCTCACGGTTACGTGTTTGATTCTCGGTTCCAGTTTCTTATAGGTCATCGCTACAATTTCAAGCATATCCTTAAGACAGTTTGTTCAAATCATAGTTGATAGAGGGAATGGTTAAGAATCCCAGCAAACATCAAAAAAGCAAACAAACAGGCTAAGAGTTATGTTGGAAGGTCTTTGGCCCTGTACATCTTCTTGTTTTATGCTCCTAGACTGTGCATGAATTACGTAATCGCAATGTTTCTATTGGTTAGTTGCATGAGCACACATAACCACTTTTTGTATTTTTCCAGATTTTGTGCAGGGTCAACCTCCCCCCCCCCCCCCCCGCCCCAAACAGCCAACAAAAACATACAACAAAGAAATTTGCCATGATTCATAACCATTTCCCTCTATTAACTATGTTCAAACGCATTGTGTTTAAGTACTTTCTTATCTCACTTTAATTATTGCCAATGCATCTCGAAACAGTATTTAGGTCAATGCTCTTTCCAGTATCTTGATAAAGTGAAAACAATGGAAACTGACGCAAGTCAATATAAATAACTAATTTTGGTAACTCCTTGTTCAAACAATCAGGGAACGTTTTGTTTTGTCTATTAGTTCATTGCTTTTCTTGACGTTCCTGTGGCAAACACGCACACTCAAAGGTGTTTTATGAATTTTGGTGTACTTTTCTAAGCTCAAGTCTATGTTTTAAAGATTTGTTTTGGTTTTTACAAAGTCTTAATTAAAAAAAAATCTGAATCGCCATATTTTTTAGTATTTTCAAACTTTTTGACATATTTGCAAAATTTTGAAATCCAAGATGGAGGTCCTTTTCAAAAGCACGATATCATTTTTACCTGACAAGTTATTGCACGAAAATTAACATTCCTAGATGATTAATCACCACATACTGAATATATGTTTTATTACTATACCGCATTTATAATTTGATGAACATGGAAAGAGACACTCTCAGTTAACCTTCACCCTTTGCATGTTCTAAAATTTGTTTCATTTTTAAGAACTCCATGTAAAAGATGAAAAGTATAGACGAATATGATTAAAATTCAAAAGATTCGTTCAAAAGTTCCAAAGCAAAAATTAAACCTTAATGATAATTATGTCTTGAAACCTTTCCTCAGTAATACTACTTGTAAATACTTCTTGTAAAATCACGGTTCCTGCACTAAGTGAGACTAGTTTCTAACTTCTGATAATAACGTTTTTCAATGCAATAACTTTGTACTAATCTTCCCTATGTCGAATAGATGTGAAAATTATACACTGCGTTGCTAAAATGAGCTTAGATCAGGAGCCATAATCGGGGACGGAGACCGAAAGCACGCGCCATTTCTAGCATTAGGGCTGTCCCAATGATATGGGACAATTTTTCTATTTTTAGAACAAATTGCGCCGTCGTGTGCGGAAAGCGCGCGACATGCTGCGAGGATTTTTGCGGTTGTAGCGCGGGGAAAATGACATCCGAAATTCCTGACATGTTTTATGCTTTTGGCCCACAGCTCAATACGTTTATGTCTGTTGGAATTTTGCTTAAGTATTTTCGTCGTAAGCTGCTCCAATTCAACCGAAGTAAGGCAGTGTCGAATTTAGGTGTGTCCCGTTTTATATCGCTCAGACCAAGTTGTGTTCCGCTGCTTCTTTTACAAGAGTTCCACAATACTCCACTCTAAATATCACATATGCTGAAGATTAACAGCTTTTCCGTAACACAGCAAAAAAAAAAACTAGTTGGAAAAATTTGGATATTGCAGCGTTTTAGGACTTCAAAGTTTCCCTCCTCTTGCCACACACGCTTGTGGGGATTTCGCCAGAGTCTATCGCCACCGAAAAGTAGTAACAAATTGCAAGTTTGCATTTCGCCTGAATTGTGATCAACACTTGATATTTCATCAAGGCCCAATAAGTTTACGTCTGTAGATAAGGCTAGGCTTTGTTTGTGTAAAAATTCAATAAATTGTCTGTTGTCGATGAGTACGAGTGCCCGCCGATGCGTGTTTTGTACAGTCAGTTTTTTAATATGTTCAAGGTTGATAAATGTTTGAGAACACATTAAACTGCTTAGCTGAAAATAAGTGAATACAGCAGGAATAATCAGCAAAGTTACGATGACGCTTTCTTCAATCAACTCGGATGACGATTTCGATTTTGTTAGCCGAGTTATCAAAACTGCTTGTCTATTTTATTTTCGCAGCTGTGTAAAATTTCACTACGTTTATTTATTTATTTATTAAGCTTCGGCCTACTATTACACATAAAGAAAAAAACAAAAACAAAAAAACAAAATGGCCAGGGGAGTCGCTACAGCTTAGCCAATTACAGCGGCCCGTTGAAGAAACACACATGGTAGTAGCCTTTTGGCGTTGGTGAAAATTGTTGCAGAATCTCAGCGCAAAAGATAACGAAAGAAATCTTTGTCAAGATTTGTTGCCAATTAGCTACCATTGAAAACACCGACTCGGACTTTAAAGTGCACGCTCTGGAGCAAACTTGCCAAACGAGCAGAAATAATAAGAAACTATCGAAAACAGGTTTTGGTTATGATTAAGCACTGTTTGAGAAATTCACAAATTACCTCGATACCAGAGTAGAGAGATTTCTTACATTAGACAACATCAACGCGAGAACCCACCACATGTGCGTGGATCCGCGCGGATGTATGTCGTCAGGGTGGCGCAATTTGTTCTAAAAATAGCAAAAGTGGGCACGAAATAAAGATTGTTGTTGTTGTTGTTGTTGTTTTTGTTGTAAAGTGCCCCATATCATTAGGTGCGCGCAGATCCCGAGACTTACGGTCTCCGTCCCCAGTTATGGCTCCTGCTTAGATTGAAGATTGTTTATTTTTTACGGAAAACGACATTCCAAGGAAGCGGGAGACTGCGCGTGCAGCAATTAACATACTATGTAAATTCAAAGCTTTCTAAAGTTTTCGATTCTATTTTATCTATTTTCCATTTCATTATTACATTTCAAATGTGTAAACAGTAGTTTTGACACCTTTTGACCTGTGTACTTGTTTTATTTATTCATTTTTCTCTGGGTCCATTTTGTTTTTTGTTTTGTTTTGTTTTGTTTTGTTTTTTTGCTGTTTGTTTCAAAATGTATCGACCATTACTTCAATTTATCATTTCAGCTACCCTGCGAGACTAGTGTCACAAATTTATTCTAGCTGGAATGTTATTTGTTTGTTGTTTGCTTGAATACTGACACAAAAACTTTATTCACATGCAACAAACTGTTGTTTTCTTGAAAAAAAGAAAATACTCAAACTACACTTTGAAATCTATGTCAGTGAAACATCGCTACATCGAAAACATGACATTTCTCTCAAGGCTTGAGCCCACTTGTGCCCGGACACATGTAAGTACGTATCGAAACTAAACAACGCTCGTAAATATTTTCAGCCACCTGAAAAATTAATTCTGTTTCCTCTGTTCTAAACGTTAATTTTCCATATTAAATGGTGTCAGTAGCAAGACACTAATTTGCCCTAGGCGATGATATTTTTTCATTCACCTCAATGTTTAACACTACTTATATCAGTTACACAGACGAAAAAGTAGTGCATGTTTATATAGATTTTGGTCAAGCTTCGAACATTGATGACCAAAAAATGATCGTGTTTACCAAAGCGCAATTAGAACTGTCATGCCGCTCTATCAGTCGTTATAAATTAAGTTGCTGTTCGTTCTTGAATGCCTGACAACACTATTTTAAAATACATTTGATTTTGAGCAATTCCTTCTCTAAATGAATCGCCTTTAAAGTTCATTTGCGGCGTATAAGGAAAGCATTGTTCGCACTGCAAATTATCATTGTACTATTAAACTGGAATTGTTCTCGTAAATTGTCGCTCATGGTTCTCTGTCTGCAGTATAAGTGGATCACTTCCTTAACCCTTTGAATATCAACTACGCATATATGCGTAATTAATGGTCGTGCTCTTTGTACCACTTGCGACGTCATCAATTTAAATGTCATCAGATATTCTTGATAAGCAAATAGTAGTGCTAAGCTAGCCCTTTCCGCACAATGGTCAGGTTTAGATATCGACGACATTCTGACGTCGCAAATCGAGAAACAACGCTATCAGTTTTGGTGCAAAAACGGTGGTAAAATGGTCCACAACGCTTATGATTGATCAAGGTCCATTTCTAGGCCTCGCCCGTAATTAACATCCAACTTTTCACTGCAGCCAAAAAGAACATACAATGCAAAAGGTAGCCAGTGTAAAAGGGCCGAGAAAAACAGAAAGGAAAGGGCCAACAAACGAAATTGAGAACGGTTAATGGCAAAAAAAAATATGGCTTATGCGCATGCCCGGAATTGAAGTTTTGCTCAATTTTGTACCTAATCCTCGAAAAATCTCTCCTTTTAGTTAAAAAAAGCTTTTTTAGCAAAAATTAGGCTTATTTAGCGTCGTGGCACCTAAAAGACCTGACTAAACGGTTAGAAGTGGTATTTTTTGGCGAAAGTTTGGTGTTCAAAGGGTTAAATCTTCGTTCGCAAAGCCAAGCCGAGAGTAAGCTGAAATGCTACTCTAGAATCTTTGTTTTTCACAAGGTTTATATCAAAATAAATTTGTAACAATTACTAGCACCACAACCACGTTTTTATCCTGTTAAATTTGAATTCAAAATGTCAGGAAAAAGCACTTCAATTTTGCAATGCGGAGGATATTCGGCCGTTTCAAGTTGTCCTTTGAATAATAAATTGCGATGTTCAACCTTTCACTTCAGTCTCAAATCAAAATATTAATTTTCCCAATTGATTGTCATACATTTCTTTTGTTCTTAGTTTATGAATTTGGTAAAATTGCCTTTGTAACATACTTGACAACGCAACGAGGTAAGATGAGGTTATATTTTGATCACTCTTGGACTGAAGCCGTTAATTAATGGTAAACGACTAGAAAAACAAGAAAACGCTTATCTGAAGTAAGACATTTCCAGGCCAGGGTCCAAGAGCCAGTACACTGCAATCCAAAATGACTACATATTTCTTTGAAAGGGCATTTAACCTAGAAAGAAAGGAAACATCGATACAATAGCTGGTTAACATTGATTGCATCACTTAACACTGTTTTCACAATGTTCTTAGGAAAGTTCTAATTAATAATTAACACCAGCATGTTGTTTCATTCTGTTAACTTTGATTCCATTATGTCACTGGACAAGTCTCCAATCTTCAAGTAAAATTCTTCTTACTAGTTACAATATATCCTGATTCCAATATTTTCTCTCCAACTGAGATACTTATAACAAGGGTCAGGAAGGCATTTATATGGTCAGACTCTGATCACTCTTTGGACTGAAACCGTTCCGTGATAAACAGAGAAGAAAACGACTTACCTGAAAAAAGGTGTTTTCAACGGCTGTCAACTTGAACCAGGCTTCGAGAGCTTACACACTTTGATCCAGCATGGCTACACTTTCTATTGAAACGACGTTTGCATTCAACCTGGTGATAAAAAGAGCAAAAAACAACAAATTAAATTACTTTTCAACAATTATCGGATCTCCAGTTGTGTTAATTACGAATATTTGCCCCTAAATACACATTTACAGTGCTTTTCTAAAGCATTACTTTATTGAAATTGATGAACAAATCTCTCGCAATCGTGTTACTTTTAAGAATTCGTTCGGACATCAGAACAATTCCTCGTTGCCCAACCGGTATCTAAGAGTTTATGGGTTCGAATCCCGTCACGGACTGAGATGTTCAATTCTTTGTCCCACGCTCACCATAGGATCAAAATTTCATCTTTCACTACTCCCGATTAAATTTCTCTACAGGATACTTGGAATGACACAGTTATTAAAGTGGTCGACGACAAATTCAAGTAAAATAAGGAAAGGGGGAACTTATCTGAATTAAGATTTTTCCAATATGTCATAGTGCACCAGCGTTCAAGAATTACACACTGCAATCCAAAATGGCCACACTTTCTCTTCAATATCCGAGTTCACCTGGCAAAAAGGGAGATTAAACATAAAACGAACTATTTTTTTCATCTACAAATTCGAAACGCGTTTATAAATTTAATAACAGACAATTCTGCCGTGACTTCTTAAAGCAGGTATCAATACTGTATGGTAAAATTATTTAAGAAAACACTAAATTTTTGTTGGCTGGCAAATCTCAAACAAACTTCCTGGTTCTGCCGAGGACATTACAATAGTTAAAGATATTCTCTGCAAGATACTTTGAAATGTATTGACATGGAAGGAGATTTTATTAACTTTGGACTGAAACCGAAAAAAACGGAAAATTTGAGGTGCTGGACTTATTGTGGAGAAAAAGCGTTTCCAGCCATTAGCAAGCAGTGAACTACTGATTGAAACCACTGAGTCCAAGAGCTAACGAAGTTGCTTTTCTTTCATTGGCAAATTTTCAGTCCTTCGTTTCATAAATTTTCCAGAAACTAAGTGAGGCAAGTTGCAGATAAATTTCTAACACCGGCAAAAAATATTTTATGAACGTTACTGCTGAGCTTTGGTGGTACATTTAGACAACATTTCTCAGTTAATGAATAGAAAACCGCGAAGATAATATCTGGTCTATCTGAACAAAGATGTTTGCAACACTTACTTTGTACCAAAGAACATTAGCGTCACGCACTGTCGTACAAAATGGACTTGTTTTCTCTCAGCACATCTTTTTTAAAACCTGCATGAAAAAGAAAAAAGGAAGCTTTGATATACTGACTTTTAAAAATTGCGTTAGGCTTAGGAATTTGGTCAAAACAATGCAGAGCTAGCGGTTCACAGAGACATTTAAAGCATAAATACTATTCAGGCAGCGTTTGAACGCACAAAGCAGTATAAATTTTTTTTTTTCCTACATGAAGACAGTTCATTTGGTTATTTCCCTCAGGATGTACTCAACATGATAATAGGAAATCAATTATTTTCCTTCTTGGACTGATACTGTAAATGGTGTAAGACAGAAGAGTTAAGAAAATGACAACGAGCTTATCTGGCTATAAAATCTTTCAGATGTCGTCTGCTTGCATCGAAGCGAAGGGTAAAACACTACAATCCAAAATGGCTGTATTTTCTTTCAATGCACGTGCACTCTGTGTTCAACCTTGGAAAAAGAAAGCAAATGTCAATAAATGAAGTAAATCTCCTTTTATTCAATAGAACAGTCTTGTAGTTGTACAATGTTGCTATTTTCAGGCATATTACATTGTATTCGCTAGCCTGAAATCAAGAGACTAGAGAAATGCATTTTATAGTGGTGACTGGCTTTCTTTTCGCTGAGGAATTTACCGAGTACAAACGTGTTAGGTCTGGGATTCTGGTGGTATATTGTATTTCGATCAACGTTGCTCTGAATTAAATCGTTTACCAGGAAAACGACGAACAAATGACAAAACTACGTTGTACTTATCTGAAATCAGTCATTTCCTGTAGTCAACTACCAGGTTGCGCTAGAACCCAAGAACTACAACCTGCAATCCAAAAAGGTTTCTGTTACATTTTAATTTAAATTACCATACACTAGAACAAAAAAATCATAAAATTGTAGCAAAGGTCAAACTGAACCATAACAATCAATTTATCGTGATAGCTAGCTTAGTCAGAATTTTTAAATCAGACTTTGCAACAAGGTCAGACCATACTTGTAAAATAAAGATAAAGTAAAACCTAGAATTTACCTGAAATTGGAGTTGATCGCAACATGAAGAGACTGATAAGGAGAGAACGGAGCTTCAAAGCTGAACACGGCTGCTCATAATGGTTACATTTCCTTTGGGTTCCCCTCTGTTCGTCTAATGCCAGAAGGAGAGAGGAAACTGTCAAAAATATATCACTTTTGAGTTTGAGGTCTTATCAGTCGGTCAATCAGTTTGGTAGTTAGAAACCGGTCATATAACATCGGACAATATCGCCTGCATTAACAAATTTCTTAATGTTCTCTTAGGATTATTTTCTCGCCAGAATTCAACGCAAGTTTGCTCAAAATTGGTTCCATTCGTCAAGTAATTTCTGATTTCACGAAAATGTGAACAATTATGAAAACATGAGGATAAATGAACAAAAGCCACAATGCAATTATAACTCAAATCTGCCTTTATGTCTGAAATTCTAACCAAATATTTTGATATTACTTACCCGAAAATGTATCAGAAATCAATCGTGTGGCAAAGAACAAGGATGGTTGTATAACATCTCAACAAAGTCGCTCTCAAAGTAAAACCGACTAAATTAAACTCCAATTAAAACACTCACGAGCAGTAAGTTCAGCGATTGTAATGAAACAAACTGTTCCTGCATGAGAAAAGAATTTAAATTCTCAGAGAATATTATTGACGTAACTTTAAAACTGTTGATATTAAGTCAGTCAGATCTTCATACCCTTAGTAACTCAGAGCATCGGAGCAATGGACAACAAGCCGGGTCTAAAACACAGGTCACATTCCACAGGTCAAGAGTAGAAATCCTTACTCTACTGATGAATAACTATGCCAAAAGTTTACCCTCGATCTAAAACAACATTTTTGCAGAGTGCTAGGGCTAATTAGGGCTAGGAGATTGAATCTTGGTGCTGTTTATTTATCTGTAGCACAGTGACTCTGTACTCTGACCTGTGGAATGTGACCTGCAGTTCAGACCCGCCGTGGACAACATTAAACAGTTACAAATACGACGAACAAGAGAGCTAGTATTTCTGAATTGTGGTATTCAGTAAGAAACTTTCAAACCTGCTATTCCGATGTGCTTGTCTAAACGAACTTGGTAATTCTTTATTCCGAGAGTTTCACACCCTCCCAGTATTCAACAATTTCTTCACTGTGTGGACGTAAAAAATTGCTCAGCGAACTGGATATACTAAACCACTAAACTGCGGAAAAGGGCAAGCGTAGCGGAACGAGGCGAAAAGCGAACAAGGTCATGAAATGAAAAAACGAAAGCGTATACTTATCTGCGAAGGGGAGCACATCGACGAGGATACTGGTTCACCTTCACGACACACGACGCTTTCTGACACTAAAATGAACGGGATGTCCTTTGAGACTTCCTTACATACACGATTAAAATTCATTCCACCCGCTAGAAAAGTGTTTGCTGCATCAGAATATTTCGTTGAGATTAATGTGCGTCAAACAATAGAGTATACAATGATATCAATAAAAAAAAATATCGAATAAAGCACGCACTCAGTCGCCAGTTATTTTCTTCTAAAAAAGTACAGGTATTTCAAATGAAATTCGTTGAATAGTTTTCAAGAAGTTGACTCTTGAAGTCCTTTGTGATATCACTAAAAACCCCAAGGAAAGACTGGACATGTGTCTTCGGGAGCTTGAAATTCATCGCCGCGTTTTAAATGCACAACGTGTCTTATTCTCAGTTGTGTTGGCATTTTACAGAGCCAAGCCCTGAAAACTAAAGGTGTCAGGTGTTTACCATGATAGGCACGGAAGGCGTTCTCGGACTATTCGGTGACAACACTGGGACTGTAAAATTGTGTAAAAGCAAAAAATATAAACATATCAAAAATAATTCTGATAAATGTATTTAACATCAATTCTGTCCTGCATTCCAAACATAATTTTTTACCCGCAATGCAAGGATTTGAGTTAGAGACAAAACTAGAGGTCCAGAACAATGCTTTTCTCTGACTTTCCATTGATAAAAATAAAATTTCTCTAACCAAATAAACAACAGACATAGTAACGGTTTCTAGCCTGCCCTCAGGGGCAGACCTCCTTTCCACCGATTCATTATGACTGACAAGTTTTTAACAAATCGTTTTTCATAGGGAAAATGTCTTTTTCCTGACAATTTCCTGACCTTTAGCAGGGTGTCAAAAAAACTCGAATAGCGAATGGTGGTGAACAGTCACGGATAGTGGCGAATAGTCGTCAATAGTCACCGCTTTAGTTCAGCACTGATCTGGGTTCGTTGAAACTGATCACATGAAAAAATAAATAAATAAATAAATAAAATATGAATGTGAGGTAAGTGCTCTGTGAATAGTTTATCAACTGAAAAGACACAAACGAGCTGCTCTGATAACCGGTTATGAAAACAACAACATCTAAGCTACATCTTGCGTTAATTAATTATCCAAACAAGCATGAGAATTTCAGTGAATTTATTACCTTTTCTTCTCAGGACTTAAGCTAGGGCCGACAGTAAGAAAACAGAAAACACAAGGATAACCTAATAAAGACGTATTTACGCTTTTGCAGCAGTGAAAACAGAAGAAATTACGTTTAGAAGGTGTATGAAGGTGAATGGAGGTGTATGAAGGTGAATAAAGGTGTATGAAGGTGAATGAAGGTGTATGAAGGTGAATAGAGGTGTATGAAGATGAATAAAGGTGTATGAAGATGAATGGAGGTTTATGAAGGTGAATGAAGGTGTATGAAGGTGAATAAAGATGTATGAAGGTGAATGGAGGTGTATGAAGGTGAGTGAAGGTGTATGAAGGTGGATGAAGGTGTATGAAGGTGAATGAAGGTGTATGAAGGTGAATAGAGGTGTATGAAGGTGAATGAAGGTGTATGAAGGTGAATAACGGTGAACGAATGTGTATGAAGGTGGATGAAGGTAATAAAAGGTGTATGAAGGTATATGAGAAGGAATGAAGTTGTATGAAGATGGATGAAGTTGGATGAAGGTGAATCAAGGTGTATATATGAAGGTGAATGGAGCAGTAGAATGAAAGTGAATGGAGGTGAATGAAGGCGAATGAAGGTGTTTGAAGGTGGATAGAGGTGTATGAAGGTGAGTGAAGGTATATAAAGGTGGATGAAGTTGTATGAAGGTGAATAAAGGTGTATGAAGGTGTATGAAGGTGAATGAAGGTAGATGAAGGTAATAAAAGGTATATGAAGGTGGATGAAGGTGAATCAAGGTGTATGAAGGTATGTGAAGGTGAATGGAGGTGAATGAAGGCGAATGAAGGTGTATGATGGTGCATGAAGGCGTATGAAGGTGAATGGTGGTGAATGAAGGTATGAAGGTGTATGAAGGTGAATGAAGGTGTACGAAGGTGAATGAAGGTTTATGAAGGTGAATAAAGGTGAATAAAGGTGGATGAACGTGAATGAAGGTCTGTGAAGGTGGATGAAGGTGTATGAAGGCTTATGAAGGTGGATGAAGGTAAATGACGGTCTATCAAGGTGGATAAAGGACGCTGAAGGTGAATGAAAGTGAATAAAGGTGGATGAAGGTCTATGAAGGTCTGTGAAGGTGGATGAAGGTGTATGAAGGCCTATGAAGGTGGATGAAGGTGAATGAATTTCTATCAAGGTGGATGAAGGTCTATGAAGGTGAATGAAGGATAATGAAGGTGGATGAAGGTCTACGAAGGTGGATGAAGGTAAATGAAGGTTAATGACGGTCAATGAAGGTCTGTGAAGGTGGATGAAGGTGAATGAAGGGGTATGAAGGTGTACGAAGGTGAATGAAGGTGAATGAAGGTGTATGAAGTTGAATGAAGGTGAATGAAGGTGATTGAAGGTGGATGACGGTGAATAAAGGTGTATCAAGGTGTACGAAGTTCTATGAAGGTAAATGAAGGTGTATGAAGGTTTATGAGGGTGTATGAAGGTGGATGAAGGTGGATGACGGTGTACGAAGGTGTACGAAGGTGAATTAAGGTGTATGAAAGTGGATGAAGGTGAATTAAGGTGTATGTAAGGTGTATGAAGGTGAATTAAAGTGTATGAAGGTCGATGAAGGTGTACGAAGGTGAATGAAGGTCTATGAACGTGTATATCAGTGAATGAAGGTGTATGGACGAACATGAAAGGTGGTGAAAGTATACGATGTAAGCAAGTCTGTCAGCATATATAGTTTTGGTCAGCGGTTTATTAGGCTCGGAGCCATTCCTGCAATTAACGTCAAGTACTCCTATCATCAGCCGCCATCTTAGATCACATAGTAAATTCTTGGGATACTTCGTCATGTTAAAATACGTGAGATATCCCTCTCTTATTACCAGGCCTTTCTATTTCTCAGTTGCAAGTCGATTTCTCGATCATAGCGGTAGGTGTTCTGGATCGTCAATCTCTGGACGATCGTTTCCAGACACCAATCTTTTTTTCGACCATAGCAATCGTAAGTCTTTGTATGTAATCGCTTTTTGGACCATAGCGACCATCGTTCTCAATCAGCAATCGATAATCTCAACCATAGCGATCGACAATCTCAATCACCAATCGATAATCTCAATTACAGCGATCGACATTTTCAATCACCAATCGATAAACTCAACCATAGCGATCGATATCTTGATCACCAGTCGTGAACTCATACCACTTTTGACTGATATGGCCTCCCATAAATTTACTTTTATTAATTGATAACAAGTTTTGAACTGTTTAAATACAACGTTAATTTAATATAAATAGGTAAGCTTTTTACTATAGTTCAAATTTATCCTTTTGTTGCAATACCTTGGGTATCAAAAAGCGTGCCATGACCCAACGGCGGTATAACTTTTGTCATGGTTGTATACGAACAAGGAACATAACATACTAAAATCTATATAATGATAACTAAAAACACAATGGCTGAAAAATCGAAGTAGTTCTTGCTCCGTTGTTTCGACAATTAATACATTAAACAACGGTTGGAGTAACATTGGTTTCAGTTCGTTCTAACTACGCGGAAATAAAATAACCTTAGAGCGTCCAAGAGGCAAACAAGGGCACGCCCTTCAAGAAATGCGGCATCAATTAAATATATAAACATTGAACTGAACGTGCAATGGGTTAGGTAAACAGCGGCAAAAATTGAGCCGTGTCACAACCGCTTTCAAAATGAATGAAGTTTGTCATACTGCGTTCGAGGCACTCCACAAATCGTTTTATCGACAAAATTCGTTCAACTTGGTCTAATATGTAGTACAGAGTGGCCACTCCGAGCCTTTTCGTGTCACTCCTCATGTCTATAGAACATACACCTGCTGCAATGACTAGGCATCGAGAGTAACATCTGCCGCGGGTAGCGCCAGGAACTGCAGTGGTCCCGTTGATAGCAGCCGAAACTACAATTGTTCCTTGTCAACAAACTCTGAAAGCATCTTGCCACTTTCAAAAGTGTCTGGAAGAGTGCTCTAACAAAAAAACCTAAACATTAACAACTACACAATACCAGTGACCTCAGGTTCTAACTATTTAAACTCCGCGCCCCTCAGTTAAAATTACCTGAACAAAAACTCTCCAATCATTAAATAGGTTAGCTTCTAAGTAATGATCAAGATAACGATTGTCAGGGTACCCCAAAATACCGTTCAATAACTGGACTAGTAGTCCAGTTTTGGCCCTCTGTCATGCAACGCCACGCTCTCGGGGGACGGTCCTCTCCCGAGGGCGTAGCGTTGCGTGACAGCGAGAGGGCCAGAACTGGACAACTCGACTAGTTGTCAGCGTTTGCACGAAATTACTGGGGCTGGGTAGCGCATGCAGTGCTTTCTTTTCCGTGGGCAAACAACCTGATATTATATATTCTATATTTTCGTCGCATGCAAGTTGTTTTTTTCTTCGCTCGTAAACCGCTGGCAACTGTGGTAAGTGCTACAAACAAAACATGGTACAAGCATCGTCCTGCACTAATCCCGCAGTATTCGCGTAAAAAAAGTTATAAAAGTTAAATAACTTTCTGTAAAACCTAAAAAAGTATTGCGCTATTCTATACAGGTATCAAAATATTTTCTCTATATTTTAAGTCCCTTTGTTTTCTGGTAGGCTTCTAGCTTTTGAGGTCCTTCCTGGACGTTTTATCATGTCGCAGCGCGTGAGAACCTTCTCGCAGGCTCATGTTTGAGCAGCTAAATGCGTTATAAGCGATGCGCAGCTGCGAAGTGAAACGCAAGGAAACTCAACCGAGTCTACAGCCTTCCACTCAAAGCCAAACACGGACTATCGCGATGCTAGCTAATGGTGACAACTACGGTCTATCGTATCACCATGGAACTAAGATCTTTGTGACAACTGTCCTCGCTGGTGTTTTCTCCACTATCACTGTACACACTGACGTCATCATACAGAGGATTGTAGTAGTCTTCTTCTACGTCATCGTCTAATCCCATTGCCGCTAGCACGTCATAGTAAGGGTTGTCAAAGGCCAGCAAGTAGCCCGTGTTGCGACCAATCCACGGTTGAAGCTCAAACTCGGCTTGCTCTTTATTGCTCTTTTTGTATGCGGCGAATCCACATTTCCGTTTGTACCTACGGCGTATGAGCGCGAACAAAGCTACTATGACCAGTATAAGGAAGAAGCCTACAAAAAGACAAGCATGAAACATTACGTAAGTCAATTGATCAACCAATCAATCAGTCAGTCAGCCAATCAATCATCAAGCAATAAGTGAGTTTAAAGCTCGGTGAGTAAGTCTCAGTCAGCCAGCCAGCCAGCCAGCCAGCCAGCCAGCCAGCCAGCCAGCCAGCCAGCCAGCCAGCCAGCCAGCCAGCCAGCCAGCCAGCCAGCCAGCCAGCCAGCCAGCCAGCCAGCCAGCCAGCCAGCCAGCCAGCCAGCCAGCCAGTCAGTCAGTTAGCCAGTCCGTCAGTCCGTCCGTCAGTCAGTCAGTCGGTGAGTCCACCGGCCAGCCGGCCAGCCAATCAATCTGTTAGTTACTCAGACAAACGTGCTAAAATTGCAGTTCTAGCTTTGCCTTCAACAAATCTTCAAAAGACGATTACGTCTTAATACGAAAACGACGTCACTGGACACGGAGGAACAGTGGAACTACCAGGAACAAGTTCCATTTTGAAGAAGCTTGTGATTTTTTTCTTGTCCCTCAAACAGGGTACAAGATATGGCTCTGAACCACATAACGTCTCACCAATCACGGTATTCCACCAGGTATAGTTTAAGTGCCAAAAAAACCTCTCGTAAAATTATCCCCACCCCTCACGAACTAAACATACTCACCAACAGAGACGCCAATGATGAGAGGGAGGTGCATCTCCATTGAGGAACCAGGCTTGTACAGCTTACCAGGGTAGTACTCAACTGCGAGATACGACGAAATATCCCCGCTTGGTACTCTGGAGAGAACCTCATCTACATAGTGTCCATCCACCAAGGTAAAGTTATCGAGCAGAACACACACAACGCGAGTGGCGTTGCCCATGTCTTCCTTAACCACTGTCTGTAACTCCAGCAAGCGGACCATGAACACGTGCTTGGTTCCTGTGGGTGACATTTCCTGATCTCCGTCATCTCTGACGGGAGTGGAGAAATCATCCGAGGGATTATCAGCGTTGGCGGTTGTTCCGTTGTCTCCGTCCAGCATGCTGAGACGCGCTTGAGTTGCGCTACCTTCATAGTCAGATTGAGAAGAAGGCTCGTCATCGTAATATTGTTCCATCAGTTGTTCCAATCCACGCTTGATGTCTCTCTTCCGCACCAAAAGACTGAGATCGTCTATACTGTCCTCAACGATTAAACTGAACCGTCCTCGGGCCAGGTCCAAACACATGCCGTTTATATGATGGCAAAGGTCGCCCGCTGAACACTCGCAGGCTAACTTGCAGTGCAGACCGTAACGATCCAAAGCGCAGTCATCTAGGCAAAGGTAGCCTTGGTAACCAGGAGAACACGAACAGTTGCCATGTGCCTTTTCGCATGGGCCGATCACGTGACTTGAACATACGGGGCACGGCGTACTGCAGCCATTGCCATAAGAGCCATCTTGACAAGGCTGTTAAAATAGATTGAAAGACATTTACAGTCAAGTCTTTTATCAGCATATCTTTAAATTGAAAAACAGACCAAAAAAAGAGAAAGTGATGGTTAAGATTCGGAATGATCGAGAAGGATTATGAACGACGAACTTCAAAACTTTAAGCTGCTTTACTGCAAAGTGTGAAGAAACCTAGGCTTAAGATACTGTCACACACCGTAAATGTTCGAAATTATGATTATTGTTGTTGTTGCTGTTGTTGAGAAATAGTGGACCAACAAGGCTACCTATCACTACTACCCACTTCCTCTAGGGTTCAATCAGACCAAACATTGCACCAAAAAGAACGATACTCACCTCGTCACATCTTATACCTTTGAACCCGGGCACACACAGACACAAGCCTGTTTTGGGGTCGCATTTAGCGCTGTTCTGCAGGTTACAGTCACATGAACTGTTACAGTTCACCCCAAACCTTCCACTGGCGCACTCACGATCACAACGGTCGCCATAGAAACCAGATACACAATGGCACTCGCCAGTAAAGCGACTGCAGCTCGCACCATTCCGGCAAGCGCACGTGAACGCGCAGTTCACACCAAACGAACCCTCGTCACACGCTTTTCCGCAGCTTCGACCCTCGAATCCTGCCGCGCACGTGCAGGCACCTGACACGTGATCACAAACAGCACCATTTTGGCACGTGCATGGGTCGACGCAGTCACGACCGTACCATCCCTCGGGACAAACACTCTCGCAAAAGACGCCCGTGTATCCCTTCAAGCACGTGCAGGTTCCATCGGCTACTTCGCACGACTGGGTATTTGACTTGACACACTGGCACACGTTACTGCAGTTCATACCGTAGCGATCTGAAGGGCAACTTAGCTCGCACGATTTACCATAGTAACCAGGTTTGCAGGTGCAACTTCCATCTGTAAAACTGCAAGCGTAGCTGTTCTTACACGTACAACTTTGCCTGCAGATCTTACCAAAGTAACCTTCAGGACACTGCTCTTCGCACCTAACACAAACCAAAAGGACGGATATTACTTATGAGAATCATACTACAGTGGAACCCGACGACCACTTCGGTAATACAGAACAACTCAAAAAGATAATGCAAGCGCAAACTTCGGCAATAGACCATTTTGCAGTTGTCTGCTGAGTGACCTGGCCTTTGGATGGCAGCGAGGCTGGAGTTGACCTTGTTTTGATACAGACCTCACTGCTTTTGTCATGTAAATGCACCTAGTTAGCATCAGAACAACTTGTTTTACACAATAAAAGCTGTGAGGTCTGTATCAAAACAAGGTCAACTCCAGCCTCGCTGCCATCCAAAGACCAGGTCACTGAGTAGACAACTGCAAAATGGTCTATTTCTTGCGGCTACCTGCAGGCCACATGCAGTTTTCTGCTGAACCGCCACTATTTTTTTTAGAAAAAACAAAGTTAACCACCGTGATTTGGTGTCCCCAACTCCTCTTTTCGAAAGAAAACTGAGCATCAGTGTTAATAGTACTTCAGAAGCGAAACCGTCAACAAGACATTGCCGCCTGATTGTATCTAGACAAAATCAAGGTATCTGTGAGAGCATGATACAGAACTAACTTAGCCAATACAGTACACAAACCTAGAAGGAAAGAAAAATCTAAATCTTACCTGTAACCTTGATATCCAGGTATACAATTGCATAGTCCTGACAAAGGATCGCAAGATGTCGCAACGTCTGTACCATTTTTACTGCACTGACACCTAGAAGCACACTGCATTCCGTAGTAACCAGAAGGGCAGCTTTCCGTGCAGTTTGCGCCATACCAACCTGGCCCACAAGTGCACGTGCCATTCCCGTGATCGCACGATGCATTGTTCATGCAGGGACACCTGTACACGCAATTATCTCCGTACCAGCCCTTTGGACAGGCTTCAGCACAGTTTGGACCTTGGAATCCACGTGGACACAAACAAGTTCCAGACACTGGATCACATGACCCAGGACAAATACATCTAGTAGAGAAATCAAAATTGTGAGTTTTAAGCTAGTAATAGAGAATACTTTTCTGGTCTTCAAAAGCTAGCAAAGCTTATAACTTTACTTTTTTTACTGATTTTTCCTGATTGTTTTCATTTTTTATTTCTTAATTGAGCACCCTTCTGTAAAACCACTTCGTGATGTTGGTTTCCTCATTTCAGATTACTTCTATTATTACTGGCTTACCCTACCTTTCTGAGCAGTTTGCTCCAAAACGTCCAGGAATAGATGAGATTGCAAGGCAAGACTGCTCACACATTAAACCTGTCCAACCAGGAGAACACTTGCATTGTCCCGTTTCTCGATCACAAACGCCCCCGTTGCGGCACAAGCATTTCTGGCTGCATTCAGCGCCACTAGGGCAGGGTCTCTGACAGGAGTAGCCATGGTAACCAGTGGGACATACACAGGAACCGTCTTCAGGCATACAAGTGCCACGAACACAAGAGCAGGTCTGGGTGCAGTTCTGTCCAAACGTTCCACGAGGACACACTGGCGAAAATTCCAATAAAATATTGTCAACCATCGTTAGTGAGTTCTTGACGGTGTCTCAGTACTGGTTTATAACTAAAACCCAAACTGTGGGGTTTAATAATTGAGATGTGCCTTACAATTTAATGGTGCATTGAGCTCTTATTCCTAACCTGTGCCATCAACCACAATACCTTGAATCTTACATGCAGTGTTTCTCTCAAATTCCTCTTTGTATTAAAAGCACCTTAAGGAGGATTGACCATGCGGTTCGCCATTAACGGGTGCATCAAAACAAACTATTAACGCGTCACTTCTGATTCAAAATAATTTCGTAGTGTGCAAGGGACAGACGTAATCACAACAACAGTCAATACCTTCATCACATCGCGTTCCAGTCCTTCCCGGCTTACAAAGACACTGCCCTGTCATGTGGTGACAAAGTGTACCATCTACGCAATCACATTTCCTCTGACACTTTTCACCAAAGTAACCAGCTTTACAAGACTCCAGACAAGAACTTCCTTGGTACCCTGGGGAGCAAATGCACTTCCCAGTGGCTTGATCGCAAGATCCGTTGCCGTGGTAACACACTGGACAGGACTTACCACAGCTGGGACAGGCTTGGTCGCAAAGCAGTCCTTGCCAACCTCGATCACAAGTACAGTTTCCAAATATTGGATGGCACGATCCGTTAACACAAGAACAAGACTGTGAACAGTTCACACCCCATGTGCCAGCAGGGCAAGGGACATCGCACTGTGGTCCAGCAAAACCTGGTTTACATTGACAGGTGCCATTAAGCGAGTGACAGCCGAGAGACGAAGAGGAGGCACAGTTGCATTTGTGAACACAGTTTTTACCAAAGCGGTCTGGTGGACAAGCATGTTCACAGTTGAGACCCATGAACCCAGGTGCACATAGGCAATTTCCAGTAGTCTGTTGAGGAAAATTAGCTGTGCTATGATGATACAAATTAAAGGCAATAACAAAGGATTCAAAATAGAAGTTCCAGGCACGACATATCAATTGTCTTAGTGAATGTATCCTTTTACGCAGACATCCTCGTGGCTCGTCACGCAATCTTACCTCCCCAATTTGCGTGACAAGATCAAAAAGCGTCTGCGTAGGAGGCTATAGACCCGGGGGGGAGGGAACTCCCATATAAAAAGGACCGTGGTATTCGTCGGAAATTAAAAAAAAAAACCTAAGATGTATCAAGATCCTGTTTTGTGGGCGTGACTTGAATTTTTTTTTTTACCTGTATAAGGTACCTTTTCTCAAACAACACATTAAATGACACCGACTTTTTTGGGCTCAATACCCTTTAAGGTACCACGAAAGCTCAGGCTGTGGACCTTTTGAGGCTGAACACCCCAAGAGGTACCAAAAGCCTTTTTTAAATCTCTTCAAGGTACAATGAGCACCCCCATCCTTTTTATATGAAATTCCCCCCTCCCCCCGCCACCCAGGCTATACACCTGGGGCTATAGAGAATGCTACGCACTTTGTTTTGTTACTTCTGAAAATTTGTTCCATTACAAATTAAACTGATTTTCAATAATACTGAAGTGTATCACATTACTTGTAGTTCTCATTTGAAGCCATAGCCTGCATAGAGAGCATTCTGTGGGAAGTGCTTACAGAACGCTTGCTACACTGTATGCAGACTAAAGCATACACTGTAAATCACAGGAAACTCGCAAATACCTGATTGCACACTCCACTGTGCTGACACAGACAAGCATTCTTACAGTTTGGTCCCCAAGAGTCATCACTACAGGGTGTGCCACAGTCAGAGCCAGACCAACCAGGGTCACACTGACAGCCCTCATCAGCTCGGCAGGTGCACCCTCCATTAACAGGGTTACAACGTGCACCATGAACACAGCAACATGGGATGGAGCAGTTCCTGCCCCAGTAACCCTGGATACAAGGCTTGTCACAGAACTCACCTGAATAACCACTAACACAAGTGCAAGATCCTAAGATAAAGAAAAAAAGAATTATTATATTGTACATCGAATACACTATCTTTTTTCTGATTGGCCGAAAGTGTACAGTGAATTTTCAAAATCAGCGCCATCTATGGGTAATCATGTCATGTATGAATGCGGAGCATGATTTCTAAGGGTAATCATGTCAAGTTCACGTGCTTTGTGTTGCTTGCCGACAGTGAAGAAGCAGAAGCTTGCCTTCCATTTTTTTTCTTTGTTCAACATATAATAAAACAATTATTAGATTTGGTTTTTGTGATATCCAGAATAATCAAGGTCTCCGTAAGGTCAAGGTCGAGGTAGGGGTTATCATCCTCAGCCTTCCACTTTGGCTGATAACCCCTATTTCAACCTTAATTATTGTTGATATCACAAAACCCCCATCCAATAATTGTTTATAATTAGCTACAACAGAATCTCACTATCTCGTAATCGGTTATCCCGAACTCAGATATTTTCTCCTTGGATATACTTTTTCAGCCACTTAGTATAATAAACTACCAACATCTTGAACCAACTGTACATCATATCATTGTAAAGATTTCTATCCCATCACCTGCAAATGGGAGTTGTGGTAGCCTAGCACTGAACTCAGAATCAAGAGCCCTGGGTTCAAGCCCTGGGTGAGGTTATTCTGTTGTGTTCTTGGGCAAGACAATTGTTGTAAACGCTACTCAAGTGTTCACCATTAACACTGATGGACATTTTAACCCCTCTCCTAAATTCAGCCATTTCCACTTAAACCTAATGATCATGTTATATCAGGAGCCATAATCGGGGACGGAGACCGTAAGTCTTGGGATCCGCGCGCACCTATGATATGGGACAATTTTTCTATTTTTAGAACAAATTGCGCCATCCTGACGTCATATATCCGCGCGGATCCACGCACGTGTCGGGAGTTCTCGCGTGGATGTTGTCACGTTGCGTGATCAAATGGTGAGAGTTGCGAGATTCTCTTGCAGATTTTTCACAGCGATGACAGGGAATAAGGCAAGGAATTAGATCCAGGGCTCTTATATGTAGTTTTATGCTCTGAGCTGATGGAAAAGGTGAGTTTTTCAGGGTCGAAAACAAGACTTCAATTTCGCGCTGTGAATGAATAATAACATGTGCCCGCGCTAGTTGAACGCGTAAGCTTTTGCGTTTGTTCTGTAAAGAAAAGTTATGAAAGAAAACTCTTTACCCTGGTATCGAGTTAGTTTGAAAGTTTCCCAAACAATGCTTAATCATAACCAAACCCTGTTTTTGACAGTTTCTTATTGCTTCTGTTTGTTTGGCGAGTTTGCAAAAGTTTTTTAAAGGAAAGTCTGACGCGTACATAAGTAGCTCATTTGCATAGTGCAGCGCGTGCACCTTCAAATCCGAGTCGGTGTTTTCAATTGTCAACAAATCTTGACAAAGATTTCTTTCGTTGTCTTTTGCGCTGAGATGCTGCAACAATTTTCACCAACGCCAAAAGGCTACTAACATCATGTGTATTTCTTTAACATAGTGAAATTTTACACTGCGAAAATAAAATAGACAAGGAGTTTTGCTAACTCAACCAACGAAATCGAAATCGTTTTTCGAGTTGATTAAAGACGGAAAGCGTCATCGTAACTTTGCTGATTATTTCTGCTGTATTCACATATTTTCAGCTAAGCTTTTAATATGTTATCAAACATTTATCAACCTTAGATATATTTAAGAACTAGAGATATTATATGAGTTCGATGTACGTTTTCACACGAAAGTGGGGAAGTCCAATTTGTCATGTTTTACTGACTGTACAAAACACGCATTGGCGGGCGCTCTTATTCATCGACAACAGACAATTTATTGAATTTTTACACGAACAAAATTGAGCAGCATCTACAGACATAAACTTTATTGTCACTTATTGGGTCTTGATAAAGCATCAAGCATTGCTTCAGTACAATTCAGGCGAAACTCAAACTTGCAATTACTTTGTTTTACTTTTCGGTCGAGATAGACTCTGGCGAAATCCACGCAAGCGTGTGGCAAGAGGAGGGAAACTTTGAAGTCCTGAAACGGTGTTGTATCCAAATATATCCAACTGGTTTTTCGCTGTGTCATGGAAAAGCTGTTAATCTTCAACATATGTGAAACGTAGAGTGGAGCAATGTGGAGCTCTTGTAAAAGAAGCAGCGGAACACAACTTGGTCAGCGATATAAAGCGGGACATAACTAAATTCGGCACTCTCGTATTTCACTCAAACTGGAGCAGCTTACGACGAAAATACTGAAGCAAAATTCCAACAGACATGAACGTATTGATTTGTGGGCCAAAAGCATCAAACATTTCGGGAATTTCGGACGCCATTTCCCCGCGCTATATCCGCAAAAATCCACGCAGCACGTACGCGCGTGTGCCGCACATGATGGCGCAATTTGTTCTAAAAATAGAAAAATTGTCCCATATCATAGGGACAGCCCCAATACTAGAAATAGCGCGCGCTTATGGTCTCTGTCCCCGATTATGGCTCCTGGTTATATATGAAACAGCTGATAAGTTAAAATTAACAAACACAAGGAATTACAAGCACTTTAACAACAAGCAAAGAAACTACTGTTCTGCACCAGCAGGCAAGCTAAACACAATCATATTAAATATTAACTTCGCTGGCATAGCAGGCAGTCATTTTCAAAACACACGAAGGGAAAGGAACGTCTCCCCCCCTTTTTTTGCTCATCCCAGGTGCACTCAATTGTTCGCTCACTTGCTCAATCTCCTCCTCCCCTTGGAAAATAGAAAGGAAACGTCGACTACACAGGCTAATATAAACTTTGAAGTTGATCAGGGTACATGTACATGTAAATTCAGCATCATTCCTTGTTATATTGGAAGTTAAGACTAGTATAAATGGAAATGATTTGTCTCAATCAACTTGAGTTCTGAGTTTAAAATTAGGGAAGCAACACACTCTTACCTGTTACTGGATCACAAGCTCCCCCATTCTGACAAGTGCAGTTTTTAATACAGTTGATTCCATAGTATCCCCCTGGGCAGGGCTGATGACAGAGCACCCCAGTCCACCCTGCCTGGGTACAATTGCAGGTCCCATCTTCTTTAGAACAAGTTGCCTTGTTTTGACATTGGCACTGACCACTACAGTTGAAGCCATACCTTCCTACTGGACAAGGTAGCTGGCATTTCCTGTGCAACATAGAATGGCATTAAACAATAAATTTCTTATCACGGCCTCATTACATGAAAATTATTAAGTAGAGAAGTAATTACTCTCAATGACAATAAAATAAATCCTCAACTTCACACAAGGAATTTTGCTAAGATGTAGCACCAAATTTCAGTTAAAGCCATCAGCTTAAATTTCAAGCCACTCATTGATCACTTTAATTCAGAAATTAAAGGCTTCACATATCTCACACTGACACAAACATACAACAAGGTAATCTGGAGATAGTTACAGTGTAAAAAATAAACTATTTTATTCCCCAATACCAGTCATAATGTCTTTCCAGTAGTACACAATGTTACCATTTAACTTACTCGCCAAAATATCCAGAGGAACAAATGCATCTCCCCGTAAATCTGTCACAATACTTGGCTGACTTTGAACATGAGCAGTTGAGTGTGCAGTTGACTCCCCACAAGTTCCAGGAGCAGGGTTTATTACACATTGCTCCTGTCCAACCCAAAGTACAGTTACACAACCCTGTTCCTCTATCACATGATGCTCCATTCTTACACTGGCACTTCTGGGCACAATTGTAGCCAAAATATCCAGGGCTGCAACCTAGTTCACAGTACGTCCCATAATATCCACGTCTGCAATTGCAGTGACCAGTGGCTATATCACAAGTGCCATGACGAGTGCACTGGCACTGTTTACTGCAGTTGTAACCATAGTAGCCAGATTTACATGGGTGTTGACAGGTGTGACCATGGTAACCAGGTGAACAGGCGCAAGAATAGGTGCCATTGACCTCAGAGCAGCTGCCGCCATTAAGGCAAGGGTTGGATGAGCAGCCATAGTGCTGACAGCTGGGACCATGGTAACCAGGATAACAGTGACAGAACTCTTCAGTTATGTTACTGGACTGGATGCTGCTGTCACCATCTATGGCCAGGGAGAAAAATAAGAGTTACAAGATCCTAGGAGTCAGATCCTAAGATCAGAGTAAATTCAGTTTATAAACTAGCTATGCAATGCTTTTGAGTGGTAAACCATGGAATATCACACAAGTCCACTGCATGTACATGCATGAGATCTCAATTCTTGTTGTAGTCCAGATATTACACTGTACCCTGTTTTTTAATTCCTGAAGTTCCTGGTGATGCACACTCAGCATTCTGCCCACAGTTCCTGTCACCAGTACATGGCTTGCTAGTCATCATAGCAGGACCAGAGGAAGCACACATCTTGTTACTCAAGTAATATCCATACAACTCGGCACGTAAACAAATCCAGTTTTCATAGCCATATGGGAAGATTCTTACCCCACGCACCAAAGCAGCAAACATCAAGGTGTGAGTAATTACACTTGATGCATCTGGCATAAAAAATTGAATCAAATAATTAGAAGGTCTGAGTTCAAGCCTAGTCAGGGTTCTCGTAATGACACTGACAATGAGTCATATCACAGAAAATATCCACAGCATTTGCCCATAGAGAGGGTTTTTTTTTCCCATTTGAACTGCCAACCCCTCTGGAGTCTCTAGTTAAACTTCATTCTCTCCTTCAAAACTTTGGCTATTGCAAATGTCACCCCACAGAATTTCCATAGGGCACCAAATAAAAAATTATTAGGCTAAAGAGAGATGAAAGAGGATGTGATACAGATACTGTAACTACTTTAACACAGTGACTGCAAAAAAGAAATCCCACATTTACCAAGGCTAAGTACAGTTGTATACTTTACATTACAAGTCACTCCTAATTTCCGGTACTTACTGTTTAATTTGTTGTTTGTTTTTGTGTGTGTGTGTGTGTGTGTGCGTTTTTTTGTTTTGCGGTTTTTTTCACCTATAACCCAATGGGCAGCTTGATCATGGGCTATCAGTTTATTAGCTTTAGAAGTGTGGCAGCAGGATATTTGACCCATAACTGTATGTACATGTACAGACTACTTGGATGTAATGTGTATTGTCATTACACTAGGATTTTGCACCTTTGTTAGCAATAAATGTCCGCCGACCATTGGTATCCCTATACCATGTGTACCTGACGCCATCTAAAGAAACTTTCAGTCTGAAACTACAAGCGAAAATTGCACCATATTATTAAATAACATGCAAGCATGCCTACCTACACTTCATTACTTTGTGAAATGAAACTGTTCCCTGCTGCTGATTATTATTATTAGCATAAGCCAAAGTCTGCCAAGACAATCCACCAGTTATTCAAAATTATTATACTTTTTCTCTCTTCTCTCTCTTTTTCTCTGGATAAGGTTTCAGCTTAATGCTGGAACGATGTTTTGTGTTGTTGCACAATAAGATGCTGTACTCTCACAACCTTTCACTCCATCCATAAGCAGAAATGGTGCCTGCTGAATTGTCCGGTAAAGCAGAAAAAAATGACCATGACAGGGAAGAAAGAAGGGCGGTTAGCTGCAAATGGCCAGAGTTCAACCCAAGAGGGGCAACAAATTTCCTTTTGTGCTGAATACAATAAAAAACAGAATTAAGTTCTGCCTTCAATATGCTTAACTTGACGACTTTGGCAGACCTTAACTTTCAACAGACAGTATTATGTGTAATAATAACAATTTATTAACTGAGTTTTCTTCTTTTGTAAATTTATTGTACTTTGGTGTTGTTTTTTATACAACTGTAAATACAGGGGAGTTAATTTTCTGTTAGTACCTACATTGTGTACCTGCATAAATTAAGTAAAATGTCACTCAGAAATCACAACTTACTTAATTTTACAATTTTTTACATTATTGTAAAAAGATTTAGGTGTCCCCAATTAACAAAAAGATCCACCCATGGGGGGTTGGCTATGATTTCTGACCCAATAAATAAATAACATCATTATCATTACTTTTTCACCCAGTAATCATTTCGCTTCTGCAGAATGTCCTTGCCTCCCTGTATTGATATCCTAGAGAGAAGTGCTAACTGAGGCAGTTTAATCTGGAAGAAGACATATCCAGGGTTGTGGTCGGAGGAACACCAAGCATCTAAGGAAAAGATCCAAATACATTTTGTTACCAACAACCTGCATGGCCAGAGATCAGGACTGTAATGTGTTTTTGTCAAGTCAATGTTGTGAAAAAGATTCTTGATGCTGATGTTATTGCCTGTATGGAAGGTCTAAATGGATATGCCACTGTGAATGCATCATGCATACAGTAGATTGCCTTGAATGTACAATTAAACAAAAAAATCAAACCTTGAGAATGTAGTCTCCCAAATCTTGGCTCAGGATTTGACTGTTCAGGAAATGCATACAGAAACCCATCTGGGATATGATGACTCTGCATTCCTAAATCAGTCCACATCGATAGCTTAACTGGAACAAGAGCAAGTTTGGACAGAAGAAAACCATCTTCTTGTTGCCGCAAAGATATTCTGTGGATGCCAGGCTTCAGTGTGAAAGGCTGAAAAGAGGTCAAATAATTGGAGAAACTTTCAAGTATCTGGTACCTGAATTGATCAAATTTACATCAAAGAATTTATACAAAAAAATAAATAAATAAACGAAGTTGACTAGACAATGAAAAAAATAACTATTGTAATAATAACATTAAACATTCAAGCCTTTACAGATGAGTTCAAGGCTTTAATTTATAGTTGCTTAGGTTGTGTATACGACTGTGATGTTCAACCATGTCTTCATATCTTTCTCCGCAGTTCAAATATATGATCTTTCATATATTTGCTTGTATCTTAATCATCTATGGGTACAGTGCACTACGAACTCACAACGTGACAGCTCCCAGTTCGTTTGATATATAGCTCAGTTAGTAGAGCAAAGCACTGGTATCAGAGGTTTGAATCCCATTCAGGCCTGAATTATTTTTAAGGCTTTAATTTCAGAGCTGCTTAAGTTGTCTACATAACTGTAATAATCAATCATATCTTTATATTAGGGAGGATTTAGAAACCAAAAATTTCTTCCCACAAATGAAAGAGCTCACATAGATGAATGAAAATATACCTGATAGAAGAACTGTGTCCACAAGGCATGGGAACCTTTGTGTGGTGGTCGCCATACAGTCCAATCTCCTTCACCAACTCTGAATGAGATATCATTGGTTTGATTTGTTGTAGCGAAAAAATGCATCCAAATCGCATAACTGGCTGTGAACACCACTTCAAATTCATACACAGCTATCAGTTGCTGGGGTAAACCAGCTGCTTTGACGTAGGTGTCTAAGCCAATTGTCTTAACACTGTATGCTGGACCTTGAAAAAATCCAAACAGACTTAAATTGTACATGTATTTCATACACAAGTATTTATACCTCAGAGAAGCATATAAACATGTACATAACTATGCAATAAAATCAAAAGCTCTTAAAAGAAGCTTCTCTTTTGTTCACAGAAAATTTTCTAACATCCTCAAATTTTTTATCATTAATCAGCTAGCTAGTACATATAAGATTGTATAATAGGGAAGGAGTCAACCCAATGTTTATTAACAAAAGTAGCTGCATGAACAGTATTAAAGAAAAAGTTAATGCTAAATGGAAAATTTTACAAGCATGCCATATGATATCAGATACATGTGCCTGTTTTGATAGCCTGGGACTAGTGGATTATGCATTTTAGCTAGTGGACATTCAGACAAGTGAAGTTTCTTGGCAAAAGTTTGAGGAAATTCAAATTACAGAAGTAATGTAAAAGAAGAAATTATTTGGGACTAGTGAGAATGACTTTCGCATTAGTACATCATAGGTACAGCTTGCCAAAAGGACTGAAAATTGGTTTTCTTTGCAGCCTGGAAGCCTAAAAGTTTGTTTCTTTGCACCATGGACAATGTTACACTGATTTCTTACCAGCAACTGATGCCATAACAGCTTCCATTTCACAACCAGCCAATACTGCTGTCCTCTTTGTGCACACTTCAACAGGGACATCTTTTTTTTCGCTCTGGCAAACTAACTCAATTCCATCAATTGCAAGATTAGCAGCTGGGCACTTCTGATACTTGCAAACAGTACACTTTGGGCTCCCTGCATGACAGTTTCCCTCAGGCAATATATGCACAAACCGAATTTGGTAGATCTTGTCAAACTTTTCAAGGTTTACAAAAGCGGCTCTCCAGAAAATGTCCCCGTGATCACCAGTCATGTTCCAGCCTGCAGAGTTGCAGATGACAGACAGTTTTCAAAAAGAAACAAAGAACAAACCTGTTTCTGTGAATTGTGGAGCAGTTTTACATACAACAACAGGAGGCAAACTGATTAAAACAGACTGCCCTTCTAGGCTGTGTGGAAAATTTTAACTGCCTGTCTAGTGAGTAAATAGATGATTTGAAATTCACCAGCTCAGACTTGTATTTGGACATGAGCAATCAACAATTAAGCAGTTACAGTAAGTGTATTCAGCTTTTCATGAGTATGGGACAAATATCGCAGATCTTACAAGGAAAAAGTCATCTCCTCAAAGCGCTCTGCAATCTAACGATCTCACGTTGTTAGTTATGCCTTGAATGAAATGTAAGACATTGGGTGATCGGGCATTTGCCTATGCTGGGCCATCAATGTGGAACAAGCTTCTAAAGCCCATTCAGATGGTGCCAAACATTTACTCCTTTAAAAAACAGCTAAAAACATATTTGTTCAGAGAAGCCTATAACATTCAGTGATAAATTTTATTACTTTCATCTATTTTTTTTTATTTGTAATGCTACTTTTTATATTTTAAATTTTTAAAAATACGTATATTTTACATTTTTATATTTTAAAATGTAAAGCGCTTATGAATATTTTATATAATTACCGCTATATAAATTTGATTATTATTATTATTATTATTATTACTATTATTACTATTATTATTAAATAAAAGATTGAGTTTCAAATGGGAGTCAAATCTATGACCTTCTCCTAATACTGATTGTGTGAAAGGTTATTTAATTAATAAATAGTTCAATGAGTCCCTTGCTTGTTACAAACTCAATTTACTGAACAGTTCCATGCAACATTTTGTGTTTATTGATGTTACAGTACATCTGGTTGCCACTGTACTTTCAGACCCACCTGAATCATTCCATTTGCCACGACTTCCCAATTCTTCTGGATTTTGAATGTTGACATGCACATAAAGTGTACCGATGTCACCTCCATACATGTTCCAAAAGAAACGGAACTCACACTTGCTAGCTCCTTGAATATTAGAACTTGTTAGAGTGGCTGTTAACAATTGAAAAAAACGAAAAAGAACTCTTACTAACTTTAATACATATAAGTACACATACACAGCCTTAATTTATATATTAAGATGATTACAGTCAAACCTCGATAATCCATACCTCGATTATCCAGATTTCTCGATTATCCAGACTTTTTCACTAGTCCCAGTTCTGTCATGAATATTCATCAGTCATGATCAAGATCCTTAGTCATATTCTTTTTAAAACTACAGCATTGAAAGGTACAGTGGAAAGCGAGTTTCTTTTGCTTTCAAAGAGCAAGAGCAGCGCTCGCACACGTCGTAACTTAAGAAGAACATTCGAATGAGTTCTAATTGGCTCAGAGTTGCTTTATCGCAAAGAGAAATTTCACGATCATCATGTCCTTGAAGTGTAAGCGATTTGTTCTTTCAATCAAAGATAAACAGTCTATAATTTTTTTCAATCAGAGAAAGGAGAAAAAGGAACCAATTTGTCAGGAAAAGATCATGAAGTTTGCCGACAACTTAGAGACCAGCGAAAGATTGAAGCGAAAATCGCTGAAAGTTGCCCATGATGAACAGCTCGCAAACGGACAGTGAAGATGTAGACCATATTGTTGTCCAAACGATTTGTAAAAGTGTTGTTTCACGGTTACAGTCAGTCAGTTTTGTTCTTCATTAATATTCATATTTTTGATTATCTGGAACCTCGATTATCCGGCTATTTCGTCTAGTCCCGACAAGTCCGGATAACAGTCCAGGTTCGCTTGTACTTAATAAGCAAGACAAATATGGCATCATACATACCTTACAGAAAAAGGAAAAGAAGGAAGCTGTATTGGCAACAGCAATTACACCCCTTAATATATAATATTGTAGCTATTGATCGTGGGATAGAGACTGTAGCTGGTGGATCCATATTGGCAGTCGTCTGATGGTCTATGACAACCATTAAGTTGCGCAGACAAGTATGGTTAGCCAAATGTTGCAAAATTCAACAACTTGGACCTTCATATTCAACAACTTATATTTATGTTCAACAACATATATTTATATTCAACATTTTATATTTATATTCAACGATACGCATATTCTTTCAACTTCAACCCAAATTATTTTCATTCAACAAAAATGTTTGTTCAACTTCAACCAAAAATAATTTCATTCGACAAAAATATTTGTTCAACTTCAACCGAAAATAATTTCATTCAACAACAATATTTGTTCAACTTCAACCCAGATTATTTTCATTCAACAAAAATATTTGTTCAACTTCAACCGAAAATAATTTCATTCAACAACAATATTTGTTCAACTTCAACCCAGATTATTTTCATTCAACAAAAATATTTGTTCAACTTCAACCGAAAATAATTTCATTCAACAACAACATTTGTTCAACTTCAACCCAGATTATTTTCATCCAACAAAAATATTTGTTCAACTTCAACCAAAAATAATTTCATTCAACAACAATATTTGTTCAACTTCAACCACAGTTATTTTCATTCAACAATAAAGTTCCCGGACATTCAAAATATCGTCATTCAACAAAATTCCCCGTCCCTCCCCCTGAACTACCCCGAACGCTGTCACAAATCCCTAGTGTTTTGGGTACCCAAAACACTGAAAGCGTAAAACTGATGCAAGTGAAATCATCCACAATTCTGCTCAAAACCCATTTATCTTCTTACGAAGCTTTGTCTCAATAAATTAAAGCGTTCTTTAGCTTGATATAAACACAATACGTCTCTGAAAATAGTTGCAATTCATAACAGACTGTCTGATCCGAATCCGCAGTTATAACGACATATAAAACCGAATACACGTGCCAAAGATCCTTGTATGAACATGCGCTTGGTGCCTATCGATAACCCCTGAAATGCACATTATTTAAAACGAGAAAGGCGCTTTCCAAACCTCCGATAGTGCGGCGATTAAAATCAATATACGAACGAACGGCCGTCACGCAATATGCAGGTCTCAAGCTGTGACCGACCTCTGTATGTGTTGCCTGTCGGAAATAAACTCTGGCTTAGACTTGTTTGTCGCTCTTTCCTTGACCATCCCTCCTAGTGTACGTAAATTTTGCCAGCGAACAGTTCTCTATGCCATTAAATAAGTTTTTGCTTCGGAGACAAAACCAAAATAAATATAAATAAAGTATAGACAAAGCTAATCCTTGGATACAGGGAAAGTCTTAGACTTGTTTATTTCTCGCTCCTTCCTTAACCATCCCTCCTATTAGATTTTGCCATTAAAGCAGTTTTTTTCTTCGGAGACAATTCTATAAAAAATACAAATAAAGTAGACAAGACTAAGTCCTTTGAACACTGGGAAAGTTGGATACTTAAATCCCTGGTGATATATGGGTATCCCTTTCCAATATGCTTGTTTGTTATCGTTTCTCTAATTCAGGGTAGCCAAATCGACCGAGGATTAAAAGGCAAAGCAAACCTTTTATATCTTCATCTTATACATTCCAGCAAAATCTACATATACTAGGAGGGATGGTAAAGGAAAGAGCGACAAACAAGTTTAAGCCAGAGTTTATTTCCGACAGGCAACACATACAGAGGTCGGTCACAGCTTGAGACCTGCATATTGCGTGACGGCCGTTCATTCGCATATTGATTTTAATCGCCGCACTATCGGAGGTTTAGAAAGCGCCTTTCTCGTTTTAAATAACGTGCATTTCAAGGGTTATCAATAGGCACCAAGCGCATGTTCATACAAGGATCTTTGGCGCGTGAATTCGGTTTTATATGTCGTTATAACTGCGGACTCGGATCAGACAGTCTGTTATGAATTGCGACTATTTTCAGAGACGTATTGTGTTTATATCAAGCTAAAGAACGCTTTAATTTATTGAGACAAAGCTTCGTAAGAAGATAAATGGGTTTTGAGCAGAATTGCGGATGATTTCACTTGCATCAGTTTTACGCTTTCAGTGTTTTGGGTACCCAAAACACTAGGGATTTGTGACAGTGTTCGGGGTAGTTCAGGGGGAGGGACGGGGAATTTTGTTGAATGACGATATTTTGAATGTCCGGGAACTTCATTGTTGAATAAAAATAATTGTGGTTGAAGTTGAACAAATATTGTTGTTGAATGAAATTATTTTTGGTTGAAGTTGAACAAATATTTTTGTTGAATGAAAATAATCTGGGTTGAAGTTGAACAAATACTGTTGTTGAATGAAATTATTTTCGGTTGAAGTTGAACAAATATTTTTGTTGAATGAAATTATTTTTGGTTGAAGTTGAACAAATATTTTTGTTGAATGAAAATAAGTTGGGTTGAAGTTGAAAGAAAATGCGTATCATTGAATATAAATATAAAATGTTGAATATAAATATATGTTGTTGAAAATAAATATAAGTTGTTGAATATGAAGGTCCAAGTTGTTGAATTTTGCAACATTTGGCTAACCATAGACAAGTACATGTTTTTTTTTTTTTATGTAAGAAATCTTGCCCTTCGGACATTAGTTCAAAGGAGAAGATGATGAAGGTGATGTGGATAGTGACATTGAATAAATAAGTAGTCTGATCAAGAAGTATTCATAAATAAAATAATGGTGAATGTCACTCTGAGTTGGTCATTTCAGTTAAATAATTGTATTTAGTGATGATTTTGTTATCAAACTGGCCAAAAACATACTTTTACAATACGATCTTGCATAAGTTAGTGTTAATTCAACTCATGTTTGCACGATGATAAACAAAACAAAGTTTAAATTCACCAAAATTTCTTTCTCAAATTTTTAAGAATAAGTTACATTTTTGTCAGGGCAAGTATAATGTCTTGCATACTTGCACTGGTGACAAGTTTCATGACAAAAGGAGAAATAATACAATGCTGTCTGAGTGGGAAAAATTAATACATGTATGGATTCATATATAATTAATTGTTTTTAGAAGTAGGTTGAAGATGCAATGTGCTAAGTTGTGAAGTACAGACTTGAGGGAAAAGAGGCTTATTCTGTTGTCAAATTAAGTGTTAAATGAAAATGTTGTTACAAGTACATGTAGTAACAGAGATCAATGAAAGGATTAATTGGCTTATTAGGCTCCCTTACTAAAAGTATATCATGCATACAGCTCCATAAAAGTATATTTTATAGGTTTTTTTATTTATTTTATCTATTTCTTAAATATACCTCTCTGATTTGGCGCTGCCTGAGAAGTGTCGGAATATATATAACGGGAGCCTTTCGGATGACCCCACAGTGGTCCTGTGTTCGGCTCAGGAGTCGATGTGTTAGTTATAACCCATCTTATAGAGCTGCCTCCTTGCTGAGCAGAAGTCCAGTCACACATTCCATTCTCAAAATCACATGACAGGATGCGTTTTTGCGACACTACCTGGCAACCTGCACGATAAGACAAAGAAAAATGAAATTAACTTACTAGTAACTAGTAAATAGGTTCAAATTACATAATCAGTTCACGCATAATCAGTTCATGCACATTCAAAGGAATGCCAGGTTTTTTTCCTTCGCCATTCTCTTATCTCACTTTTTGTACTATTCTACTTTTTACCCATCACTTGGAGAGATTTTCAGACCTTTAAGATTCATAAAATCAAGGTCTGTAGTTCACTTGGTACAAAAAACAAACAAACCTTTCATTACCCAAGGCTTTTGTCTAATGGGTACCCAGTCGCCAGTCAAGTGCCTAAGTTACAAGTGCAGGTGATTAAATTTTTGTTCAAGGAGCCCGAGTGGGCGTCTAAACATGGAGTTTCCATTCCCATCTAATAAGAAATACAAGAAATTCCCATTAACAAGCCTGCCAACCATCACCAGTCATTGTGCATTTGTTCGGTAAATTTGATGTTTTCACTGGGTAACTCTCATTTTGACCGGCTGGGATGTTTCTCATGAAATCGGTCATAAAATCAGTCACACAATAAATTTTAAAACTGAAATCAACAGTTACTCTCCTCTTGTTGTGCTTTTATCACAAGAAATGTGGGCTAACACACAGCAACAAAGTCTCACTCCACTCACAAAACAGCCAAAAACAACCATATTTGAAAACTGCAAATTCAGTATTGCATAAATGCAAATCATGTACACCAATGGATTTTGTCTCTGTTGATACCTTTCTGAGGAAAAGGCAATATTATTGCAGTTACAAATAACTATTTTAACAACAAACATTTTTAGAAATGAAGTAATGATGCTAATGACATAATATTTCCAACTTCTCATTATGAAGAAAACATAAATTTCAAAATAACAGAAAATATGAAATTCTATTTCGTCACCACTGCCACAGGGATCCCATGAGATTGCATCACGCATGCGCCCGTCAGTGCTTCTCGCTTCGCGCCGTCGGAAGGCAGCAAAAATTTTTGCTGAATGAAATTCTGAAAAATTCCTTTTGCACACTTCCGTTACGCTATCTGGAAGAACAAATCACCGACTGAAGGAACATGAGCGCTGACGACAGGGAAAAAACAGATTCCAGTGCCAACCCTTCTAGGATTGAGGAGAAAAACAGCTCGGCCGACATGGCGAGCGTTTTGCAAGGCTTACAAAGCTCACTAACACAGCTTGTCGAGGTTTCGAAAGCCCAAACCGAAGCTTTTAATAGCCTCAGAGAAGATATTCTCCTGCAACCCGATCCAGACGAAGAGATTGAGGAAGGCGCTTTGGATAAGACGTCCAATTCACTCGACTTAACTGCGGCCACAAATCAATTGCTCGACTCGAGCAAAGGCCAAAGTCCAAAGCCTGCTCACTCTGACTCAGGGTCAAAGAACGACCTTCTAGACAGCCTGACTCAGGCGCTACTGTAAACTAGCAAAAAGTCCCCTGATATTGAGGGGAAAATTGCCACACTTGTCGACAATATTCTGACTGGAGAACTGTCTCAAGATTCAGTGAAAGAGAGAGGCGAGAAATATCCACCACCTGCAAATTGCAAATATCTCACACCGACCCTGGTGAATGAAGAAATCTGGGATTTATTGACTAGAAAGAACAGGTCAGTGGATCTGGCTTTTCAACGTGTTCAGGAACCGATTATTTCTGGGTTATCCTCACTCTTAATTCTAGCCGACCGGCTATTCAAAGATGTTCAGAGCGTGAAAACTGTGAACGCGCGCGAAATCTTAACGCACGTGATGGATAGCATTGCACTCTTCGGACATGCAAACTGGAAGCTTAACATGAAACGCCGGGAGCTCATCAAGCCAGACCTTAACCCACCTTACACTAGACTGTGTAAAGAGGAAATAAAACCCTCAACAAAGCTGTTTGGCGACGATTTATCCAAACACCTCAAAGAAATGTCCGACGTAAAACGTGCCGGACAACAAATGCAGAAAGCGACCAGCGGTTCAGCCTTTACTAATAAGGCCTCGAACTCCAAGGCACCACGTTCGAAGCCTTATGACCGACCATCAAATCGTCTGAATGCGTTCAAACGCCGTCCTTTTTTAGGGCACGGCCGAGCAACAACCCATCAGACAAAGATGAACAAGACCTCCCCAAAGTCCCAGTAGAACAACAGGTAAGGGAAATAGATTCCACCACAAATATTAATTTAGAGGACCTGCACAAAAGTGTTGAAAATTTCAAAGCAGGGCACGTGAAACACCATTTGCCATTGTGGGAATCATTGACTAATGACCCCATTATTTTGGATGCCATAAAACATCACCATATAGAGTTTGAGGCTGAGTTCCCGAAGCAGATGGCCAGGCCTAACAAAATCCATTTCTCACCAGTGGAAATCAATATCATTGATGCAGAAATTGCTAAACTTGTGAGTAAGGAAGTTCTTACATTGGTGAACAATACACCTGATAGTTTTATTTCAAATATTTTCATTCGACCTAAAAAGGATGGTACTCACAGGATGATACTTAATTTGAAACCACTCAATGAATTTGTTGATTATCATCATTTTAAAATGGATACGTTCCGAACTGCCCTCAAGCTCATCCGACCTGGATGCTTTATGGCATCGGTAGATCTCAAAGATGCTTACTATTCTATCCCCATAGCAGAGGAGGACAGGAAATTCCTTCTGTTTGAATGGAAAGGGAAATACTACCAATTCACATGCCTACCTAATGGCTTGTCCTCTGCCCCAAGGATTTTCACAAAAATCCTTAAGCCGGTTTATGCACATCTACGTTCTAATGGACATACATGTATGGGGCACATTGATGATTCCCTTCTCATTGGTCAGACTTTTTACTCATGTCAACAAAATGTATTTGATACTGTCAGTTTGTTTACCAAACTTGGCTTCACTGTACACCCTGTGAAGTCTGTGCTCCAACCCCTACAAAAAATAGATTTTTTGGGTTTTGTGCTGGACAGTATCACCATGATGGTAACTCTCAATGAGTCTAAAGCCATGAAGGTCAAATCCGCTTGTGAAAATTTGCTCCTTCAAAAGACAGCCACTATCCGTACTGTTGCTCAGGTCATAGGCTTCCTTGTTTCCAGTTTCCCAGCATTAGAATTTGCAGAAATGCATTACAGGCATTTGGAGCTTGACAAAATTTGTGCACTCCGTGATAACAAGGGGAATTTTGACGCCATTATGACCCTGTCTACCCCATCTAGGACAGAACTGACTTGGTGGGTAAATAATGTCCCACATGCCTCTAAAGCTATTAGCCATGGAAACCCTGACCTTATGCTCACCACTGATGCATCTAATCTAGGTTGGGGAGCTGTCTGTGGAAATAACTCCACTGGGGGACTTTGGAGTCTTGAGGAACAAAGAAACCACATTAACTATCTTGAACTGAAAGCGGTACTACTGGACCTACAATCCCTTTGTAGTGTTATTAATGGGAAACACATTCTTGTTCAATCTGATAACACTACTACTGTGTCATATATCAATGCAATGGGGGGTATCAAATCAATTCCATATAATGACATGGCAACCATTATATGGGAATGGTGCATACAACGCAACATCTGGCTAAGTGCCACTCATATCCCAGGGTCTGATAACATTCAAGCTGACAAGGAATCAAGAGCACTAAGGGACGCGACAGAATGGTCCTTGTCGCAGGAGGCCTTTAAGGCCATACATGATCGCTGGGGTCCATTTGACATTGACTTGTTTGCCTCCAGACTTAATTTTAAGGTCCCTCAATATGTCTCATGGAGACCTGACCCTGGAGCACAATTTATTAATGCTTTTTTCATGGACTGGAAACCTCATTACTTTTATGCTTTCCCACCCTTTAGTGTCATTGCAAACTGCCTGCAGAAGATCGAACAAGACCAATCAACAGGACTCCTCACTGCTCCACTCTGGACAACACAACCCTGGTTTACGCTTCTACTGAACCTTCTAACAGACTACCCCCTAGTACTTCCCCAGTCGGACACTCTTCTAGTCCAGCCTCACAGCAATGCAGTCCATCCTCTCAGCAAGCGGTTGCAACTGATAGCTTGCAAAGTATCAGGGAATCCTTCTGCCAGCGAGCTATTTCAAGCAAAGCTACCAACATCATCTTGCAGTCTTGGTCTGCAGGTACCCAAAAACAATATGCCCCTTATCTCAAGAAGTGGCATGACTTTTGTTCTAAACGAGAAGTTAATTCATACAATCCACCTTTGAACAAAGTGCTAGATTTCCTAGTCAGTCTGCATGAACAAGGATTGTCATACACAACTATAAACACTGCAAGAAGTGCACTATCTGCTGTCATTCTTCCCACAGACAATGTGAACATAGGGAGCCATCCCATCGTCTCCCGCTTCATGAGAGGCATCTACAAGAGCAACCCACCAATGCCACGGTACCGCACTACATGGGATGTAAACCTAGTCCTTTCTTATTTGTCATCGTTGTCCAAACCAACGGAGTCAAGTCTAAAATCCTTGACTCTAAAACTGACAATGTTAATTGCACTTGTATCTGCACAAAGAGGACAAAGTCTCCACATGTTAGACATCCAGTTTATGAAAGAAGGGGATAACTTTTTTGAGTTCGCCCTACCAGAACACATAAAACAAAGTAGACCTGGATACAAGGTACCTTCAGTGCTTTTACAAGCCTACCCTGAAGACCAATCTCTCTGTGTTTTTACTCATTTGAAAGAATATCTACAGAGAACAAAACCACTAAGAGGTACTGAAACAAAGCTTTTTCTTAGACATATGAAACCACATCACCGGGCCTCTAAAGATACCATATCAAGGTGGATTCGTTCTGTAATGGCAGATGCTGGTGTTGATGTTAACACCTTCAAACCTCACAATACCAGGGCGGCAGCTGCATCGAAAGCGAAAAATGTATCTGTTCCAATCAAGGAAATTCTAGATACTGCTGGTTGGTCTTCGGAGAGAACATTTGATAGATTCTACAAGCCCTTCCAAGGGAATGGTGTTTTTGCCACGTCTGTGTTGCACATTGATTAGCTAGAATGCACTTTACAAAACCATAGACTGTGGGTGCCGACAGTTTGCATGTTGTCATGCCTACCCATATGCATATAACATTTGTCGTTCTCTTATTCAGACCTATTGTACACACATAGGTACTATGTTATGATTAAATTTCCGTTTGTTTTACATTATTTCTCATGTGAATGTCTGGGCTTTGAAGTCTCATGGGATCCCTGTGGCAGTGGTGACGAAATAGAATTGAAAAATTAAACGAGACTTACCTGTAAGTTGAAGTTTGATTGGAATTCTATGAGTCACCTACTGCAACAAGGGGATCACATGCCCACCCTGTTACATTTGATCCCCGCCCATAGCACGGTGTTCAATTACACCCTGTTACCTTAACACAGCGGTCATACACCAACCGCAGCAACAGAAGGGACTTGCATTTATGCACTTCTGGACGACATTCACATTAGAGCTTCAAAAACTGACGGGCACATGCTTGATGCAATCTCATGTGATCCCCTTGTTGCAGTAGGTGACTCATAGAATTCCAATCAAACTTCAACTTACAGGTAAGTCTCGTTTAATTTTTCAATTACATAATCATTCAGTTTTGGTTATAAAAAAAGATATATCTGGGTCACGCCAAATTCAAACCCCCTAAAATGCCACTTTCATTATAATTTCTTTTCACATGCTGCTTGCATCTCATGATTTGTATGGCATAGATGTATTTTGTTTTGTTCAAATGGAATGGCAAAACTCAAAAGCAAAAGCAATAATGTTATTGCAAAAAACAGCTGCAGCACTTGCATGTGTACATCAATTATTGAATTTTATTTATTTCATTGAAATTACAACATAAATAATATTCTTCCTCAGTCATGACCTCATCACTTTGCTGAATGCTTGATTCCAAAAATTTGATTGATGTTAGTGTCTCAAGGAAAATCTCAACAGAGAAAAGGAGGATACCCGCTAGGCCACCTCCATCCAACCCCTTTTCCCCATATGTACGCCAAACTCCCAACCCCCAGGATTGACCACGGAAACTTTTATCCTGGGCTCCTAACTTAGTCTTCTTAAAAATTCCCTTAAGCAACAGCTTAGATTATTACTGTTTTCATAAATCCAATCACATATATTCACCTGTTAACGATCTTTTCTTTGTTCCATTGTTGCAAATACTGGAGCATTCAGACCACTTTGACACCACTGTTTTGTAAGAGTCATACAGTGTTGAAACACACTGGTCACCCTCAAATAGAACTTCTGCAGAATTATTGCATTTACTAGAGTAAACGACAACTCTGACTTCAACATAATCACTTCCTGCTTGCAAATTTGAACTATATCCCCAGCCACTTTTTACAAGAATGGGATATCCTTTCTTTGATCCATCGTGCTTGCTGGGAGCCCAGATACGGACCTTGTTCTCGTTATAGGCAAACACAACACCTCCATACTCATTAGTGCCATCATCGTCAGACTGAGTGGCACCCTGTGCCTCAAAGACGTAGTCGATATTCTTTCCATTTACTGCTCTCACTTGAACGATGACAAGGGCAGGTAACAAGTTAATACCATGAGCTATTTCTTTGAAGGAATTATCACCTCTCTGCCCGTTAAAGTGAAACCATTCAGTCTGAAAAGCTGGTGTCGGTAGTTGGTTGACCCAAAGCAGTGTCTCCACCCTGCATTTAGTCACTTTCTGACTGTGACCTCCCCCAGTGTATTCCCTGCCTATAAAAATACATCCAGTGTTGTTGTTGTTAGCTCCCTCAGGACCCCACAAACGAACGTATCTCTCGTTGTACGCAAATATTACCCCGCCAAAGTTACTGTTAGGGTCAGGATTTTGAGAAGAAGCCACTGCAGGAAACCAAAATCCCTTGTTTGGATTGCTTACATCATCGTCAGATTCCGCTGGGGAAAGTCTGACCACAACTCTCTCAGGCAACTGTCTTAACTCATGATCAACTTGATGATAGACTTGGTTTAATTGGACTGCACGTGTGTCCACAACGTGTTCAATTTGAAAAGTTGGCGCCGGCCCGTCTTTCCACACTTGCACCACGACTTCAGCTTCGTTTGAAACCTGGGTGTTCACTTCACCTCCCCAACCATCTTTCACGAACACTACATGACCATTTGGATCTGTCGGAGCCCATATTCGAACGAATTCCGCGTTGTAAGCATAAATTAATCCCCCGAAAGAGCTCCTCGACGGCGAAGACTGGCTGGAACCTATTCCATTGAAGCAAAAGGCACTATTGTTCCCATTGCGAGGCTTCGCATAAACACGAACGTAAAATGGGTCCACATTCAACCCATGACGAATCTCCTTAAATGAACCGACCCCTTGATTTGACTTTAGAGTAAAATTAGTTCTGAAGTCTGGTTTTGGAAAAGTAGCCAGCCTTGCTCCATGCAGTAAATTCTCCGGCAGAACTTCTGGAACGAGGACGACTGTCAACAACGTCAAAACAACCTGCCAGAACCGCAAAATCTGATTTTCGCGCGCGAAAGAAGGCATTAAGGCCAAGTACACTGCTCTGAGTTCTTGATAAATCTTTTCTGATGGTTCATGATAACCTCTTCAATTCACTGGCATGACTCCAATTGAAAGAAAAAAGCAATACACGTTGTAAACACGAGGTCAATATAATTCTCCATGCTTGAGGATGTTTTGAAAATGCTGTCAGCTTGGTAACCACGCTTTACCACGAAGTTACGTTGCTTTCCCCGAGTTACTCCGACCATGTAACGAAGATTACCGACAATGGACGATGTTCATCGGTTTTCAATATGGCGGACGGCGAAGCGTATGAAGCAGATCGTCTAAGCAAATACCCGTAGCATCTGTCAAGGTCGGAGGTATTGGTTAAGCTTAGCGCTGACAAAAAATTTTTGAGATAGTGATTTACACAAACTCGATCGGACAGCATTTGCACTAATTTATATTGAAAAGTGTTTACCAATAACAGTGTTTACAAATAACAATGCCTCATGAAAGTACTAAAACTAGGAGTGCCATTCAAGTATACTGTTTAATACCTTTCATTTGAATAGTCACACACTAGGGTATTATTTACAGGCTGAAAAGTTAGGATCACTTCGTATACATATGGCAAAATTGCCTCACATGAAAGTTCTGCTCAGTAGCTTTCATATGTATGTGTATATGTACAGTCTGTCAGATATAATCAATCGATAAAAAACGATGTCGGAAAACAATCTATGCCTTAAATATCAATCGACAATCTGGTAATAAACTAAACTGTCTACGATCTGATTAGTTTAACTTGTAAAAAGAAAATGAAAATCATCGTTCAATAATCTATATCATTCGATGGATCAATCATGATCAATTTCTTATTTTCTATCGGCAATTGATAGCAATGCATCACACAAATTAGATATCAGTCCAAGATTGCAATTGATATATTTTGGTACTGATTGTTATTGATTGCCACTTTGTTGATTGACCAGACCTGGGAATTGCACACACCACCATTTAAGACAAAGGTCTTGGAAGTCACTTCACCATTCCTCCAGTAAGTGGTAGTTGTGATCACTTCCCCCATGGTACCCACCATAAATACAAGTTATGTTGATTTTTATCTAACCAATCACACAGCACTGCTGAAATGGCATTGTTTTAGGGAAAGTACAGTATAAGTACCTATTTAGCATCCTTTTTTCCAGTAAGCATGAGTGGAGGATTAGCACCAAGCAAGTCTACAGTATATGTGGGAAATTTACCTTATTCTCTCACAAATAATGATTTACACAAGGTAATTTATGGAGATAGAATGCCTGTGCCAAAGGTCACTCAAATGATGACTGTGAAAGAGACATCACAGATGTAGTTTGAATATTGTAATTTATTATATAAACACCAATGGAATACCAGGTGAGCTTTTGCGCAAAAACACAATATCTTCACAACTGAAAATACAGTGGCATGTTGTCTTCACAAGTGAAAAGATCAACTGTAGCAAAAAGTTAAGAAAAGGAGAAAAAAGAAAGGCAAAAAAGTAGATTAAAAAAAAAACGAAAAGGACATAGGTCACTTTTTCAAAATTTTGATTAAAACACAATGCTAGTGGAAAGAAAGGCATGCTTTCATGTTGTAAATGCCTTTTTGAGTAGATTGGAGCTAATTTAGCTCATATCCAGACTGAAAATGCCAAAAAAGTGTCAAAGATGCATTTTTCTTAGAAACCTCCAGGTGTCAATGGGCTAAATATAAGCTAAATGAAATTTACTCAGACATGTATTTTTGAACCTGTCAATTTTTTGAACCAATTTATAGTTCCTTGGTGACTCAAAAAATCAGAGCTGTATATTTAAGGTGCCATATGCCCCCCCCTTCCTGGGGGGGACTCCCATATAAAAGGGTCAGTGATGCTCATCATAAAATCTGAATTGAATTCCTAAAGGATACCAATCTGAGCATGGATCGAGCTTTATTTGACCCCTTGAAGACGCTAAAAGATACCTCTTAAAACGGATTAGGCTTGGTTACCAGCCACTGTCCAGGAAAGGGGCCAGCGCTAGTAGACTGCACTCGAGAGACCATTGGAAATCAAGCCTAAAAATGGGAAATAAGTCAGAGTGTTGTATAATTATTATTTCTTCGATTGCACCCTAAAAGATACTTTGACAGCCCAAAATAGTAGTGTTTAATCATAAACTCCCTAAGTGAGACCAGAATCCTTGATTTATACCCCTAAGTGAGACAACAAGCATCCCCAACCTTTTCATATAGGATTCCCCCCCCCCCCCACCCTGTGTACGTCTTGAATAATAAAAGGATAAAATTAGTGCTTTTAGTTGAACCATCAACTGATTGCAAATTTGATAATCAAATAGGACAAGTACTGTATATGCTAGCTTAGTATTTTTTCTTTAAGTTACTATTGCTCTTAATTAAACAATGCTCTGTCTATGACTGGTACTGTTACTACTGATATTTATTTTTTTATTATTATTATTATTATTATTATTATTATTATTTATATCTATATATTTTTTTTCTCTTTCTACCTCTTCTTTTCTTTATTTTTCCTACAACTGATTTAAAGCGTAATTATTCTTGTAACTACCCAGCTCATTTAGTTTTTACTGTTGTGAGTGGTTTTTTTGCTTATCAAGTTTAATGTGTTCTTTTGCTGAATGATATTCTATGTATTATGCAAAATAAAATGGTTGTTGTTGTTGTTGTTGAACTTAGCAGTTTGCCATAGAGATTTTAGATTACTGTAACTTTTGTGCATATTTTATCTTATTAACAGATATTTGAGAAGTATGGAAAAGTTGTGAAGTAAGTTTAATGTCCATATTTAAAAAAGGTGCTTCTGAATGATTATTATCTCAGTTCTCATCACCTTTTTGCTCAGTAGAGTTGGTATTTTATAAGGCAAAATGAGCTGTTTACCACTTCAGTTAAATTATCATTTTTCTCTTATAAGGGTGACAATTCTTAGAGACAAGGAGACTAGAGAGAGTAAAGGAGTGGCATTTGTGTTGTTCTTAGATCGGCAGATGGCACAGAAAGCAGTTGCAGCAGTCAACAAGAAACAGGTATTTACTGGGTCAGACAAATATTTTGGGTGGTAGGAGGTTGGTGGGAGTTGGTGTTACACTTTGGTTATTTGGGAGGCAGTGTGGCTAATTTTTAGTGCACAGGACTCAAGCAGCCTGGTGGTACAGTTGTGTTCTTGGGATGGTCGTAACCCTGGAATGGATTAGCATCCCATCCAGAGGGGAGGTGCAATACTCTTAGTTGCTCCATGCTACAGAAACTGTAGATAATTCTCGCTTGATGGGCCTCTAGGGTTGAGTACAGACTTTACCTTGAGTTGTGTTACCCATCGTTTACCATTATGTAGACTGCAGTATTACCAGTGGGCCTTGCTAGTTGGTTTAGTTGAAAGTCTTGTAATCAAAACTTGGTTTGGGAGAATAAGTACAGTAAATGTTAAATGTTTCTCAGATGGAATTCGTACTCTTGGAACTGAGTGTCTGAGTGAATATTAACAGCCTAATTGGACTTTTTTTATCATAGATGTAAGTGCATGTGTACTGCAAAGCTTCTTGTTTTAAACCCTTGTTTGGGCTTCCCCTTTGCTCCATTAGGAAAATAAATAAAAGCGAAAAAATATGCCTGACCACTGGTTAAGTGTAATCAGATAAAAGTGCCTTTGGCGAAGTGACTGCAGAGTCAAAATATCGCAGTTTTCTATTTATTTTCCACCTTGACTTACAATTAATGTCAGGGGCCCAACCTCTTTAATTCTCACACACTGAATGTTATTGCTTTGTTTGCCCTGTACAAGAATGCAACACATTTTAGGAATGACACAATCTTCTATTTTTGTGGGTTGAGGACTGTTTTTGTGTTTCAAAACACACCCAGTCTGTCTGACTTCATTCCTGTACTGCTCCAGAAGGTTCCACTTGTTTTCTTTTTATCGAAGTCTCTACTAATTTATGATATTGCCTTAAAGTTTGTAAGTAAGCACTCCTCTCTTTTCAGATGTTTGGCCGTACTATAAAATGTACCATCGCAAATGACAATGGCCGCGCCACGGAGTTCATCAGGAGAAAAAACTATCCGGATAAATCACATTGTTACGAATGTGGGGTAAGACTCGGCAGCAAAGGTTTTTACAACGATATATTAGGACACGTTAGAGACAGTGTTCAGTATAAAAATAATTTCTATTTACAAAGCTAAAAAAGTTAAAAGTATAAAAAACCGAACGTTTTCGACACTAGGTCATCTTCTGGGGTAAGTAAAGACCGTCCGTCATAGTGTCGAAAACGTTCGGTTTTTTACTTTTAACTTTATGGACAGTATTCAGTATCTTTAGAATCTTTAGTTAATGCCTAATGGGTTAAGACAAGTTGAGACAATGTCCAGTATCTTTGAAAATCTTTAATTTACGTCTAATGGCAATATACTAGGGGATTAAAGGTTACGCTTTTAAATATCAGCTTATTGTGAATATTAACGACAAATTCCAGCTTCTGTCGATTTTATGTTTTGACCAGAAAACAAGAACATGGAATTTCGAATGCTTTTCTGTTGGCCGCTCTCAAACCATAGTAAAACGCGTATGTATAAATTCTGTCCAGTATCCCGTTGATCATAGAACTAGCACAACCGGGTACTGTGTATAGTTGTATACATTCATTAAGTCGATACATGTAAGACATTTAAAGCTCTAGAGATATTAGCGTTTAAAAATTGGCGACGGCGAAGCTTTCCATGTTTTTCAATTACCAAACAGCAATATTTTTGCGCTAATTAATACATTTTGAACGATTTTTAGCCGCCATAGTTATGCCTGACGTATAACGACTTATTTAGACAAACTGCTGTTAGTCCTTGTAAGCCAGGAAATGATAGCCCTCGATACGTCCTAACGTTAACCTACGCAATCAAGATCTTGAACCCACGACCTGAGCCACGATCATTAAACAGATTTTACTGTTGCTCTTTCCATACATTTACCAGCTGAGCTACAAGATAAACCTTAAACGGGATTGCTGTCAGACCAAGTGGAGACAGGCGCGATTAAATACTATATTTGACGGCGGTGAATATAGACTAGTTTTATCAATGATGGGAGCGATTAACAGACATAGCGCCATTGAATACATGTCGGTCTTAGCCTTGTAGACATTGAGCCCAGAATTATGCATAGTGAATGTGAGACGAATATTATTTAGAAATCGATACTGATTAGCGGAATTCTGATCGCTGTCCAGGTTAGAAATTTTAAAATACACCCAGTCAAATAGAGGCCAGCACCTAAGTCTCGTACCTGCGTCTGGCTAGCTTTCCATCTTCATGGAACAAACTGGACCAATATAAGCTCAGGCGGTGTGTAGCCACTTAGACGCTTATTGCAGACTTCACGTACAAATGGAATTTGTTTTTATTTGTCCACCAACAGGACATCTTGACTGATTTTTTTTTTTTCCTCACTTTTTTGTTCAGGAATATGGCCACTTGAGTTATCAGTGCCCAAAGAATATGCTTGGAGAGAGAACCTCCTCCAAAGAAACAGAGGAAGAGGAAGAAACAAGACGAACGGTACATTTTGGTTTTGTTTGTTTTTGTTTTTGTTTTTGTCTTTGTCTTTGTCTTTGTCTTTGTCTTTGTCTTTGTCTTTGTTTTTGTTTTTGTTTTTGTTTTTGTTTTTGTCTTTGTTTTTGTCTTTGTCTTTGTTTTTGTTTTTGTTTTTGTCTTTGTCTTTGTCTTTGTCTTTGTCTTTGTCTTTGTCTTTGTCTTTGTCTTTGTTTTTGTTTTTGTTTTTGTTTTTGTTTTTTGTTTTGTTTTGTTTTGTTTTGTTTTTGTTTTTGTCTTTTTTTTCTTAAGTTTTTTTTCCTTTATCTCATTATTATCGAAGCCAGTAATATCGACACCTTGATTCCCGAAACTACTTTTTAATTTGCCTTCAGTTTTCCCTACGTTTCGTTTGTATATACTGAAAGGAGCTCAGTCACAATATTTTTGAGTTATTTTGGCCAGGTACAAACTACTTTTAAATTGAAGGAAACCTGAAAATTGTAGTTTACTAAGATAGCAAAACACCAAAGAAATAATAATAAACCATAGAGGAACAAGGATGGTTGACAATGGAGAAGACTGACTCAGATGACAAACGACGAACTTGAAAAATTCAGGCTAAACGTTTCAAGATGCGCAAACCGTGCCCCTCAAAGTCTCTGATTGTATTGAAATTTTGAAAACGTGAATGCCCGCACACTCGCACTTTCTGAACTTTTCTCGGGTTGTGCATGTCTTCATGTCACCCACACAATGGTCTTTGTTACGTAAAGAAAGGAAATTCACTGACTTTGTTAGGTTTGGTATTCAAAGTTGAAATGTCGTTTTGTTGCAGATATGACGGAGACGAACAAGATGAAGACGAAGAAGAAGATGGCGGTGAAGATCCGTACGAGTTCAGCCTGAGTGCTGTCATCGATGAATGCGCTCGAATGGCTTCCAAAGACGATCCAACCAATCCTGGTACGTCCTCAAGTGGAGGCAGCCAATCAAAAAAAAAAATTATACAGAGTTCGTATTTTAGTGACGAAGAGGACGAAGATTAGAAACGGGCGCTTGCCCCAACTCCTTACCGACCACGACTTAGGAGAGAAAATGTGTGCGATCTGGGTACCATAATACCATTCGCCTACCTGTTCGTGTACTTCAGTGTCTTAAATGTGAACTGCCCCGCTTCATTGACGCAAAATAAAGTTGTCCCTTCCATCAGGGGAAGATCAAATATAACGAAGGAAGGACAGCTAGTAATGTCTTGTGGGAAGCACGGACGCAATGTTTCAGCCGATTTAGAACAGGCCGTAGACCCAGGTTTTCAAAACATGATCCTTCCGACATGATTCTCCCGTAATTAGCTCTACGTTTTACTTTTCACTTTTCAAAATCAAATCCTCGGATGGGCGAATTGCGTTTTGAAAAAACTGGTCAACACACTGAACTGAAATAGTTTAAAACTAAGAACTTTAAAATATGTATTTCATATACCACAAGAGGTACATCATGCTCACAAGGATTCAATGAAGTTTTCCGTGACCCATTACATGAAGTAGAAGAGCAACACTGTTAATCGATGTTTATTTGTGAGAAAGCATGAAAGTCAGAAAATTAAATACAGGAGGGCATTTCAATGTTGTTAATGACCAAGATCTCAATTGCTCACAAAGAGAAGAAATCAAATAAATTTCTCAAAATTTTTTTTTTTCATAATGAAGTTATTTTATCATGTTTGCATCTACTTTACAATACTTTTGCTGTTACTTTACACTAAAACAGTACAATAAAGGCTACATACACTACTTAGACCTATTAACACTACTTTCAGTACAAGACAGCTTCTTTACCCTACATACTATAAAGAATCGATTTTGCACAATTTTTAACGGAACATTACGTACGTAACAGCAATACAGGTATTTTCTAAATTGCATATCCTTAATTTATCTATTGTAGCAATTAATCTAGAGATTGTTTTAAGTACGAATCGACATGTAGAGAGCCCGGAACCCAAACTGTAAAAAATAAACGCTTCTTTCCCTGGAGACAAATAAAAACAATTTCTCGTGGAGACTTGACTTTTATGTGTTCACAATGTGATTTAGAAGAAAAGAGTAGTAAGGTAAGACGTTCATAGATATTTCTCTTAATAGCCATGAACAGAAGAGAGGCCCTTCATACTGGAAATTAAATTCAAGTTTAATTGAGGATATGTGGCGATGAGAACTGTTTTTGTGAGTTATTGGAAGATAAAAAAATAGCGCGAGGAAATTCAACCTCGTTCTCAAGGCCTTTTCCTTAAAGAAAAGCACAAATTTTCTCCAAAACTTTCATTTTCTCCATAATTCTGTCCAATTGACCATTCTTAGCCTCTGACGAGCAAAATTTGCCTCGATGAAAGAATTCATACATTTTTGGTTAATAGGGAAAGACCATGGGAACGAGGCTGGAGGAAATTGAAAAGTACGCAGAGATGCGAAGAAACCAAGGAGTGCGACAGAAGGTTTTCAAGGGAGATGGGAGTATTCGAAAAATCTAGAAGTCAGGCTCACCGCCCCAAATGTGCTGGGAACGCGCCCAAAACATTATAACGATCGACTCGACGATGACTCGAAGTGCCTTCGTGGGAGACGGAAGAAAGTTCGAGGTCAGCTTGGGTGACCCTGCCAAACGCGTTGAGATCGGGCGTAAATTTGGCGCACTTGATGGCGGAAGTGAAAAAAACACGGTTTCAAAAGATTTAAGGCTATCAGATATGACAGGGTTTTTATGAGAGTGAGGGTAGTGGATTAGGGGCGAAGGTGGGGTGGGATTATTAAATTACAAAATAAAACTTGACGGTACATTTTTAATGACAGGAAATAAAAGTGGTTCACTGGAAAATGCCAATAATTTACATGTTAATTATAGACTTCACTGCACTTCTAAGATTTGGATTCCGGACAAGATAAAACACGGGATTAATAGATGACGTTAGAAATGGTATGGTTAGAGACCAAGGTAGTGCAATAGCGTGCACTCGAGGATATCGAAGCTCAAAAAACTTCATTGAAATGGCTGGCATCAGGGAAGCAGGAAGGATAATGGCAACAACACACATATTGACGGCAACGTGCTTCTCTCGCCGCATTACCGCTGACATTTGATGTGCAGCCACAGCATCGCCCAGCTGATTGTTGTGATGGCGAATGGCGAACAGCATTCTGATGTGATTGACAATTGGAATCACAAGAAACGACACGCCACAAATAATTACAGCAACGTACCCAGCTATTGGTGGCAAAATAAAATGTATGGAGATGATAAGCAGGAGCCAAATAGCACTGGCGATAAGGACAGTTCTCAACGCATCTGTGGAAAAAAAATGTTTTCATGTTGGTCACGTTGCAGCTAAATGAAAGTGTTTTTTATGAATATTTTGAGGAGAGTGAAACAGTTCATGTGTAAAGCGGGCGCGTGTATTCTCTCAAATACTTGGGAATGGCAAGATAATCGCATATCCAAAGCTTGCTTTTGGGCCCATGTATAGCTAAAAATCCTCGATAATTCACAATAATGGCAAGTCGCAAGAAAAGAGATAACCCACTGGGCGGTAATATGGAATATGAATAACGAAACACCAAAGGAAAGTTGCCTTCCAGAGCAAACTTGAGGCAAAGGAGACTGAAATAAATTTTAGTGCGGAAAGCTGAAGCTTACGAAGTGAGCATCCTCTCATTTTGACCGCATCCTTCCCCTCCACCCTTTTTTTTTTTTTTTTTTTTTCTTTTTTTTTTATTGTTTGCTTGTCTTTCTTTCTTGCTTTCGCTCCAGTGTTATATCCTGCCCACCGGATGGAAAATAACCTTTCATTCTTATTGGAACGCTTACAACGTAGTCTGCGATTGCTGTGTGATATAACTCAAGACCTTTCCTGTGGTTTCAACAGATGTAACAAATAAACTTCAAAATTTATAATCACGACAGATGGAATTGGAATTGGTAAGGTGTTGTAGTTCTGTGATTGTAGCAGTGTTTTCAGATCTCCCTTCTTATTTCTGATGATCTCCAGTTTGCCAGTAATCATTGTTTATAAAAGAAAAAAGGTTCTCTGTTATAAACAGTGAGTTTCCAGTTCTCGACACATATCCATGCCACGTCTTCGATCGTCTCGTAATCAGTTTGAGTATTTTGGGTACAAAAAATGCGCGCAGAAAAAGTCCGCAAACAAACATGAAATCGAGTGCATATATTTTCTTTTGTTAACTCGTGAAATAATATTTCATTTTTAATGTATATTTCTTGGCATCTTTGCTTTGCTGCCGCGGTCAATCTACTTAGATTGCTAGCCATGATCTTGACGACCTCGCGACCTGAACGAATCTATCTGACTGAACTTGGCAATTTGTAAAGCATTCTTTTAGATGCCTCCCTACTGTTAATGTATTGGCCAACTGATTTTAGCTGGAAAACCTATCATATTGGAGAAAACTTAACTGAACATCGTTATCATAAGTAAAGATAAATCTTACAATTATGGGCACAACATGCACATCTAGAAACTCACCTCGTTTTGTCGCATTTGTGCGATATATCAAAGGTTTTGACAAAGCATGATGGCGATCAAAACTGATGATCATAAAAATGGTAAATGACAGCCCGGTTGTAAACAGATTCAAAGTGTAATATACGTCAAATATCAAGACTTGGTGTGAACACGACTGCTGAGCTCTTTGAAGGAAAAACCGCCACACGACAAACATGGGCTGAGCAGTGATTCCTGTGAGGCAATCTGCGGAGGCCAGGCTGCACAGTAGAATGTTACTTGGCCTCTGTAACGAGGGGTTCTTAGCGACAGCGACAATAATGGCCAGATTACTAAGGAATGCAAAAGTGGCGGAGGGTCCATTGACAACAGCAAGAATAGCGTCGTTGATGTAGCCGACCGTGTCGTTCCTTGCGATACCAATCCAACCAGGCAACCCACAAATTGAGCCATTTTCATTTGCAGTCATTTTGTCAGTGTAGGAATTGGAGATGATTTATTTACCTGGAAATTTGAACTTTTTATCAAATTAGAGCTCCAGAGTTGTCATCTATCACGCATAGACATCAAGAGCGAACTATCTTATTACTTTGAAAAGCGTTTATCTATTAGTCGAATCTGTTATATCTACAGAACCTCGTGCTTCATGTCTCAGTGTTAAAATCGGCTATTACTGACTTCTTTTGAATAGTACTTTTGATAACCTCTGACACGAAATACGACTTGCATAGTAGTTGGTTTAAATAGCTGTTTAAAATCGTTTTTATCTCAAAACCTTGATCAAGAAAACAACTATAACGCTAATGATTGGATAAGGTTTGTGTCGTACGCCTCTTACCAATTGCAAGTGTTGGGGCTATACTCCTTTCAAAATAAGAAGGATTAAACGCTATATCACAACACTTTGTCACTAAAAGAAATTACCGAGGTTCTACATAGAAAACTTTCTTTGTGTATTCTGTAACTTAAAACACGTCATGCTCAAAGACATTAAAAACGCTAAACATACCAAAGATAAGGACACAGGGAGATCCTGAGTGAATAAAGATATGTGCTCAATCCTTACAAAAACAACATAGGCGTGCATTCTGATTCGATTTTCCTTTTTATTTATTTTAATTTAAACCATCGAAATCTTCATTTCTTAAGTGTATTTGCCGGCCGCCGCTCTCTCCGATTGAAGAACCAGCCGGCTGGTTTATCAGAACATTTGCATTCAATGCATTTTTCTCTGAAATGAATAATTAAACTGTCTGAGCTTTAGTCATGCAAAGTACCGCAATAACACAGCAGTAAATCACTGATCAACGGTAGAAATGAGTTAATTCACAGAGGCATTTACTATCTTTATTAGAACTCCTCCACCTTCTAAGAGTCAGTGAAAGCGCTTGTAGGATTTAAGGAACCTCTCAACGTTATCGGTTTTTTTAGTACACACTTTTATTTACGTTTCTTCGCACGACATTAATAACATCTTCATTATCGCAACATTTTAAGTAGAAAATATGTGCGTATTGAAGAAATCAAAGAATTCCCGACATACGGAAGCTCTTTCATCTATTGTTACACGTACTTTCCAGATTTCTGCAAATCTAACAATAGCATGGAGCTTTTACAGAGCAGTTCTCCGGAACACATGCCAAGAACCATCAGCCAAATGGAGATTTTAATGGAAATGTATTCGTTTCAATTTGTTGCTGCCGCAGTGAGTGAGCCTGAAGCCGAGGCAGCAGATCTAATCGCTAAAAAATTACATTATAGCGGAGCTCCGGCGGCCCGAAGGGCCGCCAAGCGGAGCCCCATACTCATATGGGAAAGAAAAGGAAACCCATGAGTTGATTTTCTCATGGTTATCATGGCTAGCGGTATTGCTCGTGGGCGCGTACGTACGACGACGACGACGACGACAACGACGGCGACGGCGGAGTTGCCCAACATGGCGGCCATACTCCAAATAATAGGTTGACAGAGACATGCAGCCTTGGTTTACCGTGTATTTCCTTGATATTGGACAACCATGTTATGATCAATTGACACCTGTCAATACAAGGTATCCGCTGACCAGTATTACGTGACCATATCGCAGGCTCAGGTTTACAGCTCCTCGAGGTCACGTTTTTTCATGAAGTTGACCGCTGACCAAGCGCTGGTTATCGATTGGATCGCGGGCTCATATTGGGTTAGCTTGTTGGAAACAGGGCAGGATTACTCGGAAGCCAGTTTACGCTAACCCAGGATTAAAAGTTAATCGAATTATAACTTTTTCTTCTATACAAATGTGTTTGCTGTTTTGTTTTGTGTATATGGTGATTATTAAAACTCAAAACAGAAGGCCAAACAATATACAGAAACCTCACCGCAAATTTACAAAACTCAAATCAAAATTCTGCCTTTTTCTGGGTTAGCTTAATCGGGCTTTGAACAACCCGCCCAGGAGCTACGCTTTTAGGCTGGCCTAAATCTATATATTAGGGGAAATCAACCACTTTGCGTGCAAAACACAAGGAATTGTGGTCTGCGGTAAGATCATGGCCACAAGGAATTGTGGTTATGCGCGAATGGAAGAATTAAGATACGTTGTTTTCCATATGCTCTCTTCGATCGATGAAAGCAAGGATGAAAGGGCATGTACTTAAACCCGAAACAACAAAACGAAACTACCAAAACGAAGCGACCGAAACAAAACAACGCAAACGAGGAAGCGACCAAAACAAAAACGGCGGAATTCTTTCGCATTTAGGTACACATATGGGACTCTTGAAGACCATTACAGGCCACTGTTAAGAATAAAAAAAAAATTGCTATGGGCCACTTAAAACAATAATTTGACTCTAATATGTATTTTAAGGAAGGAACATCAATGTCAGTTTGACGAAAGCAGATAGGAAAAGGAGTATTCATTTTACTAAATAACGTCCGAGTATTGCTACTAGTCCCCTGTCGGTCGTGGTGGGTGGGGAGGGGAGGGGGGAAGTCAGCTTTTTAGGGTTCAGCCAGCAGAAGTTTCTTCATGGGAGTGAGGAATGCAAAAAAGCTTCAATCTGACTACAAAATTCTACGATTTTTTAACTGATTAATTTCTGTTTTTAGAGTAACCCAGAACAACAGTTATTAGAGGGTAAACAATCAAATTCTTGCTGGGGTAATCAATATATCAGTGACGAATGCTGAAGAGCAAACATTAGCAAAAACCAGATTTTACCTCCATTGATTCAAAATATCTGTACATTCTTTTCATTCCTTTAACACTCTCATCCTTTTCAACAAGATTGTATGCTCCATGTGCTAAGGCATCCATTTTGTTTTTCTTATTTTATTTACTCCTTTACTCGATTCGGACTATTCATCATAATCTCTTGTTTTGGTCGTTTCGTTTTGGTTGTTTCGGACGTGGTTTCGCTTGTTTTGGTCGTTTCGTTTTGGTGGTTTCGTTTTGCTGTTTCGGGAACAACAGGAGCATCGATCAGTCCATGATATCCAACAAAACACTCTTGTGGAGTATCACCAAATCCTAATCGAAGTCATTTGGAAAATTGCAGAAACCAAGAAGTTAGTAGGTCAAAGGCGCCCGCCGTGACTCCATAAGGAACCAAGTCAGTTTTCAAAATTTTATCGTTAGTTTACTGTAACTGCAAAGCTGTCAAAACCAGATGTGCAGAAGTAAACCAGTCACGGTTGTAATCACTCGTGAAAAAGGTACAACATTGTATTGTGCTATATCATTTAAAAAATCACAGATTTACGCAACATTTTGGAAATCACACGCGGGGGATTCGAAACATATACATGTACTTTATTCCAGCCCTTCGCAAAAATTACGGCTTATCGTCTTTGTTCTATTTCTCATGTAATATTCGAATTTAGAAAACTTTGCACAATGCTATTTAATTCTTTAGAGAAGTCCCGGAAAACTCCAGGTGTACTTGTATAAGAGCGTAAGTTTCGTCCGTTCTCGAAACTTTTGGGCCTATTAGATGTGACAAGGTTTTTATGGAAGTGAGGGTAGTGCTCTTGTCCCAGAGGAGCGATTAGGGGCGAAGGTAGGTTTGGGTTATTAAATTGCAAAGTAAACCTTGAAATGTAAACGTATTCTAAAAAATTCCAATAATCATATGTTAATTATAGACTTCACTGCACTTCTAAGATTTGGATTCCGGACAAGATAAAACACGGGATTAATAGATGACGTCAGAAGTGCTACGGTTATAGACCAAGGTAGTACAATAGCGTGCACTCGAGGATATCGAAGTTCAAAAAACTTCATTAAAAAGCCTGGCATCAGGGAAGCCGGAAGGATGATGGCGACAACACACATGTTGACGGCAACTTGCTTCTCTCGCCGCATTACCACTGACATTCGATGTGCAGGCACAGCATCACCCAGCTGATTGTTGTGATGGCGAATGGCGAACAGCATTCTGATGTGATTGACAACTGGGATCACAAGAACCAACAGGCCACAAATAATCATAGCAATGTACCCAGCCAATGGTGACAAAATAAAACAAATGGAGATGATAAGCAGGAGCCAAATAGCACTGGCGATAAGGACAGTTCTCATCGCATCTGTGGAAAAAAAAAATGATGTTGCCATGTTGGTTGCGTTATAGCTAAACGAAAATTATATATATTTTTTAAACTAATGTTTTGAGGAGAGTGAAACAGTACAGTTTATGTGTAGAGCGGGTGCATTATTTCCTCATATACTTGTGAATGTCAAGATAATCACTGATTCGAAGCCTGCTTTTGGACCCATGTATAGCTAAATATCCTCGATAATTCACAATACTAATAAGTCGCAGAAGAAGAGATAACCCACTGGACGGTAATGTGGAATAAGAATTACGCGACAGCAAAGGAAAGATGCCTTCCAGAGCAAACTTCATGGCAGAGGAGACTAAAATATCACAGTCTTCAGACACATTTTTGGATTTAAGTGCAGAAGATGAAGCCTACGAGGTGAGCGTCCTCTCATTTTGACCGCATCCTTCCCCTCCACTTTTTTTTTTGTTTGTTTGCCTTTCTTTCTTGCCTTCGCTCCAGTGTTCTAGCTTGCCCGTAGGCTGGAAAATAACCTTTCATCCTTATTGGAGCGCTTACAACGTAGGCTGCGATTGCTGTGTGATATAACTCAAGACCTTTCCTGTGGTTTCAACAGTTGTAACAAATACTACTTCAAATTTTATAATCACGACAGGTGGAAATGGAATTGGTAAGGTGTGGTAGTTCTGTGAATGTAGTAGTGTTTTCAGACGGATCTCCCTGCTTATTTCTGATGATCTTCAGTTTGCCAGTAATCATTGTTTGTAAGAGGAAAAAAATGTTTTCTGTTACAAACAGTGAGTTTCCAGTTTTCGGCACATTTCGATGCCACGTCTTTGCTTTAAATTTTGAGTATTTGGGGTACAAAACTGAAGCCACGCAGAAAAGGTCCGCAGCTAAACATGGAATCGAGTGCATATTTTTTTCTTTTGCTAATTCGTCAAATAATATTTCACTTTTAATGTATATTTCTTGAAATCTTTGCTTTGCTTCCGCGCTCAATCTACGTAGATCGCTAACTATGATCTTGACGACCTCGCGACCTCAGCGAATCTATCTGGGTAAAGCATTCTTTTCGATCTCTCCCTACTGTTAATGTACTGGCCAACCGATTTTAGCTGGAAAACCTATCATATTGGCGAAAACTAAACCGAAGATCGCAATATATAAGGAAAGAAAAATGGTTACAATTACGGGCACAACATGTACATCTGAAAACTCACCTCGTTTTGTGGCATTTGTGCGATATATCAAAGGTTTTGACAAAGCATAATAACGGTCAAAACTGATGATCATAAAAATGGTAAATGACAGCCCGGTTGTAAACAGATTCAAAGTGTAATACACGTCGAATATCAACACTTGGTGTGAACACGACTGCTGAGCTCTTTGAAGGAAAAACCGCCACACGACAAACATGGGCTGAGCAGTGATTCCTGTGAGGCAATCTGCGGAGGCCAGGCTGCACAGTAGAATGTTACTTGGCCTCTGTAATGAAGAGTTCTTGGCGACAGCGACAATAATGGCCAGATTACTAAGGAATGCAAAAGTGGCGAAGGATCCATTGACAACAGAAAGAAAAATGTCGTTGATGTACGCTACTGTGTCATTCCTTATCATACCAATCCAACCAGGCAAACCACAAATTGAGCCATACTCATTTGTAATCATTTTGTTAGTGTAGGAATCGGAGATGATTTTTGTTACCTGGAATTTGAAATATTAAACAATTAGATTTATATGAGCTCGAAATTTTTATCGCTAGACAGCTGGGCGCCTTCGTCAACCATCACGCACAATAAAATTTAGAGAGGAAGCCACATCAGCCTAGTTTTCATGCAGGTCCTCTATCCTGGTCAAATTGGAATTTGGAGATGTTGGTTTTTGTGGAGGGAGGAAAACTGGAGAACCCGGAGAAAAACCAACAAACTCAACCCACATATGGCACCGGGCCGGAATTCGAACCTGGCTGGTGCTAGCGCTCTCGCCACTGCCCCATCCCCGCTCCTTGCATAGACATCGAGAGTAAATGATCTAATTATTTTAGTGCAAATCTATTAGTCGAATCTAATATACCTACAAAACTTCGTGTGACTTGCACTGTAGATGTTTAAAATCATTTTATCTCAAAATTTTTCTTCAGTATGAAAACAACTATTATGATAATATTTGGATCAGAAAGTTTGTGTCGTACACCTCTCACCGACTTTTTTTTTCTTTTCTTTTTTCTTTTGCAAGTTTTGGTGCTATACTCATTTCAAGATAAAAAGGATTAAACGCTATTGCATCACTCGCCTTCGCCTCTAAAAGAAATAAACGAATTTCGACAAGGAAAATTTAAGTTAGAAACAATCTCCTGATGCTTTAAGACAAGAAAAAGGCTAAACTTACCAAAGACCAGGAAACAGGAAGATCCTCAGAGAATACGTAGTTACTCGATCGTTATAAAAAGCAACACGGGTGTGCATTCTGATCAGATTATTATACATTGTTTATATTTTAATTTAAACCGAGGAAATTTTAATTTGTTAAGTATATTTGTCGGCCGCCGCTCTCTCATTAGACCACCGGCCGGCTCCTTTTTTTTTTTTCGGCTCGTTTTCAGCAGAACATTTACTTAAGAAATGTTATGAGAACGCCTGAAATGTATTTTTTTCTGGAATGAATGATTAACATTTCTGGGCTTTAGTCGGTCATGCACAGTACCGCAATAACACAGCAGCAAATTACTGATCAACGGTAGGTATAAATTCTACTAACTTTGTGAGAACTCCGGCGCGTTCTATAAGAGTCAGTAAGCTTGTAGGGCTTAAGGAACCTCTGAACATTATTATTTTTTCATTTTTACACACTTTTATTGACGTCTTTTCCCGGACTCTGAGCTTATTACCAGCTGTTTCTGCTCTATCTTGTGAAATTTAAATTTAAATTGACAATTGTATTTAGATCGTTATTAGCATAATTTTTATATAATATTACTTGTAGATTAAATATAGGTCCACATCAGCCTCTGGCTCCCTTTAATTTAACCTATTTCAAATAAAGTATGTATGTATGTATGTCTTACAAGAGAAAATGTATTTAACTATCTTACTTACAAATTGAGGCGCAATTTTTACATAGAACGGAACATTAGTGCATTAAGCAAATGTGAAGAACTTGAAAATGCTCATTTATTTCTTGCTATTGTGTATGCGAGTAATGTTTCAACAAATCCAGATAAATCATAGGTCCAGGAGGCAGCGATTGAGACTTCGAATGTGCCTTTTGGTCGATAATACAATACCGGGTCATATATGTCCTGTTAATGTAAAGTAATCCTGCTCTTCGCTAATATGATGTCTTCCCACGACACTAATCGCATCCCCATTGTCGCAACATTTTAAGTAGAAAATATGTATTAAAGAAATCAAAGAAATCCCGGCATACGGAGCTGAACTCTGTCATATCTATAATAATAATAATTAAAAATATTTTATGAGGATGTTCCCATCGCTTAAAAGTGGTTTTCAGGCAACTCTTCAAACCGAATCTATGCGCACTGATGTTGACACGTTTCCAGATCTCGCCGGTAAAACCAACAATAGCATTTGGCTTTTATACAGAGCAGTACTCTTGGAATTCATAACAGGAACCATCAACCGAATGGCGATTTTAATGGAAATGGATAAATTTCAATTTTTATATGTAAACTTGTCAATCTGTTTAATTTGTGAAAGCAAAAGAAAATTTGCAATTAAAGTGCGATGGTCTGGGTACGGGTTAACTGCCAGCGCTTCGCAATACATGTGGATAGCGGTCTTTCCTTTATAAGCTGCTGTGTTCGATATTAAGGCAAAGAATATCAGGTAAACGATTATTCTTTTCATTCCTTTATTTCGTCTCATCCTAATTGACCATGTTGTATGCTCCCTGTGAACCGACCTTGAAAAACCACTAACGGTGAGTGAGGTTAGTAAATATTATACTCGGCTTGACTGAGAAGCTGTGGCTAAATGACCGGCAGTCTGATATTTTTCTCAAATTTTAAGGAATCGAAGGAACCCATCCAATTCAAATTATCGTATGTCGATTAAGAACTGCCAAGCGATACAGAAGAGCGGTATAGATCGCAAGTCTAACGCTTGGTTTACGCTCGGCTCGGAGAGCGAGACCATGGTTTGTCACACTTAGAATTTCTTTAGGTCGACTGCCGGTCACGGTTTCCAACTCACTAAATGACCGGTAGTCCGATACTTTTCTCAAATTTAAAGAATCAAAGGAACCCATCCCAACCCGAGCGATCCAGAAGAGCTGTATAGATCGCAAGTCTGATAAACATTTGGTTTTAATACGCTCGGCTCAGAGATCGCTCTCTCGGGTCCGCGTGAGCGCGGGCTCATTTCCCGAAAACGCGGCTAGTTATCGAACCTACTCAGAGATCGAGACCATGGTTTGTGACACTTAAATTTTTTTAGGTCGACTGCCGGTCACGGTTTTCAAATTACTAAATGACCGGCAGTCGGAGTTAAGGGAATCGAGCGAACCGATCATGTACAAGCTATCTTGCAATATGTCGACTGAGGAGTTTCAAGCGATCCAAATTTTTTTTTTTCTATATTACAAGTATGAGAATGGATGGGTTCCTTCGATTCCTTAAATATCGTGACCGGCAGTCAACCCCAAAAAATTTTAAGTGTCGCAAACCATGGTCTCACTCTCCGAGCCGAGCATAAACCGAGCGTTAGACTGGCGATCTATACAGCTCTTCTGGATCGCTTGGCAGTTCTTAATCGACATATGATAGTTTTCTCTTGAGTGGAAAGTTTAATAGAGCGTCAGGGTTAGTAGTGGCATACGGCTTCCAATTATCCTTGTGTTCTATTTGAGGTAAACAAAGGGCCAGTGTTACGGTTTTTCCTGCATGGCCGCCGCATGGGCGCGTAGCCACAATAAAAACTCTAGGACCTGTAGGTTTCATTCAGTAGGGGTTAAGTAACTGTACCGACTCCTTACTAAACGAACTGGCATACTGTATAACGTAGGTGGTCAGCAGCCAAGACATACAATATTGGATTGCTATCAGTAAAAGAAAGAAGAAAGAAAACCTCTGCAGGAACCAGGGCACTTTATAATGGCAGACGTTGAAGATCATATACCCTGTTCTTCACATTCCGCTTGCTGCATAACCAGACGAGTTCAAAAACACGACAGTGGCTGGGCATGGGTGGTCGTCATTTGTGGTAGTCTGTGTAACGCGTTCGTTCTCGGATGTTCCTACAGCTTTGGTGTTATATATCCCTCGCTTTTGGATGAATTTAAAAGAGGCAAAGCACAGACAGGTAAATTTTCCCCAGTAAAACAGCGGTATAGGATGATACACTGTGCCGGCATAATTTCTAGAACGATGGTGGAGGTAGAGCATCGAGGATCACCCAGAGATAATAGTACCCTTTTGCCAGCTTAACCTGTGATCAGACGTTCTTTTGGACCCAGTGTGTAACGTGTGTTACTGATTTGTTTCTCTCACCAGTTGGAGTGTTTTTCTCAATTAGATTGTTCACATCCCTTGATTAGTTTACAACTTGTTTAAGCCTGTCGTGATATCATGAAAATTACGTTCTTTTCGCAGGAGGGAGGGTGGTGGGGAACATTTTTGTTGCATAATAACGGGCATAGTAGTAACAGCTAACTATTTAACTACAGTCGAACCTCCCGTAAGCCACCACCCAACAAGTCAATCCCGGTCGCTTATGAGAGTTTAGATCGTATTGGGTCAACATTTTGCCTCATTAGCATATGGTTACTGCAACTTGCCACATGATTAAATGTTTCAATCATGCGAGAAGTCAATTTCGAGAAAAAATTCGGCACTTCCCATGGAGAAATGGCCGTCTCTTGCACTACCCAGGAATGCGATAATGTTGCAACAACTTATTATCCAATTTTCGCTCTATTATATATAATTATCTGTCAAGTGGTCGCTTACGGAAGGTTAAAAACAAAGGAACATTTCAAACTTTTAGCTCTAAAAGTGGTGGTGGTCACTTACGATAGGTGGTGATTTGACTTGGAAACTTTTTGTATTTTGGAAAACTGGTCGCTGCGAAGAGGAGGCCACCTACGAGAGGTGGTTACAACCGGAGGTTCGACTGTATTTATTTACTTATTTATTTATTTGTTTATTTATTTATTTTTTGTTCATTTATTTATTTATTTATTTATTACATTATATAGTAATTATATCATTTTTTCACTTGATTGTTTTCAGCGTGGATTGCCTCTCTCGGTATGTCCTTAACATTCTTTTTTGGTCCTTTGGCGGGAAAACTCTGCGATCGGTTCGGTCCCAGAGTTGTTTCAATCATGGGAGCCTTGGTATCTGTCGTGGGACGTGTGTCAACTTCTCTAGCCCAGAGCTTATACGTCATATACTTTACATATAGCATTTTATTTGCTTTTGGAGGATGTTGCACTTACACTGCTGTCTTTGTTATTGTACCAAAGTACTTCCTTAAACGACGTTCCTTAGCAACCGGAATGATAGCCTCGGGGCCAGGTGCTGGTACCTTTGTGATGAGCCCAATTTTGGCACTCTCCATAGAGGGGCTGGGCTGGAGAGGAGCGTTTATTGTAATGGCCGGTATTGTCGCTTTAATTTGTGTCCTTGGATGTACATTTGATCCGAACACCCCGAAGAACACTTCCGAAGAACATGTTCATATGAGCATATATGCCAAAGAAAGGAGAAGGAAATTGATAAAAAATGCTGAATACTTGTTAATAGTGTCTGCTACCACTATTGTTGTCTTAGGGAACTCCGTTCCACAAGTCCACCTGGTAAGTCAATTAAAGCCATTTAGTACAGTGTCATAACAATTTTTAGAGTATAGACAGGACCCTGCGCGCGCTCTGATTGGTCAAAAACCCGTGTTTTATCAGAGTATAAAACATAGAAAAGGCGTGTTTTATTGTTTTGCGCGTGTAAAATCTGTATCATAAAGCAAAATAATGAAGAAGCCTAAGTCGTGTATTGCACTGTGATAAAACACTCCGGACATTTCCCTCGTGTTCTCAAATGCCCGTCGTGTTTTATCACAGTCACAAACGGCTTAGGCTTCGTTATTGTTAAATACAGCCTTTTTTACAACTTCTCTGTGGAGAGTTTCTCCTTATGAAACTTCTTCGTACCTCTTATATGTGGTTAGAGTGTTCAACTGCGCACCATCAAAGCTAAACAGTAAGAGCGATATATTTTATAGCAAATCACAATGCAGCCCAACCTCGTCCCTAGCTAGGAGCCCCGTTAATATGGTCACCAATGGGCCATGAAAATTTGGCCGTATCAACGAGGTGGCCGTATTAACAGGGTAGGGTCAAATCTCATGACTGGTCTGAGTTGAGTGACGTCTTCATTGGTCTAGCTGGGGAGAAGTCAGTGTAACATATATGTAGAGGAGGAGTTCAGACACGGACAAGAACTTGCACCAATCCTCCTCCATCTGTGCCTGTAGCCTATTCACGATTAGTTTTGGTTTGGCACTTTTTTGAGAAAAAAATAACAAACAGGGAAATAGGTTTTAGGATAATGTCTGGCCTGTACAGGCAACCAAGCCAACCCAAATTAGAGCAAAGACGATTACAGTGGAATCCTGTTAATCCGATCACCAACGGACCACAACAATTTGGTCGTATTAACGGGGTGGCCGTATTAAAATTAACAGATGGTAAACGCCATAACGTGCACTATTGAGTTATGGATGCACGCGGGAGGTTGCTAAGCACGAAAGAAGCGGTAAGAGTCGCACGAGGCGATCGCCTCGTGCGACTCTAGCTTCTTGAGTGCTTAGCAAACCTCCCAAGTGCATCCATAACTCAATAGTACACGCTATGGCGTTTACCATTTGTTTTATAACATAACATTGAGACATTGAACAACAGAAGTCCTTTTATTGAGCTACATCACAAAAAAATGTTCGTGTAGTCTTACATGACAAGAGAAAACAAGCGCGCGAAAATTCATTCCTGACAACCGACTGCACACCAGTAACTCGATAAAGTTTCATCTTCACACAACTGTGAAGACAGTTTCGCATTTCTGGGAGAAGGACGTCGGCCATTACTTTGGAAACAATGTCTGTCAAAAGATTTGCTTTGTAAACATTAGCACACACGTCAGCAGCGTACACCCATGGGCAAATAGTAGACGCTAAATTAACCAATCAGAGCGCGCGCTTTGCTTTAGTTATGTTATAAGGGTTCTTTAACTATGAAAATGACTGACTGAGCTCAGTTTTGTTCGGACCAGAATAAAGTGGCCGTAGTAACGAGGTGACGGTATCAACGGGGTGGCCGTGCCAAGTACTTGTAACCTTTAATCAGAAACTGCCCTTTACTGACCATAAGAATTTCTTTTCTAGGGACGCTACTGTGAGGAGAAAGGCATCAGTTTAAACTTAGTCTCGAAGCTTTATCTAGTACTTGGTCTGTGTTCAGTATTTGCCAGACTCTTGGCCGGTCGCCTGTGTGACTTCACATTCGTCAACCGTCGTTATTTCTACCACGTCTGTCTTTGTGTTACGGGTATTTCAACCTTGTTCTGTCCCTTGGCAACAACTTTTCCAAGTTTGCTGCTCTATTTCATCACGTTTGGTTTCTTCGACGGTGCCAATTCGGCCGTGGCCAATGTACTGGTGTTAAACGCTGTTCGTGAAGAACAGCGGGCTCGCGCGTTTGGAATGTGGCTCTTTTTTATGTCTCTATCCATGGCATCTGGACCACCACTTGCAGGTGAGTGAACCGATTTTTCCTGACCGGAGCACCGACCGATTTTTCCTGAACGAAATCGGTGTCGTAAGCGGAGTCGTAAGCTCGACGGAATCGGAGTCGGAAGAATCAGAATTTTTCCATACCTTTCGATTTCGTTTACAACCCCGTCGAACAGCTAACTTGTCAAAACGAAGCGCAAGCAGGGATGGTACATTTCGCTGACCCCTAGTCCATGGACTACCCCGATGGACCTGGTCCGTGGACTACTTGAATGGACTACCCACGGACTACCCTAAATGGACCACCCTGAAATCTGTGGCAAACATAAATTTAACAAAGCTAGAACCCGAACAAAAGATGTGATCGATCGACAAACACAATTACGGAACATTTGCGATGGAACAGATTTAATCCCCAACTGGACCTTTGTCACAAAATATTACAACCGAAATAGAGGAAATGAGTTGCTTTTCTCGTTCCCTGTTATGGCGTAAAGAATTGGCTCACAAGTCAGAGATGAATGCGATTATATATGCCAAATTTCCACTTACCATCTAGCGTCCTTTTCATATTGTGATCGACCGTGAGCGACTCGTGAGCGACTACTGCGCCTACTAGCTACACTCATTTGGTCAGGGGGAAGAAATACAAGATGGTGGTATATGGGTGTATGGGGTTATGTGAATGTCGTGTCTTATCATGTAGGTATTAAACAAAAGGAAAACTCGCTCGAATCCAATATCTTGTTACAAAGGTCCAGATGTTAAGGTAGGAAACGTTTGAGGATTAAATCGCAACTGTTCTGATCTGATTTTGTTCGGGATCGTTAAATCTGTTAAATTGCAAGTGTTCCGTAGTGTGTTTGTCGATCAATCACATCTTTTGTTCGGGTTCTAGCATCGTTAAATTTATGTCCCCAGGTCCATCGGGGTAGTCCATGGACTAGCCGGGTCAGCGAAATGTACCGACCCACGCAAACCTTGGCCTTGCTTGGTCATGAAGCTGAACTTCACAACTATAGCTTGGAATTTTGGCTTCTTAGAATACTTAAGTAGTCATTTCCGAGGAATTAAAGCCAAAATACGACCAAGGAAAAATTACAAAATAAATTTGTTCAAATTTCCAGTGCTACACACTAGGTGTTTTACAGGGTGAGGAAGCGTTGTAGGCTTGTGGGTCTACTCAGGTGACAGCGTCTTCCTTAATAGTTGCTTCATGGTTAGATTTTAGTTTAAAACTTTAGACGAGTGGCGTTAATGGCTGATAAAATGTGATTTAACTATAACACTGACATATCAATGTTTAACAAAGGAGGATATGTAGCGTACGTTGCACTGATCATAATTTTACTGAGAATTGCAAAGAAATGCAAGCCAAGTCGTGTTTTGATGATTGAGTGGTGATATTCATAACATCGTAGTTAGCAACAAAATTTAGTCGAAACTATGAAAAAAAAGCAAGTTGTAAACCCTTATAATTATGAGATGGCTTTAATAAAAACATCGGTATTCACGTACGCCAATTCCCCATCCACACCATCCCACCATCCATGCCATTCGGGATCAATTGCGGTCCCTATCGGGGATCATTTCCGGTCCGGGATCATTTGCGGTCCAATTTGGGGATCATTTGCGGCCCGGGATCATTTGCGGTCCTGGGATCATTTGCGAACCCGTACAGATCAGTTTACCCACCCTTTTTCGTAACCCAGGCTTAAAGGTGTCCTCAGCTTGAAAAATTCCTTCTTATTGGATAAAACACAAACACCAAATGCACGTGAACATGAACTCCGAAAAATAAATATTAATATAATAAAAAAAAGACGCTTCCTCACTATCGTGGTTTTCAAATTGTTTCCAGGTTACATAGCGGACTCCACGGGCTCTTATGCGCCCGCGTTCTACGTGGCTGGAAGCTGCATACTGACTGGTGCAAGCCTGTTCTTTATGATATACTTTTTCCACAAACAGGCCGAAAAAGAAACAAAAGCGCAGAGCAGCCTCGTGGTGGTAGAAAAAGTAACTGTTGTTTGATGTGATGTAACATTTACGGTCAACTTGCCGTCGTGGGAAGAGTCTCGCCACCTACGAACTCGCCAAGGCGTCTACACACTGAAGAGTTCTCCCCAAACCCCCCTCAAATTTTCCCGGTCGTTGCAAATCCTTATGGATCTGTATAGTATAGTGCAGTTACGTATCTTGTGCTTTCGTTGACATGCGGACACCGCCTACGTTCATGGCGCCTTGAAGATGTCACTACAAACCTTGCACCCAGTCTTCAAGCTTCTCGGTCAATGGTGGACCACGGGGTCGAGCACCGAGTAACGAGAAGTGAGCCAGCAAACTATGCGTCTTTCAAGTGCCTTTTACACTTAGCAATGGTGAATCGGTCAGTGTAAACCGCAGACCGAGGGTAAAATGCAGACTGGGGTAAAATGCAGACTGCAGAATACAGACGTTTTGGTGTATATCGTGTTATTTCCATTATCGAGTGCTAACCGGAAACACGGTTAATCGGGCTAATCGCAGTGAAAGTCTGCACTCCAGTTAGCTTGGCTAGCCTGAATATCACTCTGGTTAGCCTAAGTATCACTCTGTGAAGGTAAATGTGAGGGACTCATGAGATGTGGGCTGTGAAGGTATATGTTGGGAATTAATAAGATGAAAGCTGTGTAGGTATATGTGGGGGATTAATGACATGTAGGCTGTATAGGTATATGTGGGGAATTAATGAGATGTGGGCTGTGTAGGTATACGTGGGGGATTAATGACATGTAGGCTGTGTAGGTATATGTGGGGAATTAATGAGATGTGGGCTGTGTAGGTATATGTGGGGGATTAATGAGATGTGGGCTGTGTAGGTATATGTGGGGAATTAATGAGATGTAGGCTGTGTAGGTATATGTGGGGGATTAATGAGATGTAGGCTGTGTAGGTATATGCAGGGGATTAATGAGATGTGGGCTGTGTAGGTATATGCGGGGGATTAATGAGATGTAGGCTGTGTAGGTGTATGTAGGGAATTAATGAGATGTAGGCTGTATAGGTATATGTGGGGGATTAATGAGATGTAGGCTGTGTAGGTATATGCAGGGGGATTAATGAGATGTGGGCTGTGTAGGTATATGTGGGGGATTAATGAGATGTAGGCTGTGTAGGTATATGTGGGGAATTAATGAGATGTGGGCTGTGTAGGTATATGTGGGGGATTAATGGAATGTAGGCTGGGTAGGTACATGTGGGGGATTAATGAGATGTGGGCTGTGTAGGTATATGTGAGGTATTAATGAGAAGTGGACCATGAAGATGTATGTAGGGGATAAATACGATGTAGGCTCTGAAGGGAGGTATTGTTTTAAGAGAGATTAAGAGAGATGTGTACATGGCGGTGGAGTTAACTGGCCGCCCAACCATCCGGGTGGTGTCGCACTTATAAAGCGAAAGAACAAAAGGCTTCGCTGTGAGCCAATGAGAAAGCACTGAAGTCACAGCCAAACTGGACAAACGAGTTTCTGACACCGGCTGGATTTGATTATTCAAAATGGCGGACATACCTTAATTTAAGACTCTAATATGTTAATTTGCCAAACATTCTTTATATTCACGCTTATGTTCTGTAACGGCTATGTAATTTATACCATACATACAGTTCTATAATATACGCATTCTTGAGTTACAGTAGCCGGATTAAGGCTTGATTGATGTCGTTCTTTTAAGGTTCTCTCTGTCATCTAATATTACACGTTGCAGCGAAAAGGTAGTTCAAATTCGTCGTCAACGTTTATCGTCCACGAATGCCTACGAGCGAAAACAACTTCCGGTGCCTTGCAGCCTTAAGCATCACAATTTTCGATGTTATTCCGCCAGATATCATTGTCTCCGCAGCATTTAGGTTTGAGGTCAATTAAGTAGCGAGATCCCCGAGAACTGGAAGCTATGGAAAGAGAAATACTGTAATAATTACTTGGTTTGGATCGGGAAAGCCCCGAGTACTCGCCATGTTCAAGGACGTTATCTTATTGATGACGATGGCCTTTAAGTGTTCAAAGCCTTAAGCTATACTGAAGAAGAAGATGCCAACGATTGCCGTGTAGTAATGGGAAAGATGAAAAGGTATTGCATCGGCGAAGTAACGTAAACGAGATTGTTTGAGCAGGAGGGAAAAACTTCCTACCGAAACGCTCGACAACTTAATCGCTGAGTTAAAAAGAACCTTGGCAAAGAGCCGCAATTTATGTGATTATTTACGGTTTTTACAAGATACTCTCATCTGCGTTCGATTGGTCTTGGGATAAAACATGAGCACATGCCACTTAGGATGACAGACCCCACGTTCAGAACAAGTGCATCGACTTTCCAGCATCCGAGATGCAAATATAGGAATCTTAGCAATGACGACGGCGACGTCGAGGACAACCTCCTTGTAATATTGAATTTGTCGAGGATGTCATATGGCTCTAGAACCTCACTCGGGCTAAATATGTAATGACAGCTTGCAATTCTAAATGTAAGGAACTGTATTGAGTATTGTATTGCCAGCATAAGTAACCCGTATTGTAAGTAACGTAAGTAAGTACTGTAGAGCTGTGTTTTGTAAATGAAAATTATTAGAAAAAAAAAATGACAGACCCCCACGTTAAACAAGTGTATCGACCTTCCAGCATCCGAATTGCAGATATAAGGATCTTGAAAATGACGACGGCGACGCCGGGGACAACGCCAAAATTAAATTTGTCCAGGATGCCTAGGGCTCTAAAACCTCGCTCTGGCTAAATATGTAATGACAGCGTTTAATTCTAAATGGAAATACGAAAAATTAGCAGTTCGACTCATCGTTTCTTGTTCGCAGTCATTTTGCGTTGCTGATTTGTAATGGAAGGACTATGAAATCAGTACAAAGGTTTACTGGACACCCTTGCACAGCCTTTGTTTTGCTCATCAAAACTTTTGTTTGGTGGTACTCATTGACGTCGTGGTTTGCTCCAGACTCCGTCCACACTACGCTGGAGGAATTTAAAAACGCATACGGTTAGGCCCACGGTCCAGAGTAATCCGTCACGAAAACGCTTTTAGAAAACGCTCTTGACTTCAAAACGGAGGAATTTGAAAACGCCGGTTTTGAGGTTTCGTGTGGACCTTTTCGAACACGATAGGATCAGGAGAACCACATGATTTCCCTGGCCGATATTTCCTCAAACAAAAATGTAAAACGACCGCTGATTGTTGCTTTCTTTAAATCGCTCCGGTGTAGTGTGGACGCTTCCTAGGTTCGTAATGAAGTCAATAATCAGACTGCGTTCTTCAATGAGTCCAAAGAGCAAAAAGTCGAAGGACTGAGGTCCCGCGCAAAGGAGAAACGCACCAAAAATAAACATCGTAAACAAAATAAATATCTAGGAGTGGAACTCTTTAAGGACCTCGATCAAGTTAAATATTTGTAATATGTTACTAGCATTGTCACGAACTGAGCTAACCCGGCGGCTAAACAAAGTTTTACTTTACTTACTTTTACTGTCAGATTTATCAGAAGGAACCTGCATTGTTGCCCCGAACACATTTAAGACAAACTCTTGTTATTTTTCAGTAATAGACCATCTGTGTGGGATTCACATACCCAGAAGGAAACTCATGACATCCAGATCTAAGGTGCACAACTACAAGCCGCTCGTTTTGTTAAACATTTTTATTATTCCCCTAAAACACAATCGGGAGCCTGTTCACAGGCTAAGTTGGCAGAGATCTTGTATACGAATTGAGAAGACGTCTACGCCACCCTTGCCATGCTTCAATATACAAGCAATATTTGTGTCAAACCTTTACACCTGCAAATCCTTCTCTGACCTTTTCTGTGCAGCAACGTTTTTATGTCTATGAAGGATATAACGTGGCTTTTGAATTCAGTTAGGTCTTTATGACGACCTTCATTAAGTGGCACACAAACGTTTCCCTTGTTCTCTCGTTGCTTACACAGCCGTCTTTTCGAGCGGTATAAAATGACACCAAACTCTAACGTGTGCTGTCGTTTCAGCCCTTTTGCACGAAATTCGTTCAGACCTTTTATACGAAAGCCGGATTCGGGATATGGTGTGTCATATTCTCTTGGTCTGCTGCACTGCCAAAAATGATTGGTCGACAAAATGGACAAAAATAACACTGAAGCTCATAGTCCCTGTACAAAGTTTAACCATGTTCAATTGACTTATTCCTATAATTTGTATCACAATTGTTTGGACTTATAGTACCATGAGATCCACGAAGATCAAAGATATCAGAGGTCAAGAAAACGACGAAAAAGACCAGAAAATGGTGTCACGTCTGCCACGATTTGATGATCTTTTTTGTACGACTCTATTTACTATTTACTTTGAATGAATGCCATCCTTCCAGTTCAAAGAACGTTCACTTATCACGGAAATCTAATTGGTAAATCACGCATCACGTGTTTGTAAAATAGCAAATCACGCATCACGTTATGTCCTGTCCCGCGTCACGCGGCTAATGTGGTCTCAATCACGCATCACGATGCTAATTTTAGGGCGATCACACGTCACGCAAAAACCCTCTGCCACCCTCCGGTTAGCCTGAATATCACTCTGGTTAGCTTGAATATCGCTCCGGTTAACCCGAATATCACTCAAGTTAGCCTAAATAACGCTCCGGTTAGCCTGTTTACTGTTAGCTCTCAATGGTGGAAATGGTAACACGATTTAGTTGAAGTCTACAGTCTGCAGTCTGCATTTTATCCCCGGTCGACAATCTTCGTTTTACACTGACCGAATGATGAATGCACTCCAGCATGCAAGTTGCAGGTGCAAGTTGCACAAATAAGCAACACTTCCCTGGGGATGTTTCACGTGAATAATGCACGTGGGATGCACGTGGCAATTCGTTTGCAATTTATTTTACTACGAGACAAGTTCCACGGAAAAATGTTTCGTTCTGCGGGGCTCGGCTGGGGGTTTGAAACAAAATTAACAAATCGTCTGTTGGACGTTTGAACGATTTATTTTGTATTATTACCTACAGGTAGCAAAAGCGTACTCATAAATTATTGGGTAATGAACTTTAAAACTCCTAAAAAACCGTTTTTTTCGAACAGTTTTCTGTTCTTTTCATATCGTTTCCAATACGATCTAGCAATAACTCGATCGCGAGGCGATTTCTTCCACCGTGGTGAGAAAGGAATTTTAGTCACACTACCAAACGATACAAACGAACTTACTGCAGTTCCTTTCCAAATTTCTTACCATCACCACCTTGTTAATTTCATATGTAAGTCCCCCCCCCCCTCCCCCGCTCTCTCCTCCCCACTCCCCTTCGTGGCATCTCGAGTCAATTACAGGAACCCACTGGGTGTGTAGCATACGTGACAATCAATGAACGCAAGCGATCTCGCGGGAAACAGCCTTTAAAGATAGTTCACGTTGTAATGAGGTCACATATCGTCTGGTCTCCGGCTCTGTAGTATGATGTAACTGACGTCTTGACGCGACACAGCGTTATACTTTGTTACACTTTCTGCAAACCGCCTCATCTGCTAAACTGTCTGAAATCCCCTTTCTTCTTTTTGCTGAATATCTTGGCTTTCTGTTGTAATTTCGAGCTTTTATATCCTGCACCAAAGCCACCGCCACCGCCTCGTCTTTGAATTCGCTCTCCTTTGCTGCTGTGAACATCTGGGAGAATTCGTTAAGGTATAAAGAGACAAAGGTTGTTTACCATTTACACAAATATTCCAGAAATTTCGGTCAGTATAAATAGTACGTCGTTTAGACCCCAGTCGATTAGCCCCTGGCCGTTTAGCCCCAAACCAGAAGTCGAAAACACAGTCTGTTTCCCGTTCTCTGAGCGTGAACGGGGACTTCTGGTTGGGGGCTAACCGGTTAGGGGCTAAACGACAGGTAATCAAACATTTAGCTGCAACACTAAATTCACCCAAAGAGAATCAAACGAAACATAAGGAACTCAGTAAGACGACTTTGCACGCTGATCAAAAGGATACTTAAATTGACTCGTGGTGGCACCAGGAATCCAAACGCAGGCGCGACTCTTTGAAGGTCCAAAGCGTTGACATTGAAGATGGTCTTGTGTTGATGTGAAGCGTATGCCTGTAGGTATGATCTGTACGCTTCCCGAGCTGATTTATGAAGGTAATAGTTCTTTTCTATGAGTTTCTCTAGCTGCAAGATACAACGAACCCATACAGTTGCAGCGGTTTTCAATTGAGTGTCGTAAAAGAAAACCACAGTAATCACCCTGGCCAATCACAATACACGCCGACAATCCAATGAACCAATCAAAACTCAAAGTAAATACGTGGAGCTGACGCGAAGCGCGGGAAAACGTGTGCGAGCCAATCACGATTGGTTTTACTTCTGATAGGATGAAAGAGTGGTGCGGGTTTTTTAAGCCAATCGTAAAGCGTAGTAATGCAAAACCAATTACTTTTTGACACTCAAGTAAAAACTGTTCCAACATGAAGAAAGGGTTTTTTTTTGAAAAATTTCGTCTTACTCTGGAAACCCAGGTGGGATATTGAGAGAACACTGCAAGAGTTAAGAGGCCCGTGAATCGCATTTTCTTCTCGCGTTAACCCAAATACGCTCTGTTGCGTAAAGTAAGCTCACCTGTGACTGGATGTTGTATATTTTTGATGCTGAAAAGTCGTATTCGTTGAGAGGAACCTTGAAGAAAAACACAATAAAATTACATAAAAACTTTGTCCTCGAGCTAAACAGTGAAGTGAAAATTCGTTGTAGTAGGTAGGTCTTCGGGTAAGGTTAGTTTGAAAATGTTCTTACTGGATAAATGAATGAGAGTCTGCAGGTTTTGTGCGCAAACGTCTTCTGTTTTTGCTCCGAGAGCAGAAAAAAGGTAAATTTTCTCAGAATTGAAATCAAACTCGCGGTGTTTGTCACAAGGTTTGCATGCGCTGAATGAACGCGTAAGCTTTCAAGTTCCAGGGATTTGTAAGAAATAGTTAACTCTCGGTAAAATAAGTTTTCTAAACAATGGAATTTGGTTATAGCTTGTTTTTGAGTTGGAGAGCAAGTGTTTGAAAGAAGAATGTCAGTGCATATGTCGCCTACATGTAGAGCACATACGTTAAACAGTGCGCACGAAAGTCATTTCAATCAACTTTGAAAAAATGATCTTGGAAACCCCTTTTAAAACGGTTACACTTCTTAAACTGACCTTCGCCTGCTTTAGATATCTCAAGAATGCAAGCTCCTCTGGTAACAGCAGTAGCAAGGCATGGCCACGACCATCGCTTCCACGTGCTGTTCTTCCTACACGGTGAATGTACTCCTGTCAGAGACAATGAAAAAGAAGCCATCGATCTGAGATGCTTCAAGTCGCGTGAGTTGTTATACGCGGCATTGTTTGGACTCTGCGATTTTGTGGCGGAAAATTTCAGGTGACACACTGTAACGTTATAAGTCAAAAGCAAAACATTAAGTCTAAGGCGAATCTACGGATGAACCCATGGGACTAGCATATATTCAATGGGATGGGGCCTTTTAGAACAGGTCTTCCACCCCTTCCTTCTTTTTGTTTTTTGTTTTTTGTTTTTTGTTTTTTGTGCGTGTGTGTGTGTGTGTGTGTGTCGGGAGGGGGGGGGGTAGTTCGGTGGAAGGCGGAGACTTAGACATATACATGTACGTCTCTCCCAAGCTACATCAGCTAAAAATCCATCCATCCCCCCCCCCCCCCCCGTCAAGCAGCCCTTGTCAGGGAGATCCTCAACCATGTTTCATACAAAGCAAAAGTTCACAGTGTACGTTGGTGTACACTCTTTTGCCACCATGGTCATTTCCTGGTCTTGATTGTGAGATATCAAGTCATGTTCACAAAGAGTTCTAACACGCCTAATGTTCCATGATCTTAATCAACGATCTGTTCCTTTTACCTTGGGATCATCAGGAGGGTCAAACTGAACAATCCAATCCACTTCCGGTATATCCAGGCCCCGTGCTGCCACATCAGTGCACAGCAACGTTCCAGAACTGGCATTGCAAAACTCAAAAAAAGTCGTTGTACGTTTCTGTTGCTTCTGCTTTCCCTAGAAGAAACAAATATGTTGGTCATTATACCACAGGGCATGGCGAGTGCACCATTACACGTGCATAAAGATGTGCATAAACTGAAGGAAGCCTTATTATATGTGTAGTTCCGTGAGCAGGCAAGATGAACCAACTCCTACACTGTGATTGGCTAATCAAGCGGGCAAGATGGTGCTATCTTGCCTGCTAGGGACTACCCACTGCGTCCAACAAGAAACATTTCCCCGAAAGTCATAAATTAAGTCCTTTATTGACTAAGCTTGTTTGGTTAACATGGTTCGATATCAACTTTGTTCTTCACGCAGCTGCATCTAAATAATTCGTATAGCGCGAGTAACTTGTAAGAGCAAAATGCTGTTGTTATTCGCGTTTTTGGTTAACATTGATTTAAATGGCGGCCTTTTTTGACAGTTATCAAATTGTCATTAAAAGTGCGCCCCCCCCCCCCCCAAAAAAAAAACTTTTCAATGTAACACACACTGCACTACAAAACTGCTGTGTGTTTGTTCTCCTGCCTTCAATGTGTTCCAAGGTGTTGGATGGGCCAACAGGATGGCAAAACATGTGAAACATACACTATACAATTGTCTTGCACTGCCGCATATGAACCTAGTAAATAGCCTATGGAGTCTCTCTGTAGCTCAGTGGTTACTGGCAGCACTCCACTGGCATCTGGGACGTGGGGTTCTAATCCCGTTGGAGACTGCGATCTTTTCTTTGTCTCACAGCCCTGACATGGTGAACATCTTTCACAACGTTGCAATAATGTTGCATAGAGATGCTGTGTGTGTTTGGCTGGGCCTTTGAATCACTCAGAAGGATAATGTACTTACATGTATGTGAGCCACTGGGAGGTCGATGTAGTTGAGCAGTTCATAGTGATACTTCACAGAGTTGCAAGACGAGAAGAACACCATGACTTTCTTGTTTCTATTCTTCTTAAGGAAGGTGAACAACACAAGAAAACGCTTCTCAGAAGGAACCACAATGTACCCCTGTGTTGTGAAGAATATGGTTTGTCAAAAATATGACTTGGTTTAATTAAGAACAGATTACAGAAGATTGTGGATTAGACGTTAAGACTGTAATTCTTTGGAAAAAAACAGGCTACTGTCATGTCATTGCGTTACATGTACATGCCTGCCCACTCATCCATGAGTATTTTTTCCACAAGTGTGTACTTGTACTGCAGTTTGCTGCTCTTTTGGAATTTGTAATGTATTACAATACAGTCATGAAAATTTCTAATAATTGTTATGTTGTCTTGTTTTCTATAACACTGCAACAATTTTTGATACTTATGTTATTTTTAGTGCATCTTTGTCCTTAATTGTGACAATAATAACAGTCACTGTGATTTTTACACAGGTGTACATGTATGTACAAAACAGTAGCTAAGAGTGCCAAAAATAGAACTTAAGATAATTTATTGTTTTCTGCATCAAGTGTGGCTGGTCTGAAATACATTGTAAACCAAACTAGATATTTTCGAACACAAGTTTGAAAAACAATTACTTTTCAGATATGTGGAGCCAATATGAACTATGATCAATTTCACCTTGTATAAAGCGATTCTCGCACCTTAGAAGGAAATCATTCCTAAATGAATTGAATTCAACACTTATTAACCTGCTCAAGACCATCCACTGTTGAAGTCTCTCTGTGATCATCTACACCAACATAGAGAGGAGATTTCTTGAGGGAAACACGTGCAAGGTCTTCAACATTCCGTGTTTGAGTGGCTGAAAACAAAACCGTCTGCCTGCGAACTAAAGAGTAACTGCAGTATTAAAGCGCTTAACTCCTAACAGTGACAAGCATCTAATTTCTCCTCACAGTACCGGTACATTATCAAGCACACACATTTTGAGAACAAAGCTACATGTAGTCATCAAGCGTGTGCAGTATTTCACAAATTTTCTGATCAATAAACAGCAACAATTTAGTAATAACAATATATGTGTTGCTTTCTGCTGGCTGAGGAATGAAAGAAGCGGAAAACATTATTCTCCCACACATCTGGGAGTGTGGGTGCTAGTGTGTGAGGGGTCAGGTCACATGGTTTGTCATTGTTTGCCAGTTTTCTTGTTGCCATTTGCCATTGCCTGACCTCCCACCCACCCACCCTTCTAGCTTGATAGGTTTTTGCTTCTCAAGGTCATTAAGTTCACTCTTCTAGTTCTTGTGATGCCCTTGTTGGGCCATGAGTTATCATTTTCAGTAGTTATTAGAGTTTTTTTGCAGCATGTAATCATAGAAGCATCTTTTCCCGCTGGTCACTTTCTTGTACTATTTTAACGTTTTGTAATATTAAAGGTCAGGCTGAGTGGTTCGGCTTGGCATGGCCCCCTGTTTTGTGTGAGAACTAATATTAATACAATTCTAAGCTTTACCTGGAAGAAGTCTGATAATCTGCTTCATTTCCTCTTCAAATCCAATTTCCAGAATTCTGTCAGCTTCATCAATGATAAGACACTGGAGATTCTTGAAAATAAACCCTTGTGTATTCTGCAAAATACATGCAGACATTGGGGAAGAAACAGATAAAAAATTAACTTGTCCATGCTTTAACATGTAAAATTGTACAAAGTCATGTTGTTCACAATCCAGCTAAAGTACTGTCTATTAACTTCCTCCAAGTACAAATTTAAGTTCCCTCACTTTTCTGAAGCAATTATGCTGCATGCTTTAAACTGAACAAATAGTTTCCATGTTGCTGTGCATCTGTTCTGTGTTAGATCACAGAAGACGTCAAAATTTGATAAGAACAAAACGTGGCACATGTGTGGTTAGGCAAGAGTGTCACTGATGTTCTTACCACATTTTGACATCTTCTGTGATCCGTTACTAAACAGATGCACAGCAAAACGGAATCTATCTGTTTTTAATACTAAAAAAAAACAAAAAACAATGTTAATGATGTCATCTATATGCCTGTCCTCCAATACACGTGGATCATAAGTAAGAACCAATCAAAATGCAAGAATAATTTGACCTATTGTATAAAGGCATTTACATTCCTCAAGTTTTAGACTCACTTGTAGGTGATCCAGTAGCCGTCCAGGCGTAGCTATCACTAAGTTGACTCCTTTCTGCAGACGTTCAGCCTCACCCTTTCTGTTGGCCCCTCCCATTACAATCCCAAACGTGTGACTATGGTACTTGAGCAAGTCTCTTGCCACACCATACGTCTGAAGGGATAACTCTCTTGTGGGAGAGATAATAATCACTCCAGTACCTAGGTATCAATATTGGGTAACATACATCAGAGAAGTCACCAGTTACATGTAAGTTCCCACCTCTACAAAATCTTTATAAAATACATTAAAGGAGGGTTGGGCAATTTCTGTGGACTTGTCACCCCAAAACAGACAGACAAATTCTCCCATTTATTTACTCAGAAAGATACGCAGGGCAGAGAAAAACTTCCTAATAACCAGAAAAGAATACAATGTACATTCAGTGCTCAGTAATGCTGACTACATGTATGCCACACTGTTTTTGAGGCATAGTGGTTTTAATATTAATCAATATTGGTAAGCTACAATAAGGTACTGCAAGATTTCCTTTGAAGTGCTCAGTGACATCCAGCGCAGTTGTAAGCTATGATTTGGAGAAGATGGTAACACAACATACATGTAGCACAAATTAAATTTTTCACAATGGTTTTCCCCGTGTGGTGGGTGTTGTCCATTGGGTACAGTTAACACCGCTATCTGAAACTCTTAGGGCAAATGAAAAATAGTTTGAGATGTCACCAGGTCGATACTAAGTGACTGAAAAGTCTATCCAAGAGAAAATGATTTGAGTTTCAGACTGTGGAAAGTTCAAGATACTGATGAGTTTGAGATACATGTAGTAAGGTTGTCAAGGTTCTAATAAGTAACTGTTTTTTTTTTCAAATGCTAAGTTGCTAATCACTTTCAGTTGTAGTTGCTGGTCAAATAAATATAACCATCTGCTATACGTAGCTCTTAATGACAGCCTTGTACATCACTATTAACCCATCATACAATACTTGCCATATAATAACTTTGTTGGAATCTTTTTTCTAGAACAGTATAGGTCTGCAATTTAAGTTAGATTTGAACTCAGAGAGATTTTTTTTCACTCCTAAAGAAATGAATTATTTGTGAAATAGATGTATGGGTAATTATAAAAAATACTTAAAGGTTAGATGAGACATCTAAACACTTACCATTTCTTGGCTTAAAGCTAAGTTTGTAAAGCAGTTCCACAGCTGGGATAAGGAATGCTAGTGTTTTTCCACTACCTGTCCTCGCTGCCCCAAGCAAATCCCTGTTAGGTGACAATGATAATAATTGCTGTTAAAAACCATTATAATTATTGCTGTTAAAAAGTTAATACTGAAAATCTAAAATTTCTCCTTGACAAAAGTAATTGTTCAAAGAGAATTGTCTCACCAACAGAGCACAATGTTCATCAAAATGTCAAGTTCTCAGTGCCATAAACTCAAGTATGTAAGTACATGGATACAAGTCAAAATCCTTCAGTTTCCTGTTTAAGTTCCAATAATATCACTGACAGTTGCTCATTAAAGCACCTCATGTATTATTATAGTATATCAAGGTTAGATGCTGCTGAGTTAAGTTGCCAAAGAGTTCAAATAATCACAGGTCCACAAGGACAAGTTTGAAATAAACACCCTGACATTTATTTGCGTGACTGTCAAGGTGCAGACGTACCTTCCCTTAAGAAGCGGCACTATGCTTTTGTGTTGAATTTCCATCATATTGGTGAAGCCCATGTCAGCGATTGCATTAAGAGTCTTCTCACTCACAAATTCTTCAAGAGATTTAAACTCTGTGCTATCAGGAACTGCCACATCTACAGAGGAAGAAGTGCCCTAATTAAGCTGTGATTTTAATTTGTTTTTGATTTCAAATTTAAAGTTAAATTTTAATTTTCATTTGTTTTATATCTAGAGAATAACATTATAAATATCAGACCAGGGAAAATAGAAAGGAACCTAATGTAAAAATTTCAAGCCCAAAACAGACTTAATAAACATAAATAATCATAATTGAAAATAATGCATAACTGCATCATATATATCACAGTTCCGGAACTCTGGCAAATTGACAGCTACAACATTAGCAGCTTTCAAAAATTGAAGGGGGCCTTTCTTATTCTTATACTCTCTGACAGATGTTACACTACACGTAGGGTAGCAACCATCCAGTACTGGATATCTCTTTCACTGGAAGCACTGTAATAAGCTTCGTCAGTAAAATGTAGAAACCAAATCTAACTTGTGTAGTAATTACAGCTTATAACATCCTGTCTGGGAAAATTGTTATGAAATAGCATGCAAGTTAAGTCATTGTTTGCCGGCAAATGACAAACTGAGCAAAAAGTGTAGAAGGGTTAACCGTAACTGTCAGATAAAGCACTGCATACAATACACCATCACTAACTTAGCACAGCTCTCAAGATCTCCTAACCCCTTCATATGGACCTACTAAACAAGTTGGTCTGCTCTGAGGTCTCACTCCATTTCTATACACCTATTAAAATGTTGTTACAAGTGTTCATACAACTGCTTGGGAAATTTGACAGGATAGATTACTTCTCCCAGCCAATAAAACAGACAGACAAAACTTTTTCACATGATTACCCAAGAGTGATAAAATTATTTTTATTGTCTCATTTGGGTGCTAAATTAGACCTTCCTTTGCAATGAAGAGATTCGCGATAAGGATTAGAAGTTACCTTCTGGTAAGCTAACACTTTCATATGAACGTTTCTGTTGCTTTGCCACAGCAGGCTCCAAGCAGCGTTCACCATCTGATAAAACAGGGGGTTCATTACCTAGAATTTGAAAAAACAAATTTCATGGAAAGTCACAGGTGGCCCAGACATTGAATATGATTAATATGTGACATTGTGCTGTTGGTGATTGTGTTATGATTTCAGCCATGGTGGTCTAAACCATCACAAAGTATAACTCAACTAAATGGCTTTAAACTACCTCCAGAAACACAAAGACATCAAAACAATGCAATACAAACATGAGGAAAGCTACTTTTATTTAGTACATACATGTAATTTTCTATGCAAATCATTTAGAGCAATTTTCAATTCATTCTCATACATTCTTATAAACGGCTGCAATCATAATGCAATCACCAACAGCATAATAGATGTCACGCATTAATTGTATTCAACGTCTAGGCCGCCTTTTGCAAAGTAAGCAACTACTACATGTGACATTTAATTTAGAGTAAGTAACAAACAACAACAAACAACAACCTTTCTTTGAGCTATTGTATTATTTGTATTTGTAAGCACTATTTAGTTTTTCGGTATGCAGGAAATATCTGTGAGGGAAAATGTTTATAAAGTGTTCTAAGCTTACTGGTTTGATAAATCTGAACTCAACACACGTTTGAAGCCGAAAAAGGCTAACAATATTCATGACATGTACCATGGTGATCTTGAACTTTCTCGTCTTCTGCTAAATTTACAACCCCGTGGCTTTTCTTTATCTCCTTACGTTTCTTTGCCTTCGAAGCTGTAAACGATACAATAAGCATTAATTTCAGCTTAAAAAGGCTTTGGCAACAGGGAATTTATGCACAAAACAGCTGAGATTTCAGTTCTAAACGGTGAAACACGAGTCTGAACAATTGCAATCAACATTAGAATGTACCAGTCGATGAGCTCGAACACGGGTTTCGTGTCAATGAACCTTACCTTTATCGATCTCCGAATCCCTGGGTAGTAGTTTTCGCTTTAAATTTTTCTTATTTTTCTGTTTAATATGCTTATCCATACCCATAAAGAACGATAAATCTTCACATAAATTACCTAAGCAAAACTCAACACTCAAACGCACGTGAATGTTGCCTTAGCAGCCGGGCCTTCCGGTAGTGCTGCTGATCTCCAAGACTCGCAGGCTCGCAAGGGGGTCGCGGTCGCGGTTGGGGTTGGAGGGTTGGTTGGAGGATTTTCGGCTAAAGACAATGACATTTAGCTGATCCCCTTTTAAATGTTATTTTATTGAAGTGACTCCCCCTCATAACTAGTGATAAATTTCGTGATATCCGCCCCCAAGGTCTTCGCACACATACTCACCTTTCGACGCGTATAGTGCTTTTAACATTCATATGCAGGTAATAATTCTAACTATGATGCACTAACAGTATAATGAAGCCGCCATGGTGCAGTCTCTTGATCCGTATCTTTTGCTGTAACCGTCCCAAGTGCTTGGAAACTGCAAAGTTACTTTCTAGAGTGCCAAGTAGCAGGCTACAAAGCCCGTAAGGGCGTGTGATATTTACCGGGCACCCCCTCAGGGCTCTCAGTTATGACTGACGCCCCTACTCTTATCCTAAAAATCAAATGATACCCCCCAAAAAATCCTCACACCCCCCCCTCCACCCTCCCCCCGCCACAGGCAATAAATAATGACTGGCCCTTTATAAAAAAAAGTTCGGCTGTGAGTGACTACAACAAACTGAACGAGAAGGACTTCAAACGCGATATCGAAAGTGTTCCTTTTCATGTAGCTATGATTTTTGATGATCCGGACGACACGCTATGGATGTGGAACAAATTATTTCTACAAATTGCAAACGATCACGTGTCGATGAAACGGTCAGAGGAAACTATCGTCCTCTCTATTCTTAGCATACCAAGCAAGATTCTGGAATCATGTGTCAACGATACAATTATAGACCACGTGCTGAACTTTAATCGTCTGGCAACAGATAATCAGTGGGCATATCGAAATTAAGGGCTACTCCACCGAGCTCCTCCTTGTCCACCTGACAGAAACTTGGAGAGATGCGATAGACTCAGGTCTCGTGGTGGGTGCTGCATTTGTCGACTTTAAGAAAGCCTTTGACTGTGTAGATCATGACGTCCTATTAAACAAGCTTCAATGTCAATTTGGAATACGTGGCCTCTTAATAGATTGGCTGACGAGTTACCTTACATCTAGGCTGCAGTACACGGCCCTAAACGGGCAATGATCCAGATTCTGATCGGTGTCTTCCGGTGTCCCACAAGGAAGTGTCCTGGGTCCCACTCTATTTATTCTCTACACAAGCGATCTCGTGGAGTCAGTTCAGTCTGGGACCGTCCATATGTATGCTGATGATACGACCATCTACTACATAGGGAGGAGCGTAGACGAGGTCGCCGCTGCGCTAAATCAATCCCTAACCGAGTTGTATGCGTGGTGTGTGAGAAATAAGCTGACCCCGCACCCGAAAAAGTCCGAATACACGCTAATCCACAGAGGATCCTTTACAGGCCCCCACCCACCCATATACCTTGGAAATAACATTCTGGAACGGGTCACACAAAATCGACTCTTGAGTGTCGATATTGACGATAAATTGAACTGGTCAGCACATATTAAGGGACTAAAGAAGAGCTTCGTCAACAAATTGAGTCTCATAAAGAAGAGCAGATTTTTACCTAAGCAAGATCTCTTAAACCTATATTTCAAAGTTATAATCCCTGCAGTCACGTACGGTATATCCGTATGGGGAGGCACGAATCGCTCAGATGACTTCGACTCACTCGAAAGACTACAGTCCAGAGCAGCAAGGCTTATTTTCAATTTTCCTAAAGACCTACCATCAGTTGAAGCCCTCACCAGGGCCAAATGGGACACTCTAAGAACCTATTATAAGAAATCCATTCTGAAACTAATTTATAAAATGTACTACAATGATTCAACACCCTGTATGACTGCACATATTGCAAAATCACAGTCCTCCTATAATCTAAGAAACAGCCTTAAGCTGAAAATCCCTCATTTTAAATCAAATATCAAGAAATCCTCCGTATCTTACAGAGGTACAATTCTGTGGAATTTTCTACCGATTGGATGCCGAATGGCGAACAGTGTAAACAGCTTCTTCAAGATGATCAATAATCTTACTTTGGTCACGGACATTAGCTTTGCGAATATATACTGCAGAAGATGACTCGACTGCCCATTGGTATACGTTTATTAGTCACATAATTTTAATAATTAGGTAATTATTATTAGCTACAAATTTTTATGTAAACTAGATTACACCTTACATTGTAAATTTTTTTTTTTTGTTAATTCTTATTTTGTAATTATTCTTTATTGTTTATTTATACACGACCCCACAAGCTGCAAGCTTAATTACTTATCGTGTTTAATTAAATAAAGGTTACTTTCTTACTTACTTAGTGACCAGTCACTCTCACTTACAACTGACCTACAATTTGTTTTGTGCCCCAAAGACATCTTGATCAGCGAAAATAGCCGTTAAGTAAAACATTCCTTCTCTCTTCCTCAGTGTGCCCGCATTTTGGAGAGATGTCATAAATCTATAACATTAAATCTGTTTACTTTCTGAACGAAATTGTGTCGGGTTTCTTCCTCTTTACTCTTTACTTACTGAAAGCAATTTTACCAGTCCATTTCACATCATTGGATTTATTTTGAATCTCGCTTTTATTTTAAACATTAAATTTGGCGACCCCAGCTATTGTTTTAGAAGATATAGCGGTCTTTTCCAATAGGGGTATCGTACGTCTTGCAAAAATCCTTTTTGTCATAAGGTCATAATGTATACATGCATGTGACCGTGTCTATTTGATAAGAGACGCTTGTATTTTTGAGGTCATTAATTACTCCCAGTATGCATCTGTGTTATGGTCTCTTGTACACCGTTACTCAAAAAGAAACTTACGAGTTATTACGAACGCAATGTACCGGAGGTGTATATAGAGAAAATGACAAACTATGCTATATATTTGCATGATCCCTTTTGAGTAGTGATCAGTAGTTAACAGGCGGTTTCCGATTTTCTCTTTACGTCAAAACAAGTGCTCGGGCAAAACTTTTCACATGAGAGATTAGTTTTAATTACACACGCACGTTCACTTTCTATCACACTCATTTTCTGAATGAAAAGTTTTGTACGAGAAATCGCTATAAAAAAGAGGCAAAAGGTAACTCGGAAATGGCCAGGTGTCATTTGCAACTTTCTTTTTAACCATAACCTTTTTATGGCGCTCTCTAGTAAGATAAGCCTTAAACCGAGGGGGAAAAAATCCCTGTCCTTGAGCTCCTTAGGAAAGATTGCATTACGAGCTGATAGGACGTCTAGCCTACGAGCAGGCTCATCTTTGAGCGGCACACGCGCGAGCGGCCAAGAGCAAAGCGGTGAAGAGGCGCCAAGAAAGTCACTTTCTCGTCTCGCGGCTTCGCCGCTTGATTTTACGCTCGCGGCTAAGCCGGGCACGCTTGTGCTCTAACGTGAGGCTGCACGCAGGCTACGTCTACACAGGAGGACACCCCTACCACACTCCTTTCGTCCTTCTTTTGGAATTCCCCTTGGAAGCCTTTAGCCGCGACCCGGAGTGTGTTAGCAATATTGTTATAGCATTGTAAACATTTATTCCGCTAGTCTTCACAATTTTTGAGGGATTTTCACTCATTTGTCAGATGTTAAGCTGTCAAATATTACATCAGTGTCAAGAACGCCAGGCGAGGAATGCCTCTTGTTTCTCAAGTACCGACAGCCATGCAACTCTTCTCCCCAGGATAACGTCGGTTTCTTCGGCTCATTATCGTCCAAAGTTCGGTTATGGCCTGACTTCTCGTCACCCACTCGTTTTCCATCGTTGTTAGTCAACTTCTCATGTTTTGGAACTTTCTTAAATTCGCTCTTCCTCTGCCTATCTCCTGGCATATGTCCGATCGGAAGGGTCGAGCTTCGTTGACGCTGTCGTGTCGTCGTTTCCTTTTCATGGTTGCTCTCGCTGGCTCTTCGTACACGAGTCGGAAAACCGTGTTCCGACAATGGTGGAAGAGGACTCCGACCAAATTTCGAACACCTCTGTTTTGAGATAGCCGTCGATTCTTCGATTATACTTGGTAACTGAAGAAAGCCCTGTTTCTTAGTGCTGTCTACAATTGCAGCTTGTACCTTTTTCTCTGCATTTTGGTGCTCCTCTTCGGCCCCGACAACAGTACAGAGGGTGGTTTCCTCTGACCTATTTTCTTCATCGCTTTCAGATGACGATTCTTCGCTAGGATGTGTTAAATTGTAATGAATCGTTCTCCAGGTATATCTTTCAGTCAGGATTTTCGAAATGGTGGAATGATGTTCGATGTCCAAGCGGCGGAGTTTCTCGTTGAGTTCAGCGTTTGATTTTTGTCTGACTACTTTGTAGGATTTCGAACTTTGTCGCGAAAGCCCTGGATCAGTTCCCGTGCGGTAATATCGAGACATTTCCCCCTTGAATGCTAATCAACACTTTTGTTGAACTATAGACCGTGCAGTGCTTGTAGAGAAGCGACGTAGTGTCCTCGTAAACATGGAATAAAAACTCCGACCCACAACTGCGTTGGTATTGTAAACAAAGAGCTTTGAAGATCAGATTTGACCAGATTTGGCTACCAAACAAGTTAGATTTCCACGTTCGCAGGGTTTTTCATTGACTATCCAGTCAGCGCCTTTTCGAACAACGATAACTTTGTTCGCAAACATGTGTTGAGCTGCGTAATTCAAGAATGCTCTTCAAGATTGCGCCTCTAAACTTTTGACGCCTTGGACTGCTGAATCAAAACAGACCGCTTTTGACAGGTGCGATTGTTTTTCCATCTGGACACATGTCTCGACTCGGCCACAAAAAGTGTTCTCGTTTTGGTTTAGAAAAAAAAGCCGCGAAGTAAAGTTTATACAGTGTTGAATATCCCTGAACTGTCGCTGGGTTTTTTAGCAGTTTGGAGCAAATAATGTTTACGTGCCTAGAAACCTGATGACAGATGGTAGCCCAGTGAAACATGAACCTTGTAAAAACACTGAATCATGCTTTGCTTACTGTGGGAACCTTTTGGCCACACAGATGCATGAAGCAGCAGATTTCCCGAGATTTGTTTTGTTGCTCTTTGTGAATTGTCTTACCAATAGACAAAATAAAGAAAGCTACGGTATTATTGAAGGAATGCAATGATTAATTAAATCTAGGAATCACGAGGTTCGCAAGGAGAGTGTCGTAGTACATCTGTGGTTTGAGTACGTGGCTGATGAACACCACGAGTGATCCCGTCTGAGCGCTCAAGGGATTCACACATCCGGGTCTGATTTCTTTCTTTTCGCAAGTTAACCTATGCATCTAATTCTGGCACACAGCCGTCGTTTCGGATGTACACATAATTGGGATTAAAGTGGTTATCAAAACAACAGCCAAAAGCAACATTTAAAAATAGATTATAGACGACGGGATTATAACGCGATGGCTGAGACCTGTCAGTTCAACAGTTCATCACGCGAAGCTCAGCTTTCGTGGTCTGTGCTCACGCACATGGGGTTTCCTGGCCATCAGTCTCTGAAGCCAAGTATAGAAGTATTCCTAACTGAAACTATTTTAAGGTCGCAAGATTTGAACGAAGAATGTAGATCTCGAAGGAAGAATTACATTGTAAAATAATCTCATAACTAACCTCTGCCCACCCACCCACAAAACCCCATTCACGCAATGAATAACGGGCGCCGTCAAATATGATCCGCGGTTCAGTGGTGTTGTTCAATTCACCATGTAGCTGGAGGGCTCACGTTAGAGGATCAGCATCGGACTGGCGGCTGTGCACCATTAAAAAAAAAGAGAGAGAGAACAAAAATCTACACCCCCTCGGAAAAAAGAAAAAAAACACTCAGTTGCGTTGCTTGACAATTGCTGAAGAGGAATTCAACGAAGAAAACCGACACTCATTCATCCTCACGACTCGACCAGCCGTGCGGGAAAGACCACAGACACACGAGGGTGCCGAACTTAGCCTTCGAACGAAGACGGATTTCCGCCTGATTCCAGGATCGCGACCGGACTCGATCGCGAGAACGGAAATCGATGAGCATCACGTCAATCATTAGCCTGCGCAGCAAGTGTTCCCGTAGGAACGAGGAGCTTTATTTTGCATCCTGCCTGCGCGAAAATTGAGGTGGAGTAAAAAAATCGACGAGGCGGGAAGTAGTGGGGCGAGTTCCCCCGTCTGCCCCACAACTCCCGACGACTCCGTCGATGTTTGCTCTCGCAAAAGTCGGAGTCAAAAAGCAAAGTCTCTTTCTTCAATCTACATCTTTAATTGCTAAAAGAATACACACCTAAAACCGCTTTGATTATATAATACAGTCATAAAATGTACGACAATAAATAGTGGCCCGTTAGAACGGTACTAAATGAAAATGAACAAATGCGAAAAGCAATTTTTTTATGACATCTGTGGATGTCACTGCCAGTTAAAATAGGGAGAGGTGGGAAGCGACGAACATAGCATCTCGATTCTTGCCAAGCTGAATCTGACAGAAACACAGCTACGTTATTAGGCCAATATCCAGCCATCGCGACAGGCTTGATCAGTAACTCATAAGGTCAGTAAGGTGTACATAACGGTTTCTAAAGTTTAACTTTCTTGGCATACTGATCAAAATCTTTCTTGTTTAGTTTGTAAGCCCAGTGTTGAAGAGTTTGTCGAACTACAGGTGACACGGCAAAGTTATCATAAGCACAACCACTTCGAACGATCTTTGAAATGAGGTTGTTTCTCCAGCGTCCCTTGTCTCCAGCACATTTCTTCCATCGATCCACTTGTCGTCTGTCATCTTCTGTCCGGCGACCAAGATAAAATCTGCAATACCTAAACATGAATAACAACACATCATAATAAACCTTTGACGCTCGCCCAATGATACTTTCCCTATGGTGACTTATTTCAGATGAGATGGAACTATCCTTGCAAAGCGCCTCCATACGCCCTTACAGGATTAGCCTCTAAGGAGACTCATCTTTGAGTCCCACTGACAAGTAGACAAGATTGAGTTAACCAGCAAAATGAGCTGGTGGAGAGAAGTCTGGTACAGAGGTGCCAAGAATGTGCTCCACAAACTATGCCCGGCATAACACTAAGCCAAACTAGCTGCCTACTTCACTTTTTAAACATAGAAAAAAAAAAAAAAAATGACAACTTACCATTGAAACCAGCCATAGGGGTCTTGCTTGTGAATCCAGCCAGATGACTCCCACATTTCCAAGCTCCCTCCACATTTCACTTTATATGTGTTGATCTCATTGTGATATGTAGACGAAGTCACCTGTGTCTTGATATTGAGTCCCTTGAACCAGTCAGAAGGAAATTCCTTGTATACTTCAACAGTGTATTTCTTCCCTGAAAAATAAAATGTTCGAACTGAAGATGCGAAGAAGCAAAGTTTTAAATCTCTAAAGCGCTATTGAACCACTGGGAAACAGTGCTATATAAGTGTCTTATTGTTATAATTTCGTTATTAAATTCCATTTGAGCTACAAGTATGCTAACAGTTCTGTTATTTAATAAACAGACAGTGCCTGCTAACTTACTAGATCTATGTACATGTACTGGTATCATGACAATTATTGAGAATTGGTGAACAGAAAACAAACAGCTAACTGAAAAGTGACCCCCTCCCCTCTTCCAATTGGGTGTCAAAGAGTGGTGCTAGGACATCTTTTAACAACTGAGTAGTCTCCTATACAGTCATTTTTGGGAGATTTGGGGACAAGCATTGTATGACAACCTCAAAACTAAAAGATGCCAGGAAATGAAGTTGCTTAAGTTTGTATCATACCAGTACAGTTATGTTGACCTTATCATGTGGATTTAACTAATTATTTAAAGTTAGTATGTAAGTTTTTGTCATAATTGGTAAATTAAACTGATGAGTAATCAATGACCAATCAGTAATATCAATGAGCAATTGATGATAGCAAGAGTAATTTATAGGCTGGCGATAATTCAGTGATAACTCATCCAACATCAGCAATAAAATATCAATGAGAAATCAACTGATTATCCTAATGAAGGTGAAAATCTTCTGAAGAACATTAGGGACTCCTGAGGATATCTCTAGCCAACTCAGTACTAGGATCCTATAAGAACCCAGAAGACCCTGAAGAAATCTTGTATGATCCTGGTGAAGGTCCTGTTGAATCCTATTCAAGAACCTACATAGGGTCCTATCTAGGACCCTGCAAAGATCTTTAAAATTGCTGTGAAGATGCTGCACAAGATCAAGGAACCTTGAGGATCTTGCAGGAATCTTTCAAAGGGTCTTTGCAGGGTCTTGTGAGGAACTTTAAATGAGGTAATTGTAAAGAACAGCTCCCAAAACAACCTGTCGGCTTTCTGTCGGCTGTCTGTCGGCTGTCTGTCGGCTTTCTGTCGGCTGTCTGTCGGCTGTCTGTCGTCTGTCTGTCGGCTGTCTGTCGGCTGACTGTTGGCCAGCTGTTGGCCGTTTGTCAGCCAACAGACAGCCAACTATTGGCCGACAGGTTTTGGCCAAAACACAGACCAGCAGTCAGCCGACAGTCGGCCAACTGTCAGTGATCCGTCTGTACCATTTCGGGTAATTGTCAGTAGCACGGGACAGTTACCTTGATTTTGTTCCTCCATACTGCACCCGAGATATATAATAAATTTAATAGGAAGGTATGTCCTTCTAAATTTGGTGATCACTGTTTAGGACTAGCGCCAGCGCTGCAGAAAATGTATAGCCAACTTTTTGTTTTAGCAAACTGTTGGTAACTTGGCAGTAACCTGTCGGCCGACAGCTTACCGACATTCAGTTTCGGGAGCCATTTTTCACAAATACCGACAATGAAACACTTGGCAAGATCAGAGAGCACTTTGAGAATCTGTATGAAGATCTCCTACAAGAAAGCCAAGGTAACTATTAAAGTTTGTCAATTTTCCTGTCAAGCTTACTTTTAAAGATCTATTTCACAGGCGGCCCAAGCTTGCAATGTTATCCTTTTTTTTTCTTTTTATGCGAACGTTCAGGCTAACGTGACATATGGCATGTACTATTACATAACGACCGAATTTGACCACGCGAAACATGACTCTCACCTTGCAGCATATGGAGGTGTTGTGTTACAACAGTTTGAATTTATAAAGGTCTGTATGGGAATGCAACGGCTTTGCTTGAAAACCCAATTATTCTTATATTTTGTGAATAAAATCTACTTACCCTGTTGCTGTGTTGTATTCTTTGTTGTTTGCCAGCTCCTCAGGCCGATCTAACGCGATTTCGGCGAGTTATCGTTCTGTGGGTTTCCACTACTAAAAGAAAGACAAGGCCGGACACTGATTTCTGAATTGCCCGCCGCTCGAAGTGAATAAATCCACTGAAAATAACCCTGCCGGCTCAATTCCTCCGTAGAATCGAAGAAGAGATGTTGAAGTTCCATGTCAGTTCACTCGCTACACGATTCCGTCCACAACGCCTTCGCAACGATACTTTTATTTCGAGATTGCTTTGCTCGCAGATTCGAAAACAGCTGTGTCACAAAAGTTAGGACACTTTCGCGGTGTTGGGTAACCATAATTAGCCCGACCGGGGGTAGTCAGCAACGATTTGTCAATGGGCAAACCAAAATGCTCCCTGGGTACCCTCGTGCTTTATTTGTCAAACCCATAAAGGGAGTGTCCGGTTACCCGGGGAGCATTTTGGTGAAGCAATCTCGAAATAAATGTATCATTGCAAAGGCGTTGTGGATGGAATCGCGTAGCGAGTGAACTGACATGGAACTTCAACATCTCTTCTTCGATTCTACAGAGGAATTGAGCCGGCAGGGTTATTTTCAGTGGATTTATTCACTTCGAGCGGCAGGCAATTCAGAAATCACTATCCGGCCTTGTCTTTCTTTTAGTAGTGGAAACCCACAGAACGATAACTCGCCGAAATCGCGTTAGATCGGCCTGAGGAGCTGGCAAACAACAAAGAATACAACACAGCAACAGGGTAAGTAGATTTTATTCACAAAATATAAGAATAATTGGGTTTTCAAGCAAAGCCGTTTCATTCCCATACAAACCTTTATAAATTCAAACCGTTGTAACACAACACCTCCATATGCTGCAAGGCGAGAGTCATGTTTCGCGTGGTCAAATTCGGTCGTTATGTAATAGTACATGCCATATGTCACGTTAGCCTGAACGTTCGCATAAAAAGGAAAAAAAAAAAGGATAACATTGAGAGCTTGGGCCGCCTGTGTCTATGTAAACTTATCTAAGCATTAAATAAGTCTGGGTTTATACCTGTTACGCTTGAATAAATCGGTCGAAAGTACGTTCCTCCAAAGCTTCCAGCTTGAAGAACTTCTTTCGGTGTCATAGTCGGCTTGAAATCTGGAAAATCGGCGAATACCAACTTGCCATGTTTGTCACGTTTTGGCACCGAACTGTTTGTTGAAGATGTCGTTTCATCTTCGGAAGTCTCCTGTGACTTATTGTTGGTTGCAGTTTTTCGTCTTTTACCCGGCTTTTCTTTCACGTGCATAGCAGATAATGCTCGTTTTGGTGCCATAGAGAACTGAAACGGGGATCCAAGAGCAAAATGGAGCAGAAAAGATAGTTTGACTCTCGACTAACAACAAACCGAGCGAACCACACACATTACATAACTTGCTTTGTAGCCAAGCCGAAAAAGCTGCCTGGTGTAAGCTTGGGAACAAGCTACTAGCTTCCCACTAACCTTGAGAAGTAAACTGATTGAAATTGTTTAGTTTCACCTGCACGCCGACAGGAGATGAGTTCCTGACACCGACCATACCTAACTCTTATTTATTTATTCATTCATTTATTTGTTTCTGTTTTGTTTTGTTTTTGTTTTGTTTTTTGCAATCAGGAGCTCCTGTTACAATTCATGGCAATTTACAAACAAACAGAAAAAAAAAAGACATGAGAAAAAGTACACTCTTTTTTCCGCGCTTACGCAGTGAAATATAATCCTAATCCGTTCTTTATCGAAATTCTTTGGGACGACCGTGTTCACGGATTTGGCCTCCCCACAGCAAGGGCAAATTACATTATGAGAGCATGCACACAGTCATGTGTTCGATAGATTGTAGTCTTCGACAACAAGTAGTACCTGCAAGTATCAAAACCTGCGTCTTCAGGAATGAATATGTCAGTTTTGTAGCTCGGCGATGGCAAATGGCTATGATTTGGGTTCAGAAAATAAATTCACGGAGTTGTGTCGCTCATTTTTAACATGGTTTGGCCATGTATTTTCTGCGGGACAGTTTTTTTCTGTCCGCAGTCTCCGACCTTATCGCGACAACGACATGATAGAGATGATACTCTAGATTTTTGCCTATTGTCCGTTGTCACCCGTTTTGCATGTGACCTTTCTAAATTTCATAGCCGTCCTCTGCAAAACAACAACGCAAAATGACCGCTAACGCGAACGATGAGTCGAACTGCTAATTTTTCGTTTTTCCATTTAGAATTGCAAGCTGTCATTACATATTTAGCCTGAGTGAGGTTCTAGAGCCATATGACATCATCGACAAATTCAATATTACAAGGAGGTTGTCCTCGGCATCGCCGTCGTCATTGCTAAGATTCCTATATTTGCATCTCGGATGCTGGAAAGTCGATGCACTTGTTCTGAACGTGCATGGGTCTGTCATCCTAAGTGGCTGCTTTGTGCTTTGCTCATGTTTTATCCCAAGACCAGTCGAACGCAGATGAGAGTATCGTGTAAAAACCGTAAAAAAAAATCACATAAATTGGAGCTCTTTGCCAAGGTTCTTTTTAATTCAGCGATTAATTTGGCGAGCGTTTCGGTAGGAAGTTTTTCCCTCATGCTGAAACAATCTCGTTTACGTTCCTTCGCCGATGCAGTACTTTTTCATCTTCCCCGTTACTTCACGGCAATCATTTGCATCTTCTTCTTCAGTATGGCGTAAGGATTTGAACACTTAAAGGCCATCGTCATCAATAATGTCCTTGAACATGGCGGGTTGATACTCGGGGCTTTCCCGCTCCAAACCAAGTAATTATTACAGTATGTCTCTTTCCATAGCTTCCAATTCTCGGGGATCTCGCTACTTAATAAACCTCAAATCTAAACGTCGCGGAGGCAATGATAGCTGGTGGAATAACATTGAAAATTGTGATGCTTTAGGCGGCGAGGCATCGGAAGTTGTTTTCGCTCGTAGGCATTCGTAGACGGTGGACATTGTCGACGAATTTGAACTACGCTTTCGCTGCAACGTGTAATATTAGATGGCAGAGAGAACCTTAAACGAACGTCATCAATCAAGGCTTAATCTGGATACTCTAACTCAAGATACATCAGGTGAACGCGTATTTTAATATATAACTGTATGTATAGCATAAATTACGAAGCCGTTACAGAACATAAGCGTGTATATAAAGAATGTTTGGCAAATTAGCATATTATAACCTTAAATTAAGGTATGTCCGCCATTTTGAATAATCAAATCCAGCCGGTGTCAGAAACTCGTTTGTCCAGTTTGGCTATGACGTCAGTACTTTCTCATTAGCTCACAGCGAAGCCTTTTGTTCTTTCGCTTTATAAGTGCGACACCACCCGGATGGTTGGGCGGCCAGTTAACTCCACCGCAGTATACTCATCTCTCAATACCTCCTGGATATATAATCAAGTACTCTTCCTCAACCATCTCCCTAGATATCCCCCCAACATCCTGCATTTCATTAATCCCCTACACCTACCTACATAGCAGTACATTTCATCAATCCCGTACTTAAACCTACACAGCATTCATCGTATTAATCCCCCACATATACCTACACAGCCTACATCTCATTAATCCCCCCATATACCCTCACAGTAATATATCTCCATAATCCCTACAGATACCTACACAGCGTACATCTCATTTATCCCCTACATATACCTAAACAGCTTTCATCGTATGATTCCCAACATATACCTACACAGCCCACATCTCATGAATTCCTCACGTTTACCTTCACAGTTTGCATTTCATTAAATACACATACATACATACATACATACATACATACATACATACATACATACATACATACATACATACATACATAAACTTTATTTAAGCTCGAATTTCAGAGTAGCTTGACCAGCTAATATTTCCGAGCAACAAAATATTTGACAACGAAAAATTAAAATAGAATTAAATCGTTCCTAGTGTCATTACTCATTATATCCAGTGGTTATCAACTCGTGTAAAACCAAGTGGTGTTAAGGTATCTTGGAACAAGTAAATTGGCTATCGCCTTTTAAATTATCCGTTCACTTGTAGCCTGCGAACAGGCTCCCGGTTGGGTTACTGGGTTTAGTGCGAGCTAGCCAAGTGTGGTCTAGGACGAGTGGGGAGAGCCGAGAGCGGAATGGTGACGAGGAGGAGCTCAATTCGCGAAATTCTTTTTTTCACGCTTAACGGCTCGCTTAGCTCGCTGATTCCCCACCCCCTCCCCAATCCCCCGCCGGATTTTTTTTTGCGTCCTCGCTGGGAGCCTGTTCGCAGGCTAGTTCTCTTGCCGTGGGTTCAGCCGTTTGAACGGGTATCGTAAGGAACGTCTTCACGTGCGAGTTCATATATTTACCGATGCATTTTTGTGGTTGAATCGCCAAAGTTCTTCCTTTAACGACGCTTTTAGGGTCGAGAAAGTAAAATTGGCGATGTACGTACTTCTTTTTACGTGACGCGTGATTGGTGAAACAAATTCTCCGTGATGCGTGATTTAATAGAAAAATTCAGCGTAATGCGTGATTGGTAGCCCCATCTTTGCCACCCCCCGCCCAGTTTGCCATGGCCGGCCCCCCATGGTCCAGACCCCCAGGTATTCGGTCTGTTCGGTTTATAGTTGTGCGAAGTGGCGAAGTCTGACACAAATTATGTGAGTTATTTACATGACGCATCTAGCGCAAAAGCATCCGCTGATTGGTGGTAAAATGGCGGGCTCAATTATCTAAAATACAACATGGCGTCCGGTGTACGGTGTGGCGCACGGTTGTTCTTAAGAGTATCATCGTCTTCATGCTGCCTTTCAAGAACTAGCAGGCTTACGACTAACACCTCGAGATACCTGTGGAGGTGTCGGCCAGCTAGTGCCGTTAATGCGGTAGGGATCGTTTTTGCAGAATCATAGAAGTAACTTACATAAGCTTAACTTTTAGCTTTAATTAAAACAGCTTTGAAGTTTGCATCAGAGAAGTTCAAAATTTTCTCGGTCCCTGTGAAAAAATTTTCCGACAGGCGCTGTGCCAGAGGTTGCGTTCCATAGAAGGGGGGTGGGGGGGGGGTGGGGGGGGGTTGCGGTGCAGATAAAAAATGGAATGTCCCAATCGATCCTTCGAATTTTGAATTTCTTCAAATGTAGTTGGTTCTGCTATCTGCAAGTACATGTGGCCCACGATAAACTATTTATTTAGTTAGAGACTCATTTCTTCAAAGGTTTCGCCTAAACGGTTTTATGCAGATGAAAAAAGTTCACGTTTTTCAGAGGCATTCTCCTTTTCGAGGATAAACGAGGTAAGCTAAGTTAATTCTTTTCCCTAGCTGTAGATATACCTGTAAGACATGTAAACGTCTGCCTTATGCCCGAGAATTGTTTTATTTGTGTTTTTGAACATACATTTGCCATCTGTTAGGTACTAGAATTCATGCAAGGTACATGGACCCAAAAGTATACATATACACAAAATTTAATCTCAGGGCAATGACTCGATATCATCACAGGATACCAGGACAATAAATGGCGTTTCTGATTTTTGCCAGTTTGGGAACAATAAGTGACTGAGAAGGATAGCCATGGGAAAAATGATTTGAGTTAAAGGTAGCTGGGAGTTTGAGATTGATTTTGACGTAGGGAGATGCAATTGTGCGTGATATGTTAAGTTTGTTTTTAGAGTTTAAAGCCAGAAAATTCAGTGAATGCTGAAGCAAATACAGACTCCACAAGTTCTGATAGCTTGGAAGAAGGTCAAGATGATGATGGTTTGTTTGATTATTATTGTATATCAGATATAGAGTTTTGCTGTATAGTATTATACAAATCATGTATATTTACCAATATTTAGATTTTCTTGGTTCTTACATAACATTATGTACCCCCCTCCCTATCCTCACCCATTCAGCGGATGTGGAGAGGTAGGATTTTTTTCAAATGGAAATGACATTATTCTCTTTTTAATGATATTCCCCGCCATAATCCATTGCAAGCTAGTTTCATTCCAATACCGAGAATACCATTGTGGCCTTAACTGCGAATCTTTTAAAGTATCAAATCGCTGATTTCTCTGCATCTGTACTTCCAGATCCATTAGCACAGCAAGTGCTTCACTACAAAAAGCATTGTGACTGGTTGGCAAAAATAATGGGGAAGGATCCTGAATCATTTAGCAGTGAGGAATTGCAGGTAATGAAATTGTGTGCAAAGCTAGATTGTAGGCAGGTACATGTCACCATCAAAATAATGGACTAGACTGTTGTGTCTTGTCCAGAGCAAGTATTTGTACATGTACACTGTAGCCAGGCATTTAGGCATTGTCGAGGAAAAGGTTGTTGTTATTCATCGTGGTAGATGCAATAATAAAGTGTATTATCGTTTATCTCACGATGTAGTCACTTGAGATGTAGATCGCGACGTTTCGACTGCTTACTGCTAGTCTTCTTCAGGCGATAAGGTCGACTGATTGCACGGTATCATTTATATCACAAAGGTCGGCTGTGATTGGTGCATTTCGATCCTCCTATTGTTCCATTATTCCGGCGAGTAGCTGTTCCCTCAGTGGTCCACTGTTGTACCGTTCTCCTGTTGTTGTGTTTCTTGATTGTGGGTATCCATGCTTCAGGAATTTCAATTCCACTATCCCTGTTGATGTTGTTATGGTGAAGTCTTAGGTGAATAGCTTCCTTGACCCTACGTGTGTACCAGTGAGGATCTCGATCAATAAACTTGACCTCATTCCAGATAGGATAGTGGCCGGTCTCGTGGGTGTGTTCAGAAACGGCGGAGGTCTGGGTTCGGGTGAGTCGTATATCCCTGTCGTGTTCTTTGATCCTCTCCTGCATAGATATCCCTGTTTCCCCGATGTAGACTATGCCGCACTCACAGGGAATCCTGTAGACAACACCATCTTGTTTAGCCCCCTACATAAACCTACACATCTTACATCTCAATGATCCCCCACATATTCCTACACAGCCTACATCTCATTAATCCCCTACATATACCCACACATCCTACATCTTATTTATCCCCCTACATAAACCTACACATCCTACATCTCAATAATCCCCCACATATTCCTACACAGCCTACATCTCAATAATCCCCCACATATTTCTACACAGCCTACATCTCAATAATCCCCCACATATGCCTACTCGATAATCCCCCAGATATACTGACACGTAACACGGCCACATGTAACGTCATTTAGGCATTATATGAATATTATTATAATATTACAGTTTAAAAATTTGAAAATTTTGAATTATTCCTATGAAAAAGAGTTGCAAAAAGGGATAACTTTTAGTTTAGAGATGGCTTATGGCTTATTTCATAAGCTAAAAAAGAGCTTATCACTTGGGGTAAGTGCACAGGCCTGAAAATACAGCTGAGATTGTTAGTGTTTTTCTTAGAGTTGTACATCCCTGAAACGTGCAACCCACATGCTACTCTTTTTCCATGCAAATCTTCTCAAAGTTTGAAATCTTCAAACTAGAATAAAAAATTTCCATTATGGTCTCAAAGTTGGAAGTCTTGTAGATCATCAATATTTCCCTTCCTGTCATCTTCTTGATGTACACATATCGAGTCAACCAATTTTTTATGACTGATAGGGTAACATGACCTCCTGTAGCCATTAGAGCAAGATAACTGTGCATGTAGATACACCTATAGATATAACGAAAATATCTTAATTGACCACTCCCCCAATTGGGCTTTTCAGGGCCAATGAAACTAAGTGATGAAACAAATAGTGCAAATGAACGTAACAAGATTAAAAATCCCAACTGGCAGGAGGCAGACCAGTTGGCTATTTCTAAGTGTGGCCGAGGAGTTGAACTACAGTCTACCAAGAAACAACTCCAGCTTAATGGTCAGAGTGGGACTTGAACCCGCCACCTCCAGACTTCAAGTCCAGCACCCTAACCACTCGGCCACACTGCCTCGTTAATAAATTGTTTATTTGTTCAGTCTAGAAACCACAGTGTCAAATGTCCACCACCTTTTTTTTTGGTTGACCGTCAATTCTACTGTCTAAATCTATTTTCAGGAAGCTATTGAATACTTGATGCCTTCTGGACTGTATGCTAAGGATTGTCGCCCTCTTTTAGAGGTAACTAATTAAATCACTTTGGCATTCAATATTTAGCTACTTGAAAAAATGGCAAATATGACTACATACATGTATATTAGGTTGACATTTCTGAGTGAATAGCGAACATGTTTGGCACATTCTGAGCATATGCAGGATTCTAGAGGTGGTTTATACCTTTTTCAAGAAACTCTTTTTAATAGTAAAACCTCTTTGGCTTAAGTAGTACAGGTTTAACAATTGCATTGGGTGTCTATAACTATTATGTTGGAACTCGGAACTTTGCATTTGAACACTTTGAGGAGGATGTGGACAAAACATGGGGTAGGTCATGGTGTAGACCATGATGCCTACCCTATGGCCTACCAGTGGTCAGATTTTTAAAAACATAAGCAAAACATCAGTAAGAGTCGAATGAGTAAGGTGGCATAAAATTATATCCCTTGTGGTTTCTTGTATCCCTCTAATAGGGGTATACTAAAAAAGTCACAAACACTAACACTAACGCTAACAGTTACTAACGCCGTTCATTGCATGTTTACACTAGCACTCCCCTATATGTTACAAAAACATCAAAATCATCATTGATTTTCTCATCTTTAAAACATACAAGTCAAGTACTTGTGATGATACAAAAAGTTTCATTTCGAATCACCAAGTGACCATGACTACATCGCGTTTACTTAACCTCGTACAAAGTCTGTTGTTGATAGGTTGTAAGTGTATATAGTTATGAACATGTACATGAGTTTGCTGTTGTTCAACATTTGATTTACCACTTGTTTGGTCATCTCCTCTACCTTTCAGGACCCTAGGAAGATTTATAGACAGACAGTAGGTAGGTAATCCACCTCACACAAAGTAGCAATTAGGGCCCAGTTGTTGTTACAGCGGATAAACACTATCCAACTTGTAAATCACTATCCAGTGGATGGCATAGTACATTTATGTGTTTAGTAAATCTTTTAATATCCATTGGATAGCAATTTATCCAGTAGAACATCGAAACAACTGGGGCCTAGCCTGCGTAGCAAGCAAACCTGTTCAAGTGGAATGTGAAAAAGCTCTTTTGCGTGGCGCAACTTCATTCAGCTTGTATGGGAACGCTTGCTATGCAGGCTAACTGGGGCTTTATGTACATAATTACACTTGTTCAATTTGTGTACGAGCAGTCCAAAGAATTGTTCTTACTGATTTAGTTTTTCACCAACCAATAACTTCTGATCTTTACACACTTTGTTGTCAGTACTTCCATGAGTTTCATCCTAGGTATATACAATGGTACCCCTACCTGTGGAATTAAACATCAAAGGGAGCCTTGAAAATGAGAGAGTGCATCTGAGACTTGGTCCTTCTGGGAGAGCACCGAGTCAATATCTAAAACGTTTTCAATTACTGTCTTTCTGTCGTGGTAGTGCTACATCAGGGGTTTCTTGAATGGGTTAGGCACTGGTTTAGTTGCCGACCTAGCTTAGTTGCCAACCTGGCTTGGCCATCTTTAGGAAATATTTTCTTACACCATCAGCTTTCTCAAAGCAGACACCTCTGTATGGTGGACGTGACTGCCTCATTGATCAACTAAATTTCTCTTGTTTCTCTATGATGGGACTCTGTTCAGCAGAGCCACTTCTGAGGGAGTCCACCTGGCAAAGAATTCACTGTAAAGAAGTTTAGTTCAAAAAGATTTTCTTGCCTGTTAAAAGCAATGTTGCTTCACTGTTGGAGAATTTAATGAAACCCTTGGTTACATGAAGTTTAACTTTGCCTGAGAATCTGTTATTCAGTGGATTTCTGTACTTTGTACATATAGGTTATGCTAAAGCTATGGATAAGAATGGGCATCCACTAGCCTCAGCTTTCTACTCAGGCCAAGTTGGATTCCACGACACATTGTTTGTAAGTATCTACAGTACTTTTATTCTGTAATTTTTTCATTTCCAAGGATGGCAAAGGTCAGGATTTGAAAAATATCATAAATTTCTATGTAAAATGTTATCCAAAATTAACGGTGCCAGTGACACGTAACTGAGAACTACTCAGTATGACAGATTATAATTTTATCCTTAGGATATTGGTTGTTTGTACAGTTTACATGTTTGTCCTTAAACAGCATAATAAATAGTGCGACATCATGAAAGTACTGCTACTGATCTATAGCTTTCCTTTATGATGGTCACACAAAAAGATCTATCTAAAGTCGTAAAAGTCATGTCCGAGTTAATGCGTGCAGTGGCTTTTGACAGTGTGAGTAAAATACTTCTTAGTTCATTTCTACAAAGCACAGACCAGACGTACTGAATCACATGCACAGTCACTCCTTCACTTTGTTGATAATTCATCCATCCATCCAGTCAGTTTGGTATTTAGTCACTTGATAATGCATTCATTATGAACTTTCAAAACTCATGCACAATTTAAATTTTAAGCTCCACTCTTTCTCTTTGTATATTTATTTCTACAAACAGTGTATGTAATAAGCATTTATCAAATACGTTTGACAGGAAATTTATGAACAAGCTGCAAAGTTAGATGCCAGTGATGGAGACAGATTCCTTGAAGCAGTTCAGACAAGTAAGAGTGAAACAGGTGGAGAGGAACTGGACATAGACGACAGTGAAAGGTAAGATACACACAATTCTGTCCTCTCCATTTCTGACTTTTAGCATTTTTATGTTCATTTTGTTGTTGGTTCTTGTCCTTGCTCCAAGAGTTTATCTCTGGGTTCTCCTACTTTCCTCCCTTTGCAAATACCGGCGAGCCAAATTCTAATAATAACACTTGTATTTCATTAATGTATTTTCAGTAATTTATTTTCAGTAATGTATTTTTGTTCTCCGCATCTACTTTGACATGGTGATAACCAGCTCGAAAGCTAATGGTTGCTCTGGTTACCATGTACATATCTTTTTTATTGTCTCCATAGCCATATGTAACAATTATTTCTTTTCCCATCTGATGTAAATGTTGAAATTCTGTAAATACATGTAGTACACAGTAAAAAAATTGATTGATTGATTGATTAACGAGTTCATCAGAGCTCTTTCATGTTTCCTGTGTAAATAAAACTACACCTTCACCTTCACCTTCACCTTACTCCTTGTGCCGGAGTGGTGCACAAGGCCTCAAATAAAAATTACAGCTACATTTAAATTAAATATCCAATCTTGTCATCGCTTTTCATGGAGGTGTCAGAAATCTCTATAACTGTTGGTAAGAGTAATATTTCTTTTTTTTTTTAATAATTCTGAGAAATCATTAATTAGCTAATCAGGTGTTTCAAAAGTGTTTCAAGTAAAAGCTTAAGGTTCAACGAACATGTAGTATGTACCATTAATAACAAAACAAAGCTTTATACTTATATACTTATCTAGTAACACTGAGTCTGTGTTATTTTTTTCTGTTTGATATTTTTAGCGTCGAAGTGAAGAGTCAGCCGAAGATGAGGTGGATTACAAAAGAAGAGCTTCAAAGAGATTTGAACGAATTGTTGCCAGACAAAGATGTATGTGGTCCTATTATGCTCCATACTCCCATAAAAATCTATTTCGTTCGTTCATTCTCTCGTTCGGTTGTCTGTTTACTCGTTCACTCGTTCCCTCGTTCGTTCGTTCGTTCGTTTGTTCGTTTGTTCGTTCACTCGTTCCCTCGTTCGTTCGTTCGTTCGTTCGTCTATTGTATAAACCCGTTCATCTGTTTTCCGTTCTTTTCTACGCGCTTTTCTTCTTACTCGTCTGCGTGCGAGCGTTCTTCGTCTCATTGTTAGACAGCCCATTCGCCACTTTCTACTTATATGAACAGGTATAAGAGCAAATGTTTACCAAGGGTTTTTCAAGTCTAAATATATCCACCCTAAATGGCAATGTCCTGGTGTGCAAAGTAGTTCTTGGGTTTTGACTTTTGGAAGTCATGTTCATGATAGTCCACTTATGAAAAGCTCTCCCTCCTAAGTTTTCTCTGTGTCCAATGTTGCCTCATGCAGTGTGGAATATAGACTTGTCGTTACCAGCCGTCACGCTACTAATAGCACTCTGAATTATCTTATTACAGTATGAAGTCATTGTTCATCGGCTGAAGAAACTAGCCAAACACCGAAATGCACTTCTAGCGACTCCTTTTTTGCTTCGATTCTTACGTGAAATTCCATTACCAGGAATGGAAGATGTAGAAAAGAAGGTAGGTTCACATTATAGGAAATAAGCACGCATCTATGTGTTCTGGTTATCATATGGTTTTCTTATTGAATAATAGAGATCACTTCAGTCGTTTTTGGCGTAAACCATCGTCTTTCAAACATGAATTAAATTTAGAGTTTTTATGAATCCAGCTCTTATATTCCTGATCGGAAGATTTTGCAAGATTGTTTGAAGTGATGTAAAAGTCTCTGGTGATCTTGTGGTACGACGTTGTGCAAGTCTGATCGATGCGTGCTATATGTTGTTGTGTGTCTCGTGTAATCGCCGTTTTGTCATTTTTTTAACAGCTAAATGAGAAAGGAGAGGCTTTCGGAGAGGGTAAGTCAAGTTATTTAACTTCTGTCTGTTTTGAGCGCATCACTTGGCTCACAAACTCAACCAATTCATCTGCGATGTGACAATTGCGTGCAAAACAAAAGCCAATCGCGATTGTACTGACGCAACTTTCCCGCACTTGTCAGCCATTGGCTGTAAGTTTTCCCGCGGCAAGTTTATTTGTTTTCCCGTGCTTTTGATCGGTTGGTTTATTTGTTTTCCCGCGCTTTTGATCGGTTGGTTTATTTATTTTCCTGCACTTGTCAGTGGTTACATGTTTTTCCGCCCTCATTTGTTACTATCTAGACAAAATTTCTTGCGTCGTCCTTGGCGTCACCCTATTCTCTTCGCCCTATTCTCCCTATTTTTGGCGTCGTCCCTATTCTCTTTGTGGCTGCACTTGTAGTTATTACTTCTTAAAGTCCGTAATGTTTTTTTTTTTTCTGTATACTTTAGGCGAACGTAAAAGGGCCATCGCGAAAGTTACGGTCAAGAGAGGGTCAGGAAACGTAACCGTAAACGATGTTCCCTTCACTAAGTATTTCGGCAGAATGGAAGATAGGTATGGTATGAATCTCTAACAATTCTACGCTCTGGTCTGAAAACTCCCAATTCCCTGCTCCGTGTGAGATTTGACCCCAAAAATTCCATCGTGGTAACGCACTCTAGAGAGATTACTTTAGTATCTCTGATTGGTATTTCTTTCGGCCAGTCACTATACGGATCTCTTTAGCGCTACGTCATCGGTGGTCAAATACCAGTCCGACCTAGACTCCTCTCCAGTGTAGAAAGAATTCAGCACGTGAAGAGGGAGAAGTGTGTTTGCGTTTAGACTCCAGTTTGTGACAGATGGTCCTCTTTGTTGGTTTTAAAAATATCAAGGTTGTATTTTTGATTTTTTTTCGTCTACTTTTACCAGCTTACAAAGATGCAAGTGTTGTTCTTTTCGTACCAGTAAGGCATTTTATTGTTTGCCTCTTCCCTCGTCACGATTGGAATTTTTTATATATAGGAGTCGATGACTTGGAACTTGTCTGATTTCATTAATTTCCTTTTCGTTAATGTTCTAGGAAGCAAATCATGTGTCCATTCCTCACTGTTGGTGCAGTTGGTGAATATGATGTGAAAAGTGAGGTTATTGGTGGAGGACATTCGGGTAGGAGGCTCTCATTCTAGAAAGACAATGCCACAATATCCATGCGTTAGAGTTTCCTGCGGAGTTCATGGCTGTTTCATCGTAATTGACCCGGAGATGCCCACGAAATTGCTTTCCTCTAGCTTTCCTCTAGGGCTCACTCTAGCCAGCCAGCGGTTCATGTTTGGGTCACATGCGCACTACAAAGCCTCGAGTATGAGTGAAGACTTGAGTACGAGAGATCGAATGACACGAGTCGGCAGTCGTCGGCAGGGCGATCCTAGCTCGTTAACGTGACCCAACGTGAGCCTGCACGCAGGCTGGCTTGTGAAGCGATTGAATGGAGCAAGTACATTGGGTAACTAGAAACGACTGTAGTAAAATCCTCTTTGTTGTGCCTGTATTCCAAGAATTTTCAGTCGTTAGCGGGACTGCAATAACCTGGGACAACTCCGAAAGCGAGTTGATCAGCTTGTGAACATGAATATGAACATGAACATTTGTGCGTTGTACTGAAAAGCAAGAAATTCTGATTCTAATACTGAACGGTCCGAGAGAAGTGGCCTCCTCCTCTGTAACCGTCGTTAGATTAAGGAATGAACCAAATAACCTTAGTTGTTGGCGTGATTGTGAAAACCGATTGGTTCGACAATACGAAATTCTACAACTATTACAAAAATCGAAACGAAGACGAAGCGACTAAACGTACTATTTTTAGTCCAAACTCTGCGACTGCTGAACGACAACTAGCTAACCAACACGACCGATTCGAATATTAATTAGTTAAGACTTAAATTCAAGCATGCAGTGTTTTGTTAACCCGTCCCAACGGACGGCGTTAGTGTTAATGAACAAGCATTAGCCGGAACACCGATATTAGTTACACGTGATTTATTGATTTACTTAAATGCATCACATGTGTAATGCGTTATTTGCGGTTTTTTACTGGTCTTAGGTCAGGCTGGTGCTATTAGGCTTGCTATCAGTCGTGCGTTGCTAAATTTTGAGGACAGCTACTTGGAACCTCTTCAAAAAGGTTTGACAGAGTATTGATGTAGAAGCTTTGTAGATAACGATCTTTGACACATAATCGATACGAGCTGCGAAAGCTAGCGTTAGTGGCTCAGTTTGCTATCTCTCTAAACAAATAGAAATCAATGTCTATAACACAAAGGCTACTGGGGCCGAGCAGTTGTAAGTTCCTGTCAGAAACAAATAATTCAGCGTAAACACAACAAGGTTGTTAACCCGGAAGTAAGCCAGTTGGCTATTTACAAGCGTGGCCGAGAGTTGGACTCGAGTCTATCGGCAAACATCTCCAGCTTAGTGGTCAGAGTGGGACTTAACCCGCAACTTCCGGACTTTAAGTCCAGCGCTCTAACCACTTGGCCACGCTGCCTTCTCGCTTCCGCTACTACGCGTGAGTTGTTGGAATTTTACCATCACGCGACTGCGCAGTATTAGCCTGTTTGTGACTGACGTTAAACGATATTTGTTAGATTCGTTTTCCTCTTGTTTTTCAGCTCGGTTGTTAATACGAGATTACCGAGTCAGGGAGAGAAAGAAGCCTGGGCAGAAGAGAGCCAGAAAGAAGTTTGCCTGGTAACACACCAATTTTTTATTGCCACTCACACTACTTAGAAATACAATGCAGTTACTCACACTACTTGCAATTCTTCTTATATAATACGATTTCTTACGCCACTTATCATACTAAGCCTCCCTACTTATATTACTTACAAAACAATACAATTACTTACGCTACTTACAATATTAATACTTATACTCACTCACACACTCACTCATCCTCATCGGGCTTATGAGGACTCTTGAGGCCGGAAATACTTATACTGCTTACAATATAATTTTATTGATTCACATTACTTCCAATTTACTAATACTCACGGCACTACTTACAATACGATTACGTACGCAACACATTTAAAGATAGAAAAATGATAAAAAAAGAAACGTTACGAAAACTTGGCGATGAATTTCGAGACACTTTGGCGGTAAAAAAAAAGCAGCTTCAAATTTTAGCGTAGAGTCTCATTCAGGGCCTGGCATCAGGCAAGTTGACCAGCTGTCAGGATGATTTTGCCCATCTGGTTTGACCATCTAGAGGAAAGTTTTTCTTATAAAGAAGTTCAGCTAAAAAGTTTTGTCCTCCTGAGGGCCGGGTTGTTCAGAGCTCGGTTACGCTAACCCAGGGCCAGGATTAGCAAGAATTTTGATATCAGTTTTGTAACTTTTCGGTGAGGTTTTCTGTTGATATTGTTTGTCCTCTCGTTTTGAGCTTGTGCAAGCCCAAACTACACACAGCATTAGCAGTAAAAAACATTGTTATACAAGAAAATTAATACTTCGGTTAACTTTTAATTCTGGGTTAGCGTTGACCGGCTCTCGAACAACCCAGCCCAGCTCAAACGTTATTAAAACCCCTGAATCATTACGGCCAATCACAGTGCACGTGGTAACTGAGAGATATAACAAACTGTAAGATTGCGAAGGCTAAGGACAATTGCGAATAATTATTATCAACTATAAGCCATGTTTAGTGACATTTTGCCATGTTTCAACTTTCAGGGTTAGACGATGAAGAGCTTTGCTTTGTGACGTGAAGAGTACTGTTCGGGCGCCCTCTCCACACCAATTAATGAGTGAAAAATGAAACAAAGCAGAGACATGCGTGAAGAAATATACCCTCAAGCCTCGCCGGCCAGCAATGTCTCGCAAAATCCGATTTTACGTCCCACATGCTGTAAAGCTGTAAACTTGCAAGGAAGCCGGCCCCGTTTTGAAACTGAGGCAAATGTCCAATTGATCATAACTGTAAATACTAGGTTTTATTTTGAAGATATTTTGCAAAGTTAGGGTACATATTTAAATAAATCGTTAAAGAATTTATAGATTGTTCCACTTTATTTCACCATAACTGCCTGTGAGTGACCGTAGTTGTCATCATAGGAGTTTCCGGAACTCCCAATGGTTTTCGGCGTTTCCAAGCAACTGTCGATCAGCTTGGTTCCCAGGCGATCTCTTCCCTCCCAGAAGAGCGTGAATTACTTGTAAAGGCACTGGAACTCGGCTTCGAATTATCCTATTTCAGAGGTCGGTTCAGGTTTCAGTGTTTTTAAACAGGAGCCTTTAAATTAATAAATGACGTGTAAAGACTAAGAAATTGAATTGAATGAATAGGCGTATCCCTCAACCAAATCCCATGACCTCTTATCACTGATCAGAATGAAAATGACGACTGAAATTGCCGCCAAGTCGTGTGTGTGGACAGTGTCTGAATAGTTGAATTATTTGAGTATCCCACGGTTCTGGTAATAACTGGCAATTAGCTGTAAATGTATAATATTTTTCGGTACAAAATACGGTCATAGGACTCAAAACGAAGTGGGTCATCCCAAAATTTCACCAGCTACCAAACCATATATAATTATAATGACAATAATTAACATAAATAATTATAATGACAATAATACTCTTCCCTTTCCCATTCGTCCCACAGAAAAAACAACAACAACAACAACCAAAAACTGAAAAAAATATTTGCATTTTCTTGTTTGACTTTCACGCCAACGAAACTTTTTATTTCAGGCAGTTGACGCTGCCATAATAGTTCTGAATTTCATTTATCAGTGATCTTCAATAAAAGTGCGAAGATCTAGATCTGCCTAGAGCGTTGTCAGAGGAACAAATCGTTCGTCTACTCCTCTTTGCTGCTACATCTGTCATTTGCTATCTGTCAAATCACGTTCCAATGTCGCTTTTCCCTTCAAATGTGGGAAGGGCGGTGTTGAAGTCCCGCTTCCGCCTCCGCCTCCGCCTCCGCCCTCGCCCTCCCAACATTTGAAGAGGAGAGAGAGCCTGGGGGCGAGGCTGCATTTGAAGGCCTGGAAGAGGAGGCAGTCTTGTAATTCCAGGCGCGTCCGGTTACAGTGGGGCACGGCGGATGAAAAAATAGCCTTTTTTCTAGTCACAGTATTTTTTCCTGTTCTTCACATCCACAGACGTTGCACCTCACATCACATATAGAACTATGTAGTCTCGACTCTGCTTCTGTGGCAAGATTGTGTGACAAGCAAAATTTGTACGTACGAGATTTGGTAACGATGTTCTCCAGCTGTTCTACTCTCTTTCATTTCTAGACTCCTACCTGACTAGAGATGGATACATCGGCGTGAAAACGTAAGAGGTTTGATCAAGGGAGTAAGCTGCAAAATGAATGGAAAATCAGAATAGAGACAAAAGTGTAAAGGTATTTTGGGAATGAGGAAGACTTCCTTCCTTTCGTCTCCACCTGTCTTCCGGAACACGGAAACTGGCAGAAGTCCAGGTGCGCTTCAAAAAACACAGCAATAAGACATCGTCGAACTATTATTTTTGGGCTCGTCCCCTAAAACTTGTTGGTCACGTGTCTTGTTGTGATGCTTGATCACGTGGTCAGATTAAAGGCGGCCATCTTGATTTTCCGTGTTGGCGAAAGAGGCATTTCGAACCCCTTGTTTACTTTAATTTGCCATTGCTTATCAAGGGTTTTTGGCCTCTTATTTGCAAAAATGTCTGTAGTTGATAAGTTGGACGCCGCAAGACACTCAATAACGGGCTCTTATGTGGCCAAAGTGGTTTGCAAAGCTTCTAGTCGCGAAGTTATGGGACCAAAAAGGAAGCACTTAGATTGTAAGTTAACTGACTGGAAAGAAAAGCCTCTGAGATATTGTTTGGCGGAGTTAATGATCCTCTCGTCGATTTATTTTGCTCTCCAGATCTCACATCGTGCACACACCATGACAATGTGTCTATACCGAACTTGGCGGATTTAATTTTCGAGCGGTGTACAAATTCAAGCTGGGTTGTAGTTTTCAAAGCTGAGAGCACTTTCCATCACTTGATGTCCTACGGAAATGAGGTGAGTGTTGTCATGTTCGTGGCTGGGTATTTTCACTGTTCTAGTGGCCCTACATCTCTAATTAGCCACCTGCCTGGGGATGTACCAGTTTTGCAAGGGATCGAGTGAAATTTGTGTTTGTACCAGTATCCAATGTCACCTTCTAAAACAGACTGGCTTGGGTGTTGTTATCTTGTATAAACATGTCAGCATTATAATTTGTCAAGAGTTCGATAAATAACGTAAAATTGAATTTGTTAGCCATTGATATGCCGATTTTTTTTGTCGAGTCAAGCTTGTAACTTTAGTTTACAAGATGTATTTAAGCGAGATGACGACTTCATCGAGAAAATTAAATGATAGGTGTCCGTATGATTTCGCTTTTCGGTAGTTGAAGTTTTAGCTTGTCATACGAAATATCGTATAGCGTTAAATAGCCTGTTTGCGATATATTGTCAGTTTTAGGTACGATCATTGTTTTAAATAGGCAGGAAAGAAGTTGACTTTATTTGTCATACGCTCAGTAAGATGGAAGAGTTTGTATGTGTTTCCATCTTCTAAAATACGTGCACAGCACAATAGCAATTACGGTCAGTTCTCGATGATCGTTTCGCAAATGTTACAAGTTTATCGATCATCCACTTCGTTGCTTTCAAACCAACTTTTAAGTCAGTTTGACCTTGTGTTGGTTTTCTTGGATCATGATCAGTGTATATCATCCTTTTGACGAAAGTTTATCGCCTTTTTTCCATGAAAAATTCCGAAATACGCACCTGTATTGGTATCACCTCCCGTACATAATTAACATACATCTCACTGCATGGACGTCCGGCCTCTATTAATGACATTAATTCAACACCTAAAGGTGTCGTAAAACCCATGTTATGATGTATGTAGTGGATATTTTCTGAATAAGAAACATTTTGGATTTTTTTTTTAAATGTATGTGACAGGTTTTTTTGCCTCATGGAATCTACATGAGATCCTGATATGGAAATCAAAAATAGAAATTGGCCATCACTTTATCTTCGTCACATTTCAGCTGTCTGAAACAGAACATTCACACATTCAGAAAATGGGTGAGGTGGAGACCTGGGACTAGCAGGCTGTGACGATAGGTCAGCATATCTTTTGGGAATTGCCGCAATTTTAAAGGAGCAGATCACTTCAAAAAATGAATATTTTTTGTCAACACTAATAAAAACCTTGCACTAAGTTTAGCCACTCACCGAAGTGTCAGCCTCTAAAGTGCAGGTTTTCCTTATGAAATTCGTCTCAAAGGAAGCCCAAAATTCGAATATCATTGTTGCCATTTTAAACAGTACTCAGCCACCAGGCCGTGTTTTGTGACGTCATTCTGTCTGAGAGATTTTGTCCAAATGGATTCTGAAAAGCCTTTTAACTACCACTCTGGGTTATGGCTGCCCTTGAGCCATATTATTTTGAGCCAAACATGCTCCAAACTCCGAAAGGATAGCATTGAAGATAGTTAAGTGAATAATTGTGGGGAAAAATAGATTTTGCTGACCTTGTGAGGGATGCCAAGTCAGTGGGCAGGTTTTTCTCCTTCCCGCCAATTTTGAGTGAGACGGAATGATGCCATGTAAACATGGCCTGGCTACCAAGACAGTTTAAAAATGGCGGCCTCTGAAGTCGCTTCTTCCGTGACAAATTTCTTCGAGATAGCGAGCATTTCAGAGGCTGAAACTCAGGTGAGTGGAAAAGCTGAATGTTTACTTGCTATAGACAAAGACAAAAAAAGTAAGCTTTTTGGAGTGACCTCCTTAAACCAAAATTGAACTAAGCGAGTGTGTCTAATTTCTGTTATATTTTTCTTACATTTTTTGTTTTTGTTTTTATTTGATTCAAAAGATACATTGATATTCTGAATCATTCTTGAAAAGTTCTTGAATAGTCCTTGAGAAAAAGGTCTTATGTCTTCATGAACCATGCTGTAGTGACTCAAGATAGCCTAATATTATTGACTTAAATTCTTTTAAAAAGGCTTTCTCACCACCACCTACACATACATGTTAACCACTTGTAATCACAATGCTCTCTCTAGTAACACAGATCACAGTTGGATTGTAACGTGAAATAATACAACCAAGTTAAGCTTGTATCATCTGCATTGTACATGTATGTTACCAGACAGGTTGGTTAAGTGAAGCACATTTAACATCACAGTGAGTTTTTTTAAAGCTGACATTTTAAGTGTTATTGTTTCTTCGGCTATTGTTGTTGAAATTTCAGCTCTCTATGACAGTTACAGTACTTTATGTTTATCAACATCAACTGATACATGTAATGTAAATTAGCTGTAAGCATAACAGCACTGAAGACTTTCTATTCTGTTGTGTTGTGTAGAGATTTATACAGTACATGGCATCAAGAACATCAAACTTCAGTCTTGGCAACTTTCTCGACAAAAGTGGTGTTCAAGGTATGTACATGTACATGAGATCTATAGACGTCTGGGCTAGTCCATTAACACTGACCAGCTGTTATTGGAAACCCCTTAAAATATGTTTAAAGAACATTAGGTTTAGGTATTGCCTCATTTGTTTTCACTCTGTTATTGTTTGGATCATTGCCTGTGTTCAAAGTTTTACTGTTGTTTCAAGGTTATGACATGTCAACATTTGTGAGGAGATATGGAAAATATTTGAATGAGAAGGCTTCCTCGTACACAGAAATGGGATATGACTTCTGCCGACTCAAAAGAGGGTAAGCTACATTTGTTTACAACATGGCCATCTTTATGTAAATCCATTTTCAGAAGCAGTAGTCAAGTTTTCAAGTACAAGGCGTTGCTGATTTTGCCATCTTTTTCTAAAGAATCAGATGAATAACATAGAGAGTAGTCGGCTGGGACCATCAAGTACTGAATAGATGGTGATTTCTGCCAGCAGCTGGCTGCTTGGTGAATATATAATTATGTGCAAGTGTGGCAGACTGTTCTTGACAATCAACTTTAGTAAGCTTCAAATACTGCGTCCCTGGCTCAAACAAATTTCCATAGCAGTATATTGTTATTTATTTTTGTACTTCCAGGAAGGAGGAGGGTGTTTTAAGAACCATGGATGCTCCTAAAGTGAGTTCCTTTTAAAGCAGTTCTGTAAACAGAGTCACTGGTAATACCTGTACACTGTTACAGCTATATCAACAACAACAACTTTGTTTATCATTTAACTCTAAGATATTAGCTTTATGTACATGAAGCTACTCTTAAATTTGGATTTTAAATAAAGTTTATGGATGTAGGTAACACCATCTCAGTACAAACTGTCATGGCAGTTATAGTATATTTAAGTTCAGGACAGGTTGTTAATTAAACAGTAAGGTAACTCTTGCAATAATTTGTTTTTAATAAGACTGGAGGTTAAATGGACTGTCAGATTTTTGAATTAGCTTCCAGTCTTGTTATGTCTAATTGTAGGGCAGGAGAAGTGAAGGAAGAATTTACAAAATCATGTGAATATAAATCCTCAAAAAATGACAAGAATTCATACTCTAGCTGTTGTGTTTTGCATTCATCCATTTGATTCATCAAAATTCAAATCTGCTGTAATTTTTGAGATGCATATATGATAATTTTTGCTGCATCTCAATGATACATGTGCAGGTATGTGGCCATGTCAAAATCAATTTTTATTACTTTAAATAGTCTCTAACAAATTTGTTTGATCCAGCACTCCATCAGTGTAACTTTGTTCCTCTTTCTGTTTTTAAACAGCTCCTCAAAGCTCTCCCAGTCCTTCAGCAACAGATTGATGCCTTGCTTGAAGTGGATGTATGTGATCTCTTTAATGGTGTTTGACATTCTTTCATGAGGTGTCTCTTTCTCAAGTATTGCTACTTGACATTGTCTTGTTCCTTGTGTACCATTTCTTGACAAGGAAATTTGGTCTATACTCAATCTTTTTAAAGAACTAGGAATAGTATATTTTTTGCTAGGCTTACATGTGCAACAATGGAAAGAAAGAAGAAATAAATAAAATGACCATTAAGTTCCTGGGAAAGCCTAGCTACAAAGTAAAAGCCACCACATTAGTAATATCAGGACTGTGCTCTTGAAGCACCTGGGTGCCACAGGTGTCTAGCTTTGACTTTGGGCGACTGGAAAAACTCATTTTTTCATATAAGCTTAAGTGCTGGGCACCCAGAATTTCGTGGTTCGGAACCTTTGGGCTCCTCAAAATTTTTCTTAGACCACAGCCTTGAATATACAAATGGTGTGTGAAATTATCCACAATAAAAATGGGCAGTGCAGATCTGTAGACTTCCATCTACATTATAATTGCCATCTTTGATCTGTATCAATTCTGTAACATGAAGGTATTTAAAATTCTTCTTAAAAACTTGAGTGGCTTTTTTAAGACTCATCTGCATTATATTTTCAGATTAAATCAAGCGAATTGACTAATGGTGTGATAAACAGTGTATTTGTACTCTTATTCAAGGTATTTAATGCATACATGTTATAATATTTACCAAATCTTGAATATCCTGTGGGTTGAGAAAATATCATAATGTGTCAGTGGTGAACAGATCAATTATTTGCCAAACCCAAGGGCTGAGGCAAATATCTAACAAGACGCTGACATATCGCAATATTTTATGATAACCGAGTTCAATAAGCGACTAGTTTGTTTTCTAAATTTAAATCACTCTCTGACAGCACAGGGAAGCCAACTGCCATTTTTAACACAAAAGTATGAGCAGAATATTATATGTGGCAATACATTTGAGCAGATCATTATTTGTAGGCAGTTGTTACTGTATTTGCAGGTCACATGGTGGGCTCTTGGCCAATGAAAATGAAGAAAAAATACATCAAATGATAACTTATTTTAAGAGCATTTTATTTTTCCAACATTGTTGTTTTTGATAGTTTTATTTCCACAGAAAATATTACTAGTTATAATCTATCAAATATTTCCGCGCACGCACGAGTGGTCTAAACGCGTCACGTGACCAGATATTCCCCAATTTTCAAAACTGTGCGTGTTGCGAAAAATATTTGAAGGATAATAAACACAATAGCCGCCATTTACTAAATAAACAATAGCCTCCATTTGACTTTGAAAATGTGCTTGGATATTTGTCCTTGGACATTATCTGCTCCATGAAGCTAACAGTTTCCCGCGAGCTACGCTCTCAGAAAACTGTTTGCTTCTTGGAACAGATAGTGGCCGCCGATAAATATCCTAGCATATTTTCTCATCAAATGGAGGCTATTGTTTATTTAGTACATGTTTTTGCTGTCTATAATTACATGTAAATTACTAATTGTTTTCATTGTTCTTTCACCCCTTTTAGGACCTAATCAGATTATTTGCCTGCTATAATGATGGAATAATAAATTTGCTTGGTGAGTAGTCTCTTCCTGTTTTTAAAATAAAATTAATGTACAGTACAGGATCCGTGGGTATTCCATGAACAATACAGATTACTTGAAATAAAAAATACCTCTTTTTACTGCATTGGACTTGGAGCAAAAGCTGGTGGGGTCCTTCTCAATACTCTGCTTGTTACAAGGGCATCCTGCTACATGTACAAAGTAATTTTTGTTTTGTTGTTTTGTTTTGTTCTGTTTTTTTGCAACAGAGAAATACTTTGACATGAACAAGAAGAACTGCAAGGAGGGCCTGGACATCTATAAGAAATTTATTACCCGAATGGACAGAGTATCTGATTTTTTGAAAGTTGCTGAAGATGTTGGTTTTGACAAAGATGATATCCCGGACCTAAGTAAGGTAATGAGACCACGATTATTGTTTATGTGCCTTGTCTTCTGAATTTTATGATACAAAGAGCTAAGTTTGGAAGTGGTGAAAGTAATGTTATTTCATTTTGTGCGTGCAACTATCTATAAATTAGAAACTTAACGTAAAATAAAGAGTCTTTTTATGGCCTATGCTTCACTTGGAGTGAAGGACCTAAGTAAGTAAGTAAGTAAGTTAGTAAGTAATGTAAAATAAGCAGGAAATTTTAATGGGTAGTTTAAAACTTTGTTTTTTTCTCTCTCAAGGCACCTAACAGCCTCTTGGATGCCCTAGAAAACCACATGCAATCACTGGAGAAAGGAAAGACTACAACCAATCCACCAGCATCGAAGTAAGTGCATCCTGTAAGTGGTAACAGTAGTCTTTCCACTAGATTTTGTTC